>NC_142483.1:53843863-54146893 GCF_049115385.1 Moschus berezovskii | reverse complement strand
ACATTACCTTGCCAACCAAGGTCCGTCTAGTCAAGGCAATGGTTTTTCCCGTGGTCATGTATGGATGTGAGAGTTGGACTGTGAAGAAAGCTGATCGCCGAAGAATTGATGCTTTTGAACTGTGGTGCTGGAGAAGACTGTTGCAAGGAGATCCAACCAGTCCATTCTAAAGGAGATCAATCCTGGGTGTTCATTGGAAGGACTGATGCTAAAGCTGAAACTCCAATCCTTTGGCCACCTCATGCGACGAGCTGATTCACTGGAAAAGACTCTGATGCTAGGAGGGATTGGGGGTGGGAGGAGACAGGGACGACAGAGAATGAGATGGCTGGATGGCATCACCGACTTGATGGACATGAGTTTGAGTGAACTCCGGGAGTTGGTGATGGACAGGGAGGCCTGGCGTGCTATGATTCATGGGGTCACAAAGAGTCGGACACGACTGAGCAACTGAACTGAACTGAACTGATGCCCACTTGACTTAAAGCCCACTTGACTTAACAGTGTGCATAAAAGCCTGTTTTAAAGTTGTAGTAATGGGAAAAGACCACAAGGAGGCAGCACCACTTCATGTGCAGGTCTGGTCACCTGGGCAGACAGAGCATCGGGAAAATCAGATCTTGGGCTGTCAAGGAGAATGTTGTTTGAGGTGTCCAGCAAATTGGTTCAGTGATGCGCGCACATAGATGTATTGTGTTTTGGATCCTTTTCCCTTATGGGTTGTTAGAGTGTTTCACAGTTCCCTGTGCTGTACAGTAGGTCCTTTTTTATTTTCTATATTATGTATATGAGAGTGTATCTGTTAATCCTAACCTCCTACTTCATCCCTCCCACTCAAATTTCCCCTTATAGAATCATACATTGGTTCTGAAACTGTGAGTTTCTTTGTGTCACATAAATTATTTGTATCAGTTTTTGGGTTCCAACTGTAAGTGATCTCATACAATATTTGTCTTTCTCGGTCCGAGTTGCTTCACTTAGTATGATCGTGTCTAGGTCCATCCAGGTGGCTGCCAAAGGCATCATTTCATCCTTTCTTATGGTGAGTAGTATTCCCTTGTATACGTGGACCACATCGTTTTCTGTTCATCTAACAATGGGCACTGTTATGGCTTCCATTCCTGGGTGTTGTAAGCAGTACTGCGCCAAATGTTGGGATGCACATGTTTTTGAAATTCCATTTTCTCCACTTGTACAGGAGTGGGGTGGCCAAATCATATGCCCACTCTATTTTTATTCAGTAGTTTTGAAAGACTTCACCATGTTCTCCGGAGTTCCTAGAGATATAAATTCACAAGAATATTGCAGGAGGGTTTCCTTTGCTCCACCCTGTCTCCAAATTTACTGTTTGTAGACATTTTCCTGATGACCATTCTGACTGGTGCAAGTTAATACCTCCTTGTAGTTCTGATTGACATTTGTCTAGTAATAGCCATTTAGAGCATCTTTTTCATACTTTGTTTCAAACAATGTGAGTGGAATTTACATTTTGAAGCAGGCTTCTTGAAAGTAAACCTTGTTTTGACTTTTTTTCCCCGTGATCTACCTCAGGGCATTTCTTGAGGGCAGGTGTCATTTGCAGCCCCGCAGGGTTATTGAAGGAGAATTGTCCATAAACCTTGGTTTTAAAGTTGCTTCCCTGGGGGCTCAGAGGGTAAAGCATCTGCCTGCAGTGTGGGAGACCCGGGTTTGATCCCTGGGTTGGGAAGATCCCCTGGAGAAGGAAATGGCAACCCACTCCAGTATTCTTGCTTGGAGAATCCCATGGACAGAGCTGCCTGGTAGGCTATAGTCCATGGGGTCGCAAAGAGTTGGACACGACTGAGCGACTTCACACAGGAACAAGAAACAGCCACCAGGCAGCAGCACTTCCTCACACCTAGGTCTGATCACCTGGGCAGCCAAAACCTCAGGAAAGTCAGTCAATTCCTGGCTTGTCAAGGGAGCAGAAGATGCCAGGAGAAATGCCCAGGGGCCTGTGTCTCATTCCTTTACCCCCTTTTTCCCACGGACAAATCCCAGCCCCTGCAAAAACCACTCTGCTGAGGGTGATGTCGTCCGAGGTTGGTGCTGAATTCCCTCACCAGGACACGTCCAGGAGACCTGCTGGCTTTTGGAAGCTCTTCCAGCCTGAGGGCCCACCAGTCTTTGGATGCTCTGGGCTTCATGTAGCTTCTGAAGGGCCTGCCTGCATCTGGAGATTGTGCTCCTATCCAGAGGGGACCGGCCCTTACAGGTCCAAGGGGCTCTGCTTTGATGGCAGATAGTCCCCAGCTCCCTCAGCCCCATGAGAGTCCAGTCTTGAGACCCAAGCCTCTCAGGGTGCAAGGATGTGACACCAGCCTGGGTCCCCATGACCTGGGGGCAGTATGGTAGGGACTGCTTTTTTTTTAAATGTAATTTTTAAAAATTTAAAATAGAACTGAAATAGAACTGATTTATACTATAGTGTTTGTTGGAGCTGTACAGCAAATTGGTTCTGTTATGCACACATATGGATGTATTGTTTTTCAGATCCTTTCCCTGCAATTTTACAGCATGTTTCATGGAATTCCCTGTGGTGTACAGTAGGTCCCTCTCGATTATCTGTTTTATGTATAAAAGAGTGCATCTGCTAATCCTAACCTCCAAATTCATCCCTTCCACCCTAATTTCCCCTTTGTGGACCATAAGTTCGTTTTCCAACTCTGTGAGTCTCTTTTTGTTGCATAAATGAATTATTTATTATTTCTAGATTCCAAATCTAAGTGATCTCGTATACTATCTGTCTTTCCCAGTCTGACTTACTTCACTTGGTATGATCATGTCTAGGTCTGTCAGTGTGGCTGCCAGTGGCATCATTTCATCTTTGTATGGCTGAGTAATAGTCTAATGTAAACATGTGGCATCTCTTCTTTTTCCGTTCATCTGTTGATGGACATTGTGGTGACTTCCATGTCTGCCTACTGCAATCAGGGCTGCACTAAGTGCTGGGGTGCACTTGTTTCTTGGAATTCTGGTTTTTCCAGTTACATGCCCAGGACTGGGGTGGCCCAATCATATGCTAGCTCTACTGTTAGTCTGTTTAATGAACTTCCACACTGTTCTCCAGAGTGCCTGATACCCAATTTACATTCATAACAACCTGGTTGGAAGATTCCCTTTGCTGCACTCTGTCTCTGCATTTGTTGTCTGTATATAGACCATTTGCTGATGGCCATGCTGATGGGTGTGGGGTGATTCCTCCTTGCATTTTTGATTTGCATTTCTCTAATAGTGGGGTGATGGACAGGGAGGCCTGGCGTGCTGTGATTCATGGGGTCGCAAAGAGTCGGACACGACTGAGCAACTGAACTAAACTGACCTGAATAGTGGTCATATGGATATATGTCACATACATATAATAGTAGTCATGAGTCTGAGCAAGCTCCAGTTGATGATGGATAGGGAAGTCTGACATGCCGCAGTCCATGGGGTTGCAAAGACTCAGACACGACTGAGTGACTGAACTGAACTGAGTCATATGGAGCAGCTTTTCCATTACTTTTTAAAAAACAGTATGAATGAAATTTACCTTTTGAAGTTGGCTTTCTGAAAGTTGGCCCCGTGTTGAATATTTTTCATAGCCTACTGCAGTGCATTTCTTGAAGGCAGGCGTCATTTCCAGTCCCTGCAGGGTTGGCAAACAGGAAGTGTCCTTAAGTGGGGGTTTTAAAGGTGTAGTTATGGAAAGGCCACAAGGCGGCAGCACTACTTCACACCAGATCTGGTTACCTGGGCAGACAGAGCCTTAGGGAAGTCCTGTTCCTGGGTTGTCAAGGAGAGGGAAATGTGCCAGAAGAAAACGCCCAGGGTCCAGTGTCTCATTCCTTCTTCCCTTTCCCTTTCCCCCCATCGAGAAATCTCAGCACCTGGAAAACCACTCTGCTGAGGGAGCACCTCCTCCACAGGTGGGGAGCACCTTCTCAGGAAGGAGGGTGGAGGAGGGAACCCAGCACCAGGACAGGAGGAGGGGAGACCAGGTGACTTTACGAAGCTCTTCTAACCCAGGAGGATCCACAGATCTTTGGGTGCCCTGGGCTTCTTGTGGCTTTTTGTGGGCCTGCCTGGCTCTGGAGATTGTGGTCCCAACAAGAGGGGAGCGGGCAGTACAGCTCCAAGGGGGGCTCATTTGCTTGCACATCCTCCGTCAGACCCGTGAGAGTTGAGCCTCCAGACGCAGGCCTGCTCAGGACCCAGGGGTGTGACACCAGCCCAGGTCACTGTGGCCTGACGGGGACTGATTAGTTACTTCTGCCTTGGCCTCTGTGTACCGAGGAACTTCTGTCATTTTCACAAATGGATTCCACTTTTCCCTGGAGATCCTGTCTACGGCCTGTTCACCCCTGAGTTGTTTTTTTTTCCGTCATTGCAGGCGTTCCGTCGGAGGGGCTCGGAGAGGGGGCTAGTTGGTGATCTTTTTCTCCTGGAAGCTGTTCTTCACCGGGGAACTGTTCCTCTCCTGAGAGGCTGGCTGACTTCCTGTTCCTCTTTTCTCTCTTCCGCCCACAGTGAACGACCTAAAGAACGCGGCGCCCTGTGCGGTCAGCTACCTGCTCTTTGACCAGAGCGACAAGGTCATGCAGCAGAACCTGGTGTACTATCAGTACCACAGGGACAAGTGGGCGCTGACGGACGAGCATTTCCAGCCCAGACCGGTGAGCGCCGGCGCTCCGGGCCTCGCGTTTCCGCCCTAGTCTTTATCCCACTTCCGGGAGACAGCCTGGCGCCTTTCAGTGCGGGCCAGTTCAGTCGCTCAGTCGTGTCCGACTCTCTGCGACCCCATGAACCACAGCACGCCAGGCCTCCCTGTCCATCACCAACTCCCGGAGTTCACTCAAACTCATGTCCACAGAGTCGGTGATGCCATCCAGCCATCTCATTCTCTGTCGTCCCCGTCTCCTCCCACCCCCAATCCTTCCAGCATCAGAGTCTTTTCCAGTGAGTCAACTCGTCGCATGAGGTGGCCAAAGTATTGCAGTTTCAGCTTTAGCATCAGTCCTTCCAATGAACACCCAGGACTGATCTCCTTTAGGATGGACTGGTTGGATCTCCTTGCAGTCCAAGGGACTCTCGAGTCTTCTCCAGCACCACAGTTCAAAAGCATGAGAAGGGCTATTTCAGAAACAAGGGGATCTCAACTTGCTTCTGTCGCTTTTTTGTCTTTTAACACTTTACCCCTTTATTCTCTTTTCTAAATCCGCAAACTCTCCTGAAATTTCAAGCATTACAGAAACATGTCAGTCAGGAATTGACACTGCCTCTTGATTTTATGTTTTCTCTGCCTCATGCTGTGGTAAAGCTGTATGTTTGCCGTATATGCAGCATGTAGTTATTTTTACAAAAATGGGATCCTGCATACTGTTTTACAACTTTGATTTTTTTCTGAGAATTTCATCATGAATGGTTCCCTTGTTACTCTCATACCATTTTTTTTTTCGTAATTAACAATTCCATGGCAGGGTTGTTTATGGATGGATCATCATTTCATTCTTTTGACGCACACACACAGTTTTGCACGTGTTCAGGGAAACTTGTGTATTATTTATCACTTTCAGAGTATCTTTTCTCACGTGCCCTTAAGTTGTATTTTCATTGAGGTTTGTGCTGGCTGTCCTGGTTTGTTGTACATACATCTTCCTTCAGCCTCACTGTTAGACACACACACATTCATTTCTCTTTCATTCACCCGGGATTGGCCACTGTTTTTCAAATTGAGATATAATTCATATAGTTGAAAGTTCATGCATTTGAAGTGCACAATTCAGAGGTTTTCGTGTATTCACAGCGCTGCATGGCTGTTACCACTATTTAATTTTGCATATTTTCGTCATCCCCTCACCAGAGAAACCCCAACTCCTTGTTCCCTCTGCACCCCAGTTTTCCTGTTAAATGGTTGGTTGTATACACTGTTCTCTGTTTGTGTCTGAACAGGAAGCAGTCCAGTTCTTTAACGTGACCATGCTCCAGAAAGAGCTGTATGACTTTGCTAAGGAAAATCTCATGGATGACGATGAGGTGAGCTTTCATGTTTAGCACACGACTGACTGAGAGAAAATATTCCTCACATCTTTGTTAAAAATCACTGGGAGACCCTGTCATTCCTGAAATGAAATCCAGAAGAGGCCTTGGGAAACACGGTTTCTGTGAGTGTTTTAACACGTCAGTGGACTGACCTGGGCAAGAAGGGCTTCTAGGAAACCCAGGCTGAAGCACCACGTTTCCTGGCAGAGTTGGGAGCCATCCTCTAGTCACCCATCACAGGAGCCGTCCAGGCATCGTTTTTGTCTTATTTATTTGTTTAGTTACTTATTTGAGGCTGTGCTGGATCTTCGTTGCTGTGTAGGTTCTCTAGTTGTGGTGAGTGGGCTTCTTACTGTGCTGGGTTCTCTTGTATCGGAGCATGGGCTCTAGGACAAGTGGTCTCAGTAGTGGAGGCCCTGGGCCTCTGGAGCACAGGCTTCATAGTTGTGGCCCATGGGCTTAGTTGTTCCGTGACATGTGGGATCTTCCTGGATCAGGGATCAAACCCATGTCTCCTGCGTTAGCAGGCGGATTCTTTACCACTGAGCCACCAGGGAAGCTCCCAGGCATCTTTTTTTTTTTTTTTTTAATTTTATATTGGAATACTGTTGCTTTACAGTGTTGTGTTAGTTTCTGCTATACAGCAAAGTGAATCAGCCATATGTATACATATATCCTCTCTTTTTTGGATTTCCTGCCCATTTAGGTCACCAGAGAGCATTGAGTTCCCTGTGCTATGCAGTTGGTTCTCATTAGTTATCTATTTTTATACATAGTATGAATAGTGTATATATGTCAGTCTCCACCTCCCAATTCCTCCCACCTCACCCTTTCCCCCTTGGTATCCGTGCAGTTTGTTCTCTGTGCCTGTGTCTCTATTTCTGCTTTGCAAATAGGTTCATCTGTATCATTTTTTAGATTCCACATACATGAATTAATATATATTTGTTTCTTTCTTTCTGACTTACTTAGTATGACAATCTCTACGTCCATTCATGTCTCTGCAAATGGCATAATTGCATTCCTTTTTGTGTCTGAGCAATAAGTTCATTTTTTAACTTTATAAAAACAGTGAATATTCAATTACTCAGCACTCTGAAGACTCTGGAAACCCACGTCCCAATCTTTCTGTCAGTTTTGTGTGTGTGTGTGTGTGTGTCTTTTTATGAGTTAAGCATTTTATCCTTCTCTGGGATTTTCTTGAAATTCCTGATGAAGTCTTACTCAGCTGATTCCTTTAGTGATGGAGACTTTGCTGGTTTGGGGGCAGTCATTCTGTGTTGGGGCAGTCTAGTCACAGAAAAGCCATCATTGGGGTTAGCGTTTGGGCTTCCCAGGTGGCTCAGTGGGTAGAGAACCTGCCTGCCAGTGCAGGAGATGTAAGAGATGCAGGTTCAATCCCTGGATTGGGAAGATTCCCTGGAGGAGGACACGACAACCCATTCCAGTATTCTTGCCTGGGGAATCCATGGACAGAGGAGCTGGAGAGCTCCAGTTCGCAAAAAGTCAAACACTACTGACCGAGCACGCATGCAGGGGTAACATTTAGAGAGATGTGTTTGGAACAGATCATGGAATGCTTTCTAAGACAGCTGAGGACTCACCAGCCTTCAGAGATGGAAGACAGCTGAGGATTCGTTCTCAGCTGACCCTTCACTTCATAAAAGAGGAACCCCAGGGAACAGGAAAGTCTGGAAGCTGCTCAGCCAGACCCAGAGCCCTGAGCCTCCATGTCTGCTCTTTCCTCTGCCCCAGTTTTCAGTGAAGCACTTATAAGTAAAATGTCATCATGAAATTTGTTTTGTGGACAAATTCACATGAGTTGGATGGACCACTGCCATGCGTTTAGCTGCCCTGAGCCTCAATTCTTTCGTGTAAAATGCAGCTGATAACGTTGACTTTGCAGGGTTGGAAGAAGAAAATACCACTTTGGACGTGGAAGTGCTTTACAGAGTAGGAAGTGACGCACATGCCTTGTGTCTTGGGTTGGGTTCCCCGGAGGCAGATGCTGGGATAAGATCACAAGGATGTTGAAAAGGAAGGAACACAGGCCAGACACAAACTAGCTTAGCCGCTGTGGTTTAAGAAGTAGAGAAAAGTATATTCAGGAAAAGGGGGATGGATTTGGTTCCTGATTATCTAAAGGCAAACTACTATTGAGATTTTGGTGTTTATACTTCTAGTTTTTTCCATATATTTTCAATATATTAATATATTCACCATAAAACTGATGGTAATTATATATCAGGGCTTTTCCATTTAACATTGATATGAGCAGTTTCCCTTGTTACATTTTTCTAGAACAGAAAAATGGTATGTGAGATACTACTCACATACCATATTCAGTGGCTTTTAATGTATTCATAAAGTTGTAAATTCATACTGCTATCAGATTTGAGAACATTTTCCTCAGCCAAATGAAAGCCAAAACCTATTAGTCGTCACTTTACATTCTTTCTCCTGTCCACACAGCCTGTGCCCCCAGCCTCTGGCAACCACTAACCTCCTTTCTTTCTCTGAATCTGCCTGTTCTGGATGTTTCCTATGAGTGGAATCAAATGGATTTTGGTTTTTGTGATTAGCTTCTTTCACTGAGTATACTGTTCTCCAAGTTTAGCTATGTTGTAACATGGATCACGTTACATGAAAAAAAAATCCTTTTCATTGCTGAATAATATTCTACTGTATGGCTATGCCACATGGCATTTATTCCTTGACTGATGGACATTTGGGTTATTTCTACTCTTTGGCTACTTTGAATAATGATACTATGTACATTTGTGTACAGATTTTTGTTTGGGTAAAAATTTTCGATTCTCTTATACTTCAGAGTGGAATGGCTGGGTCCCATGGTAACTCCGTGTTTATCTTGTTAAGGAACTGCCAGACTGTTTTCCAAAGTGGCCGAACCATTTTACATTTCCCACCAGCAGTGTAGGAAAGTTCTAACCTGCTTCGTCTTCATCAACATTTGTAGCGTCTGTCTTTCTTTCTGTGTGTGTGTGTCTGTCTTTTTTATTATAGGTGTGAAGTAAGTGTGACATGGTGCCTCATTGTGGTTGTCATTTGCATGTCCCTGTTGACTTATGATGTTGAGCATCTTTTTGCATGCTTACTAACCATTTGTGTATTTCTTTGGAGAAGTGTTGATTCTATTCACATCCTTTGCCCACTTTTTTTTAAAGAGAGGAGTGCTTTTGTTTTCCTTTACCAGTTTTCAAATTGGGCTATTTGTCTTTTCATTGTTGAGTTGTGAGAGTTCTTTATATATTCTGGTTATAAAGTCCCCTGTCAGATACATTAATTGCAAACATTTTCTCTCAATCTGTTGGTTATCTTTTCACTTTACTCTTGAAGCTCGAATGTTTTAGATTTTGATGAAATCCAGCTTACCAATTTTTTTCTTGTTACTTGTGTTTTGGTGTCATATCTAAGAAACTCATCCAAGATCGCTAAAATATACTATGTTTTCCTCCTAAAGTTTTTATGATTTTAACTTTCATTTTTAACTATAATCTATTTTTTTGTTAATTTTACATATGATATGAGGCAGTGGTCCAGTTTCATTCTTTTGCATGGGGAAATGCTGTTGTCCCAGCACTGTTTATTGAAAAGACTCTCCCTATTCAGTTGTCTGGTTACCTTCATAGGAAGATCAATTGACGTTAAATGTGAAGATTCATTCTGGACTCTCCATTCTATTCCGTTGATCTAGATTTCTGTCCTTCTGCTGGTACCGCACTGTTTTGTTTTTATTGTTTTTTTTTTTTTAATGTAACACGTTTCTTTATGTATGTATTCTAGATTTTATTTAATTTTGGCTGCACTGAGTCTTTGTTGCGGTGTGTGGGCTTTCTCTAGTTGCAGCAAACAGGGGCTACTCGAGTTGTGGTGCACAGGCTTCTCTTGTTGTGGAGCATGGGCTCTAGGCTTGTGGGCTTCAGTAGTTGTGGCACACAGGCTTAGTTGCTCTGCAGCATGTGGGGTCTTCCTGGGCCAGGAATCAAACCCTTGTCTGCTGCATTAGTAGGCAGATTCTTAACCACTGGCCCACCAGGGAAGTTCAGTATTGCACTGATTTAAATACTGTAGCTTTGTGTTACATTTTGACATTGGATAATGTGAGTCTTCCAACTTCATTTTCTTTTTCCAGATTATTTTGCCTGTTCTGGGTCCCTTCCATTTCCATATGAGATATGGGATCAGTTTGCCAATTTCTGCAAAAACAGCTTGGATTTTGATAGGGATTGTGCTGAATCTGAAAATTGTTTTGGGTACTGTTGACATCTTAACAATATCAAATATATTCTGATCTGTGAACATGGGATAGCTTTTTCTTTATTTAGGTCTTCTCTAACTTCCTTTGAGGAGCTTCCCTAGTGGGAAGCTTTACCTTCTCAGGTGGTAAAGAATCTGCCTGCAGTGCAGGAGAGCCAGGTTTGAGCCCTGAGTTGGAAAGTTTCCCTGGAGAAGGAAATGGTAATCCACTCCAGTATTCTTGCCTGGAAAATAACTTTCTTCAGTGTTTTCTCAAATTTTGTTATTCTGGATGCTGTTTCAAATGAAAGTGAAGTGAAATTTGCTCAGTCTGACTCTTTGTGACCCCATGGACTATACAGTCTGTGGAATTCTCCAGGCCAGAATACTGGAGTGGGTAGCCATTCCCTCCTCCAGAGGATCTTCCCAACCCAAGGATCGAACCCAGGTCTCCCGCACTGCAGGCAGATTCTTCACCAGCTGAGCCACCAGAGAAGCCCAAGAATACTGGAGTGGGTAGCCTATTCCTTCTACAGCAGATCTTCCCGACCCAGGAATCAAATCCAGATCTCCTGCATTGCAGGCAGATTCTTTACCAGCTGAGCTACCAAGGAAGCCCTGTTGCAAATGAAACTGTTTTCTTTTTTTTCTAGTTGTGTCTTGCTGGTATATAGACATATTGTCGGTTTTTGTATATTGATAGTATAATCTTGCAAACTTATTGAACTTTTTTATCAATTCTAATCTTTTTTTTGATGTGTGTGTATTCCTCAGGAGTTTCTGTGCATAAGATCATGTTTATCTGTGAGTGGACATAGAAAAATCACAAGTATTAGAACAGGAAGAGCCCCTTTATGAGACAGTAAAGCTCTTTCATGCCACAGATGAGGAAACAAACTCAGAAAGGTAGCCTGACTTACTGAAAGTCACACAGCTGCCTAGTAATCATCTGGTGAACTGACCAGGCTTCTTCCGGGCTTTACAGTTCCTAGGATTCTTGAACTTGGTGCTCTCAAGATAACAGGGCTCCACTGAAGATCCCAGAGTAATTAGGTTATTAATCAAGGCTTTAGAATTGTGAAATAATTTCTAAAGAATGACCTGTTTTTAAAATTATGTATCAAATGATGGCGAGTCATAATTTGAAATAAACTGTAACTAACACAGTAAAATTCTTAGTTAAGCCTTAAAAGTTTCAAAGGACCAAATGCTACCTTGAAACAAAGCATCAGTACAGTCTACTGATATTTGTGGTATTGTTCTTCATAGCTTTCTGGGCTTGAAATGTGTGTAAGAACACCTGGAAGTTTGCACACTGGTTAAAAATTTTGCAGAGGCCCTGTTCCCATTTCAGAAAGTTTATAAACTGCAACAAGATGTTTCAGGTTTCAGGTTTGGATAATTGTTTGCTCTGGGAAAGTCTAAAAGATGTTAACATTTAAAAACTGCACAGCATTAGAGTTGAGAGTTAAGTTTTGTTGGGGGCAAAATGAGGACTATCACCCAGGCGACAGCATTTCAGATAGCTCTGAGAAACTGCTCCAATGAAGCAAGGGGGATAGTCAGTATAAATGTGATTGTGGTGAAGTGGGAGTACATGCAATCAAGCACATATTTTTCACAGAAGCTTTCTGCTAGTCTTTAGTCATCATGAAGGATTTTAGTGCTTTTCTAGAAGTGAAGAGATATAAGAATTGGGCTTATAAAATTGGCTCATAAAATCTTAAGTATCTGAAGCCCTGGTCTGCCAGTTTTTCCCAGAGCACAGAGTGCTTCATTTCTGCTCTCCGCCCTGAACTCCTTTCAGGGAGTGTTGCAGGTCAGTAGCTGTAGCAGCACCTGATTTAATCCTTGTGGTGGTAAATGGCGAGTGCCCATTTGTAGTTGACAAAAAAATAGATTAGAATTTGCTGGAGTGACTAAGGGAGCGCTCTTGGGAAAGGAGCTGAGGGGCAAAGGAGGAGCTCTGCAGGTCAGCCTGGGCTGACCCCAGGGCAGGGGGGCTGGGCCTTGTTGGTGATTCACTCTTTCTCTGCAGTAAAAGGCTTGGGTGGGGGGTGGTCAGGTGCGTTGTGGGAGAGAAACCAATGCAAAGAAGATCAGAAAGTGTGTGGGGGCTTCAGCTGTGGCAGCGTCCACACAGTCAGCCATCCTTCCTCCAGCAGGTTTACTGAGACCTGTGTGTGCCTGGAAAGGCTCATGGTCTGGTAATCAAGGCAGAAGGGGCACAGACAGAAGGTCTCCCTGTGGGGTAACTGCTGATGGGAGGCGGGTAGGGGTGAGGGAGGGATGCACAGAGAAGGGGGTGCTAAGCAGGATCTTTCAGAAGGTGCTGGGCCCCTCACTTCACATGCTGTCTGTGGGGGTCTCGGAGCACTTGACGCCAAGTTCACATGATGTGGAAGCCATGTCTCCCCCAGAAGAAGTAAGATCCTCTGGGCCAGAGGGCAGCAGGGAAAAGGCTGCTCCAGTCCCGGGGGCGGGTGGCAGCGGCCTCTTGGAAACAGTCTCCGTTCACCAACATGTTGAAGGTCAGGTAGCCACCTAACGGAGGCATCTTGTTGCTCTTGCAGGGAGAGGTCCTGGAATACGTGGATGACCTGCTGGAGCTGGAGGAGACCAGCTAGCCCCGGAAGCCAGAGAGCCGTTCCCTCCATGTTCAGCAAACATGATTCTTTGTCTTCCTTTTCCTAATAGTCCAGGCTGTTGATACCTCAGAGCCTTCTCTTCACTCTGTGAAGTGAAAGGGAAGCCCCCGTCTCTCACTACAGCTAACAAGGGGTGAGCCTGCATTCCCTGTGCCCACAGCCGCCTCCCCCACCTTTCACACCTGCCCCTCTATCTTCCCTCCCGCCTCCCTGTCTTCCCTCCAGCCTCCCCATGATCACACCTGCCTCCCCATCTTCCCTCCCGCCTCCCCATGATCACACCCGCCTCTCCGTCTTCGCTCTTGCCTCTCCATCTTCACTCCTGCCATGTCCATTTTTATACCTGTCTTTCTCACCATTTTGGTTAGGAGGACAGTTTTCCATGGATTTCTCCCTCCACCCCCGAAAATCAGTATTATTTTTTAAATAAGAAAAATACTCCTAGAAGATGGTAATTATAAAAACCTACTCTGGCCTTTCTGCTTTCCCCCATTTTGGTTTCCGTTCTCCCCATCCCCTGATCCAGCAAAGATGGTGAGGGCCAAGGCTAAGCTTCTCCTTTTAATGGTCTGCACACCATCTGACCTGCATTGTTGCTGGCGCCCGTTGAAAAAGGAGTTGGGGCAACAGTGTGGAGGGAACAGACATGTGACTCTTGCCTGATACTTTCGCGTGTCCGAAGTCTTCCAGTGGCCATTCGACCCCCTTTGAGGACAGTACTCAGCCATTAGTCTCAGAGTTGGAAATGGAAGGAAGGAGAGGGAGTCTAGTTTCATTCACTCTTCGACAGATATTTACTGAGCACCCACTACATGCTAGGCCCTGATCTGGGCGCTGGAGACACTGCACAGAAAAACAGAAATTAAAAAAAAAACAACCCTGTCCTCATAGAGCTTACATTTGCAGGGAAAGACAGACAACAGGTGAACAAGAATAAATATATAGAAGGCCTTGGAGGGGGATCATTGCTATGGATAAAAATAAATCATTGAGGGGTAAGGAAGCTTGGAGATGAGGCTGCAGGGTTGTTTGTTTGTTTTTTAATTTTTTGGTGGTGCCGTATGTAGGATCTTAGTCCCCCCACCAGGGATCACACCCCTGGCATTAGAAGTGTGGTGTCTTAACCAATGAACCCCCAGGGAAGTCCCAAGGCTGCGGTATTTTGTTTTGTTTTGAATTTATTTATTTTAATTGGAGGATCATTTCTTTACAATATTGTGGTGGTGTTTGCCATCCATTGACATGAATCACCGACCGGTGCACATGTGTCCTCCCATCCTGAACCCCCCTCCCGCCTCCCTCCCCACCCCATCCCTCTGGGTCGTCCCAGGCTTTTCGTGCCCTGCTGGGGTTTTAAATAGGGTGGTCAGGGAAGCTGTCATTGAGAGCATGACAGCAGAGCAGAGACCTGGGGAGGTGGGTCTCAGAACAGAACCTTCCAGGCAGAGCAGGCAGCATGTGCGGCGCCCAGCGGCAAGGACACGCTTGTGCGGTCAGGGGACAGCGCAGAGCCCTGGGGAGGCGTGGGCACGGGGCAGCATGGAAGGTGGTGTAAGTGTGTGGCTGGGAGGCGGCATGGCTTAGCCTTGACAGACAATGTAAGTAAGGCCCTCGACATGTGCCCTGAGTGGGGCGGGAGCTGTGCAGCAGAGCAGAGCCTGGGCTCCCTGGCATTTTACATAGAGTTTGCCTGCTGCCTGCCTGCTGCTGTACCATGAGAAACCTGGAAGCACTCAAGTGGAGAATTGGGAATGTCAATCAGGGGATGGCCACAGAGATCCAGGCAGGGGGATGAAGGCGCGACGCTGGGCATAGCAGCGGGGGATGGTGAGAAGTGGTCCCGTCATGAATTTGAAAGCAGGACCAATCACAGTTGCTGACAGGTTGACTGTAGAGCATTAGAGAAAAGAGAGGGGCTGGTGGTGACCTGAAGGTTTGGGGCCTGATGCACGGGAAGGATTGAGTTGCCACTGACTGAGATGGGGAGGCGGGTGATTGGTGAGTCAGGCATTCGGTGCCTGCAGCCATCTGAGGCTGGGATGCTGGGTTCAGGCTGCAAATATGATTTGAGAGTTTTCTCAGGTCAGGTGGTTGGCAGAGCCTGAGTCAGGGATCCAGTGTGGAGGGGTTCCAGGGTGGGGCTATAAAGCAGAGTGGGGGGCCTCGGGCATGGACACCCTTCCCCAGGATCCCATCAGGGGAGGCTCTGGGCCCACAGATGCTTGACCGTCCTCGAATCTCCAGGCTTCAGCTCTCTGCAGCTGCATGAGGACAGGCAAGGAGGCTTGACTCTCTCCACTTCTCTGTTCCTCCAGGGCCTCCCTCTGGTCCTCCTCGGACTCCGGGGGACTTTCTGGAGGTGAGGATGTCTCCACAGGGTTGCCTGGTGTGGGCAGAGGTTCGGGTTCACTCTCTGAAAGTCACTCAGTCATGTCCAACTCTTTTGCGACCCCATGGATTATAACCCGCCAGGCTCCTCTGTCCATGCAATTCTGCAGGCCAGAATACTGGACTGGGTAGCCATTCCCTTCTCCAGGGGATCTTCCCGACCCAGGGATTGAACCCAGGTCTCCTGCATTGCAGGCGGTATCTGAGGTTGGCTTCTTTCCACTGGGGGCTGAAAGCCCCTCCCACCCCCATCCTAGGGACTGTCCCCTGGGGACAGTGGGATCAATACTACAGCCCTTTGTTTTGATTGAAGGCTGTGGAACCAAGTTACTAAGTTTTTATTTCAAAAGAAACCAAACCAAGTTTTTGAAAAAAAGAAAAAGGTGGGCCAGTTCTTCCAAATGTAACATGACGGCCCAGCTGTACTCAGCGACCTCAGCCCAGTACCTCCCTGAGTGGGTTTTCTTGGAAGAGCCCAGAAGAATCCTGGATTGAGACCTCGTGGGCTCAGCATTTGTCTGGCCAGCCGTTTGGGGGGAAAAAAAGAAGCACATTTGTAAGCTGTGTGGGAGTTTCCAGACCAAGGCTAAGATGTCTGGCTTGCCCTCTGACCCCCCTGCACTCAGCCCAATGGGTACCAGTTAGGTCTCTGCCCATGGAGGCTGCCCACCCTGGGGAAATGGAGTCTGTCCAGCCCCCAGGCCTTTCAGGCAGCCCAGACAAGCCCCCACCCCCCAGGCCCGGGGAGGGTCTAAAGGCACCCTCTGCACCCATGTTAATGTTCAGATTTTTGGTTAGCAGGAAAGGACGGAGGGGAGGTTTGGGTGTACACAAAGAATTAAAAGCAACTAATGGAAATGTCACACATAGCAGCGATTTCAGCGCAGTAATGTCTTTCTGAGTTTGAGGCTTTCTAATTACTGCTACCGACCTGCCAGGCTCACCTCTGGGGTCCAGAACCACTGAGGCCGTCACCCACAGAGGCCGCCTTAGGAAATGTTGCTTTTAGGAGTCCTTACTAAGGGAATTTTAAGAGTACAAAAATTTTATTGAACCAAACTCAGCAGCAAACAGAAAATGATTTGTTCAATTGTCAGTGGGAAAGGGTTTATTATGACTGCCGGTGGAATCAACAGTGGCCCGTTTCTGCCAACATGGATGGAAATAACGTTTTTAAGTTTTAAATGTGAGCTGTAAACCTAAGCTACTTCGGTTTAAAAAAAAAAAATTCAATACTTAAACTGTGGGGAGAAGGTGGACTGGAGCCAGAGAAAACATTCTCATTTAATAGTGTTTGCACATGGAACAGCAACACAGTTTGTAGCAAGGCTCCGAGAAAAACCCACAACTAATCCTTCATTGCAGCTGTCCCAACTCTTGACCATCTGCCATCCCCCAAACAGCGACTTCTTTTTCCTGGGGACTCCAGGCTTGAATGACCTAGTGTGGAGAGTTTAAACTGTATACAAGGAGAGGGAGGCGGGTGGGAAGGGAAGGGACCTTAAGCAAGCCTCGGCCAAAGGTTTTGTGCAAGGACTTCCTGTGCCCGCTGCCCCATTCCCGGGGCCTCTCCTCGAGGGGCATGCCACCAGGACAGCCCAGCTTCGTCCTCACTGACCCTCTCCTATCCAGAAACCCGAGTCGGGAGCGGCCGTGGCCTGCACTGTTGGAGCATCTTCCCCGAGGCAGGCCTCAGACTCAAGAATCCCCCCACTCTACCTCCCAGATCTGGCTTGGGTGTGTTGTTGAGTGAGTGAGTTGGCTGGCTATCTTCTTGGAGCTGATAGAGTAAGATGATGGTGCCTCCTTTGGCAAGAAAAAGAGTGGGAGGAAATGAAGCAATTTCTTCTTTTCTTTTTGTCTATTTTTCATTGTTTAAAAAATTTTTTTTATTATTTTGTACAGGGGTTCAGCCGATTAACAATGTTGTAACAGTTTCAGGTGAACAGTGAAGGGGCCAAGCCATACGTGCCCATGTATCCATTCTCCCCAAAGCTCCCCTCCCACCCAGGCTGCCACTGACGCAGGTTCTCAGTTGTACCCACAGATCCAAGATGGCCCGCTGTAGAGTTGTGGTCCGTAGGCCACACTGAAACGTTGTCACCAATGTCTTTTCTGCCTCCCTCCTGGGATCAGGGCAGTGGGTATGGTCTCACTCTTTGGAAAATTAGAACTTGGAAAATGGTTGGAAACAGAACTTTTTGAAAGAAATCACATTAAATGTTTTACTTTGCTTCTTCTTGACTATTTCTCTGTCCAGTGGTGGGACTGTCCTGACCACACCCAGTGCTTCTAGGACACGTGTTACGTGGTGTTTTGTTTTTGTGTTTATTTTTGCCACCCTGAGCTGCTTGTGGGATCTTTGGGTCTTAGTTCCCCCACCAGGGATCGAAACTCTGCCCCAGTCAACAAAAGTGCAGACTCCTAACCACTGGACCACCTGGGAATTCCTAGGATGTGTTCCATGAACTATTTTCTCAGGTCTGTGAGCTTTCTGACATGCATCTACTGAAGGAGAGTCCTCACCCCAAAGACTGTGGACTGACTGGCAGTGGGGTGGTGCTTACCCTCCTGGACCCTTCAGGAGATGCAAGCTCATTCCTCCCCACCAAGTAAGGCTCGCTTTCAGATACCTGGGATCCCACGAAGGGATAACAGTGGGAATCTAGGGCTTGCTTTGGATCCAATGAGCTGGTCCCCTTGCTGCCAAGACCTGAGAAGTAACAAAGTATTTACTGTTTCAAACAAGGACCAACCCAAGCATGACAGCCGACAGCTACTGTGCTCCATGCCTGTCACCCAGGGACAAGCAAGGAGAAAGAGACGTGTAGAAGGAGGCAGGTGGGAAGAGTAAGGAGCCAGTTAGGGCACAAGCAGCCTCTCTGCACAGAGAACTCACACATCAGCTACTGGAAGTGGGGGGAGGGCAGGGGGATTCTGTTGATGTCAGCCCAAGAATTCCGGAGGATACAGTGGAAAAGGTTGGGTCGAGCAGGAATGGGGGGAGTAGGAAGTAAGAGTTTACCCATCAGTGGACGTCTTAGGTCCAGATGGCTTTTTTAAAAGTTATTAATGGTAAATATTTTTAAATTTTTGGTTGCACTGGGTCTTCGTTGCTGCACGCGGGCTTTCTCTAGTTGCAGCGAGCGGAGGCTAGTCTTTATTGCGGTGTGTGTACTTCTGTCGTTTCTGAGCATGGACTCGAGAATGTGCGGGCTTCAGTAGTTGTGGTGCAGGGGCTTAAGTTGTTCCTGGGCATGTGGGGTCTTCCTGGACCAGGAATTGAACCCGTGTATCTCCCGCCATTGGCAGGCGGACTCTTATCCACTGGACCCCTGGGTAAGTCCAGGTCCGGATCTCTTGAAGCAAAGCCTTGTGTGAGTGATGGAGTGCTCTCAGGAGAAGGGGAGCAGGAAGGAGCTGGCAAGGGTTGGTCACTGGAGACCAGCCTCCGCCTGATCTCACGGGAGCTCTCCCACCTGGAGGCAAGGAGGCCGACCTTCGTGTGACCATGTCCATTAGTCACTGGCTGCCCACAGGCTGCCCAGCCAGTGCGAGTGGGATTGGGTGGCTGACTCCTGGGTGAGGGAACTCCCATTAGGCTGAGGACAATTCTCTGGATGAGAAGGGTTTGAGTATGCTCTAGAGCACAGGCTTCATTGCCTCGTGGCATGTGGGATCTTCCCGAACCAGGGATCAAACCCATGTCCCCTGCACTGGCAGGCAGATTCTTAACCACTGGGCCACCAGGGAAGTCCCGGATTCTGCATTTCTAACACGCTCCTAAGTGGTGTCTGTACTGCTGCCCTGGGAACCACACTTTGAGTAGCAATATCCTGGGCTTTTTGTTGTAGTGAGAAGCATGGTCTCTGGTTGGTGTTAGGGAGATGGAAGAGTGGGTAGGAGCTCAGCACATGCCCTAAAATCCTGCTGCAGGAAGTCATGTGGCTGAGAATTAGGCTTAGAAAAGCTGGTCTTAGATCCAGCAAGTATTAAGACATTACTTTCAAGATTACTAGAGAATCCTTTTTAAAAAAAAAAACAAAACACAAAAAACATTGGGAGAGCCAAAGAGTTGATGCTGTTAAACTGTGGTGTTGGAGAAGACTCTTGAGAGTCCCTTGGACTGCAAGGAGATCCAACCAGTCCATTCTAAAGGAGATCAGTCCCGAATATTTATTGGAAGGACTGATGCTGAAGCTGAAGCTCCAATCCTTTGACTACCTGATGATGCAAAGAGCTGACTCACTGGAAAAGACTCTGATGCTGGGAAAGATTTGAGGGCAGGAAGAGAGGGAGACAGAGGATGAGATGGTTGCATGGCATTAATGACTCAATGGACATGAATTTGAGCAAACTCTGGGAGATAGTGAAGGACAGGGAAGTCTAACATACTGCATGGGGTCGCAAAGAGTCAGACTCGACTTAGCGACTGAACAATTGTGATGTAACCCAAATATAAAATACACTAGGTAACTATTTGGGGAAATAATTATTTATTTTAAATATCTCAGAAGCTTTGTGTTAATGGATCCTCGCCCATCCCCCACCCCCAAATTTTTGGGAACATTGATCGTTTCGCAACCTCAAAGCATGCATAATGATATACAATTGAAGTTTACGCTGTTTTAATCATTCCCTTTCTACGTGCGTTTTTACATTAATTTAGATGACACCAAATCTGGGCTTCCCAGGTGGCTCAGCAGTCAAGAATCTGCCTGACAACGCATGAGCTCCAGGAGATGCAGGTTCGATCCCTGGGTTGGGAAGATCCCCAGGAGGAGGAAATGGCAACCCACTCCAAGATTCTCGCCAGGAGAATCCCATGGACAGAGGAGACTAGTGGGCTACAGCCCATGTGGTTGCAGAGTCGGACATGACTTAGCACACACACACACGGGGCTGGGCCCCACCCCTAGGACCTCCCCTTCATGCAGGGTGGAATCAGAGGCCTTGCATCTCCAGCAAGTTCCCCCGTGATATCTACGCTGCTTGTCTGAGGACTGCTGTCATACGTGAGACGTGCTGAGTCACCGTTAAGATGCCTGGGATGCCATGAACTGGATGCTCACCAGCCTGGGGAGCCCATGATGCACTCAGGCTGTTTCCAGACAGCTCACAGTCGTCACAACAGAGTAAAGACTAGGGCGGCACAGATCACTTCATATTCCTTTGTAATTCCTCTGCTTCTCCATCAAGTAGGTACCTGTGCTTGACATCCTAGTCCTCGGCCCTCTTTAAACATTTTTTTCCTCCTAGGTCATTCTTTCTTCCTGGCGTTCAGAGAAATGGTTAATCCTGAGAGAGGAAGCCGAGGACTGAGTTTTGTTAGTCCTGGCAAAAACTCTAAGACATTCCTAGGCACAGACTGGTCAAGGGCAACCAGGCCGCTGCTTCTGAGAGGAAACAGTGCTTACCGGTACAAAGCTAACCTTGTTTGAAAAAAAAGATGGACTCACAGGACAGAGGGAACAGGGCGGATGTGTGTCCCACCCTCCTCCCCTCCCCACAACAAATGTCAGTTGTAAATTCTTTCCAATTGCAACAAACAATTTTGAAAAAAATCTCAGAGCTTCTAGACTGTGTCCTGGATCTTGGCTCATTTGTCCTCAGCAACATCGCAACATTGAAAGGAAATAACTCATTGTTTTTCTTCCCTCTCCCACTCCCAACAATTAAATACCTGATCCAAAATAACGCTGCTCTCAAATACTCTGTCACGCCTATTTCGAAAATTTCAGGTTGCAAACTCATTTCTTTCTTTAAAAAAAAAAAAAATAGTATGATGAAGAGGTGAATTTTGACCTCCGGCTGGAAATAGGGCCAAAGCACAGGTCTGGGGTCAGGGCAACAGGGCCCAGGACAGGTGGTTCAGGGGCTGCTGACATGTGCTGACCCCGCCCAAGCCTCCCTGCCCTGCCAGGTGCTTCCAGACCCCCTTCTCAGCCTAGAAAACAAAGACCTGAGAGAAGCAAGAGCAGCCCTGCTCCACCTGTTTCATGCGCTAGTGAAATGTCAGCGGTTCTCACTGTGATGTGTCACCGTTTATTTTCCTCCCAAGGGGGCTTCGGGGGAGCCCCCCCACCCCAAGGCAGCTAGACCTTCTCCATCTCAATCTGCTGATGGTAGTGCCGAGCCTGCCGCTGGCCAACATTCAGCTTGTACACGGAGCTCTTGTGCTGACACCTTCGGTAGCCCCACACGGCCCCCATGCCTGCCAGGAACAGCAGCACGCACAGAACTGTGATGATCGTGGCAATGATGGGGCCTCTGCCGAGGCTGGGACACTTGCCCCCAGCGCAGGGCTCCAAGGTCGGGAGAAGCTCCTCGCTTGCACCTGCGCCAGGGACTTCCTGTCCCAGGAAGTCCTCTGACAGCAGGTACGGGAAGGTATCCTGGACGGCAGGGGCAGTGGTCTCCAGTGGGGTCTGGGTGGCCGGCACGATAGTTGAGGGAGTAGGGCCGGGTGTCTTCTGGACGGTGGTTGTCTCGGTCTCCAGGGTAGAGCTGGTGAGTTCATAGGGCAGGGTGGATGTGGGAGGCTTCTCTGTGGCATATCTCCAGGGAACGGTTGACTGGTTTCCCGTCAAGTCACCAGCCTCTTTGCTGGTACGCTCAGTTTCAGACACGTTCATGGGTCTGCGAGCCAAAGCTTCTCCATCTAGTGTCTGAGAGGGAAGAAGTGAAGTCACGTCCTCACTGGGCGTGAGGGTGGTGCTCCTGGACTGCTTCCTTTCCGCAAGGGCAGGCTGGCTGGGCGTAATCAGGATGCTTTCTTCCAGCCCTACTGATCCATCCCCTTTGTTCCCCTCTTCCTCGTCTTCCTCCTCTCCTGCCTCTGTCTGCCTCCAGGCCCCGTCAGTCACAGGGTAGCCATCCAACCAGGACTCGTCACTGCCGCTCACCATTGCGTCACCGGCCCTGCTGCCATTCCTGCCCACAGAGGGCCCCGGGGGGCCATCAGTGCTGTGGTAGATGACCCTGGTTTCCGGCTCCCCTGGGGCCAACGTGCTGCCCCAGCGGTGGTCTCCAGCAGGAAGGTGCTTTTTGGCGTCATCATCCATCTCCTTTTCCCACTCAGGCTTGTGGAAGGTCCCAGCAGGAGACCACAGCATGTCCTTCCCGCTGCCCTGGGATCCCGGAAGCTCTGTGGGGACAGGGCTCCCAGCGCCCAGCAGGCCTGTGGTTGGCACAAAGGCTGTATCCTGGGCTCTGTCTTCCCTTGCCATGGGCATAGAGACCAGACGGTCCTGCTTTGGAGCCTCCTCGGAGGGCTCTCCCTGACTCCTGTCCTCCTCTGCCTCTGTGCGGGAGTCCTCCATGAGCTCTCTGAATGACACGGATCTATCATCAGGAAAATTATCTTCATAGTCAATATGTACCTCTGCCTCATCTGGAAGGAGAGAGGGAAAAGCCTCATGAGGTCCAAGGCACAGAGCCAGCGTGGAACACGGGGAATAAAAAGCACAGGGGCTGGAACAAATGGAATGAAACTGTTATTCTTAGATGCTATGACTGTATCACAGATAAACCCAAAGAACCTACATACAAACTGTTACAATTAACAGATGAGTTTATCCAGGACGCTGGTTCTACAGGCAACATAAAACGCCAACTGTGTCTCTGTATACCAGCAATAAACAGAAAAAAAACTTAAAAGATAGTTTCCCATAGCATGCATGTGCTCAGTCTTTCAGTCCTGCCCCACTCTTTGCGACCCCATGGACTGTAGCCCACCAGGCTCCTCTGTCCAGGGAATTTTCCAGGCAAGAACATTTGAGTGGGTTGCCATTGTCTACTCCAGGGGATCATCTTCGGCATTAGCAGGCAGATTCTTTCCCACTGTGCCACCTGGGAAGCCCCAGATTATGTCATTGCATAACCCCCCCCCAATTCCTAGGAATAAGTCTAACAAAAGATGTGTAAGATTTGTACATGGAATGGTACAAAGTATTTCTGAGCAAAATTAAAAGATGACTTAAGTAGTGAAGGGCTATCCCACGTTAGTATAATGGAAGTTTAATTGTTAAGCTGTCAGTCTGCCCAAATTAATCATTTGAAAAGACCCTGGTGCTGGGAAAGAGTGAGGGCAGGAGGAGAAGGGGATGACAGAGGATGGGATGGTTGGATGGCATCACCGACTCAGTGGACATGGGTTTGGGTGGACTCCGGCAGTTGGTGATGGACAGGGAGGTCTGGCGTGCTGCGGTTCATGGGGTCGCAGAGTCGGACACGACTGAGCGACTGAGCAGAACTGAACAAAAATCTCAGACACTGACAAGCTGATGCTAAAATGTATGGAAATGCAAAGGGCCAAGAAGAGACAAGGGGAAAAGAAGAGAAATGCTGTAGAAGGTATGCTATGAGATTTTAAGATTTACTATAAAAGTGCAGCACTTCCAAAGACTGTGTTTGGTACTGGCACAAAGGTAGACAATCAAGTTACATTAACGTGACGAACTTCTGTTCGTCAAAAGCCACCATGAAGAGCGTTCAAGTGCATGCCACAGATTTGAAGATAACTGCAGCACGTATAACCTCTGGAGGGTTCCAGAGTTTATAAAGAACTCCTACAAATCAATAATAAATAGGCAGACAAACGGTAGATACATCGGCAAGATACTTGAATCAGCATATCACAGAAAAGGTACTGGGACTTCCCTGGTGGTCCAGAGGTTAAGACTCCAAATTTCCACTACAGGGGGCACTGGTTTGTTCCCTGGCTGGAGAACTAAGATCCCGCATGCCATGAAGCATGGGTTAAAAAAAAAAAAAAACCAAAAAACTAAATAGTCATTATACATGTGTGAAGATGTTTAACCTCATTAGTAACAGAGAAATGCGAATCACAGCTGGAGTGAGATTCCATTATCTAGCACCAGAATGGCTAAAATCAAACAGACTGACAGTCTCTAGTGTCAACAAGGATATGAAAGTGGAAAGTGAAAGTCACTGAGTCGTGTCTGACTCTTTGGGGGACCCTATGGACTAAACAGTCCATGAAATTCTCCAGGCCAGAATACTGGAGTGGGTAGCCTTTCCCTTCTCCAGGGGAATCTCCCCAACCGAGGGATCAAACCCAGGTCTCCTGCATTGCAGGCAGATTCTTTACCAGCTGAGCCACCAGGGAAGCCCAAGAATAGTGGAGTGGGTCCCTTCTCCAGCAGATCTGACACACAGAAGTTCTCCTCCTCAGTGTGTGTGCCCATGGGCACCAAAAGACATGCGCAGGCACGGTCATAGTAACCAGAAGCTGGATATACTGCAAATGGCCACCAACTGCAGAGACAGCACACATAGTGTGGCACACACAACGTGGACCCCCGCCGCCATGAGAGCCTACACAAGAGCACGATCTTCTGGGGGCACTGGCGGCATTCGACTTCTTGACCTGTGTGGTGGCTAAACTGCTGTATTTTTGGATCATTTATTAACCTGTTCTCTTATGATTTGGATGTATGGTTTTCCAAACTTTTAAATTGAATGAAAGATTCTTTAAATTATGTAGTCCTCTGCAATTTTCCACAGTTTCACATACAAGTCCATAAAATTCCATAATAATTTCATCTTTCATCCCCTCCCCCTATGTTGCTCACCCCATTCCCCTCTTCCCACTGGTAACCATTCATTTCCCATATCTGTGAGTTGGCTTTTTTTTTTTTGCTATGCTGCACGGCATATGAGAGCTTAGTTCTCCAACCAGGGATTGCACCTGTGTCCCTTGCAGTGGAAGTACACAGTCTTAACCACTGGACTGCCAAGGAAGTTCCAGTCAGCTTCTATTTTGTTTTATTCACTACTTCGTTTTGTTAGATTTCACATAAGTGATATAATTGTATGTTTAACTAAATATGTATCTTTTAAAACACTCATTTGCCCATTCATTTTACTTTTCCTTATTTGTTATGGTGATCCACGATTTTTTCTAAGATGTATTTATTTTTTGGTGATGGTGGGTCTTTGGCGCTGCACGAGGGCTTTCTGTAGTTGCAGAGAGCAGGGCCTACTCTGTAGCTGTGGTGCACAGGCTTTTCATTGTGGTGGCTTCTCTTGTTGCAGTACACGGGCTCCAGGCATGCAGGCTTCAGCAGTTGCAGTTACCGGGCTCTAGAGCAGAGGCACAGTAGTTGTGGTACAGGGGCTTAGTTGCTCCACAGCACGTGGGATCCTCCCAGGTCAGGGATCGAACCCGTGTCCCAGGCGCTGCAAGGTGGACTCTTAACCACTGGAGCACCAGGGAAGCTCCATCCGTGATCTTTGATGTTACGACTAGATGAAGGCTATTTTGCAGACCCTGAAACCCCCAGCAGGTGGAAGAAGTTAACTACATGAAGACCAGACTGTAGCCTGACATGAGCGGCCACAATTCTGAGAGCTGGCCTCAAAGAAATGGGGACCAGCCAACCCTGGAACTGAAGATTAACGGTACTTAAAACAGTCAAGAAGACTCAGAGCTGACTGTGCTGTTTCTGCACCTAGCTCCCTCCTTCGGCCTCCGTGCCTCCCAAACTCCCCTTTAAAAGCTCTTGCCCACTGGTTGTCTGGGGTGGGGGGAGGAGTCAGCCTTTGGACAACACCCTACCCCTAGTTGCCGGTCTCCAAAATAAAGCAAACTTTCCTTCCCACCAACCTTTTCTTTACTGGCTTTGGAGCTGCCAGCACCTTGACCCGCTTTAGATAACAGAGTTTGGTGCCCACGTGAGGCTGCACTCTCGCGATATCTGGCTCCCCGGGTTTTCCGCGAGCAGAGCTGCCGCCATGATGACGCTACGAGGTGGGTTCAAGGAGCCGCTGCTCCTGGTTCGCTGGCCCCGGGAGGGGGTTTGGGGGACGTTGCTAGCAGCTGCTGAAAGCCATTTGTTTCGCGGGTTCTCCCTGTTTTTCCCCGCTCGGCACTGAGTGTCATCAGCCAGGGCATTATTTGGTTCATGACAATAGCAAAGAATGGTAAACAACCTCAGAGTCTTAGTACTGGACATAATCAATCTCAGCTAAATTCCTTTTCCCATGTAACCCACCCTATGGGCTCAAGAAGTCAAAAGGAACCTGGAATATGGGCAGGAAAGGAGCCATGTTCTCCTTCACTCTCGCTTCTTATATAGGGAACACTGGCCTAGTGGATGATGTTAGAGCTGGGGGTTTGAGATGAGATGGTTGGATGGCATCATCGACTCAATGGACGTGAACTGGAGCAAACGCTGGGAGACTGTGAAGGACAGGGAAGCCTGACATGCTGCAGTCCATCGGGTCGCAAGGAGCGGGACACGACTTAGCACTGAACTACAACAATAAGCCCACTCCTGCCTGGTGGGCCTGCCTTGACTTGGACCCTTACGGTCACTCTGAGCTCTGTGTGTATCTATCTGTCCATCTGGAGATTCTGCCCTCAGAGCTCTCTGGGTCTAGAGCGTCCCTGGATAACAGCCGGGGGCTCAGAGCCAAGCTCTTCCTGTCTGCTTAGGCTGTCAGGTCAAGGTCTGGCTCAGAAACAGGCGCTCATTATGTCACCACCTCAGCCACACCAAAACCTCAAGTGAAGACACAGACAGTAACTGTTTACAAAGAATCTACTCATGACCAAGTATCCCAAGGCTGTTTTCCCCCTCCTGAATAACGGTAAAGTTTGTTACTGACTGAATGTCAACCCCAAATTACATTATGCCATCACGATGGGGAACACCAGCCCTTTGCCTGTCGAGGTGCTGTTTCTCTTGCCTCTCTCTGCTTTCCAGTCTGAGCTCTCCAGAGTCATCCAGCAACTGGGCCCCCTCCCCCACACTCTCCTGAAACCCGGCCTGCACAATGCCCAGCCTTCTGGTTTAGAAAAACGGGTCCAGGAAATGTAAACATCATGGGCTCTCTTGGGAAAAATCAAATCCCTCCCTATGTGTTTATAATTAACTGTTACTTTAGGAAAACAGAAGACAACAGATCAATAGGAATCAGAGGTAAAAAGGGGCACCCGGGCTGTGCCTTTATCCAGGGCAGGAGTGTACAAGCCGGAGCTCAGAACGCTGGGCTCTCCAAGTGCTGCCACTTTTCATGCTTTTTCATGTTGTTGCGTTTCTGGAAGCCCACACATGCCTTCTTTTTTCCCCTCTGGTCTTGGCTACACAGCCTTTAAAAATAGTAATTTTGAAAAAAGGCAACCAGACAAGCCAGAAATAACCACTGGTTCAATGAACTTCTGAACAAATATGGCAACATCAACAAGGCAATTCTAAATTCAGTTCAGTCTCTGGCTTTTATTCCATGAAGGAAGTCTAGAAGATGGAGAAAAACAGAAATTGAAGTTAATTTAAGAAAACAAAAGAAGGGCTTCAGAAATGAGAGAAAGTAGCAAAGAAACTTGGTGAGAGAACAGCTCGTTTGCAAAGCAAGCCCTGCTCTGCCCTCACGCTTTGAGAGGCCCCAGAGAAGCACATGGACATGACACAGATGCCGGAATGAGACATGCCCGGTTTTACATCTTGGCTCTGCTTCTTTCTGGCTGGCTGACATAGGAAGTTACCGAGGCTCTCTGTCCCATCTGTCAGTTGGAGGTGGCTGTTTCTACTCAGACTTGTGAAGATGAGCTAGGATAAAGCATATAAAACTCCTCTATCAGAAAGAAGCATGAGGAGGCTTGGGGAAGATGGAGATATTTTGTAATTTGGTTCTGCGGGTGGTTTCCCTTATTTAGCTAGGCTGGGTCTTAGTTGCAGCATGTGGGTTTTTTTTGTGGGGTTTTTTTGTTTGTTTTTGACTGCACCAGATCTTAGTTGCAGCATGTGAGATCTACTTCCCTGACCACGGATCAAACCCAGACCCCTTGCCTTGGGAGTGTGGTACCTTAGCCACTGAACCACCAGGACTTTTATGTTTTAAATGGGTACCATTTCTTGTATGCAAATTAAGCCTCAAGAGAGTTGTCAAAAAACAGAACAAAAACAAGACGACTCCCAAGACAGAGATAACATGGGACAGGTTTGGCATGGTTTATGACAGCTCTTTTCTCAGTGCCCAACGGGGGAACAAGTCTTGTTGCCACACCTGCAGCGGACCCAGGAAGGGAGCGAGAACCTCAGTCTATCTGTTGTTGGACTCAGAGGTGGTGGGGCTGGCAGACTGAGGTCAAGCTTGGGGTCGCTCACTTTCCTGATACCACAGACCAGAAAGAACAAACAGAACCATGGAGCTTGGGGTGGAAGATCTCAAAGGCTTTTCAGAGCCTGTCCTAGCAGATACCCTTTGTCAGGGCAAGTTTTAGAGAAGTGAAGTGAAATGTTAGTCACTCAGTCGCGTTGCCCTCTTTGTGACCCCATGGACTATATGTAGCCTGCTGGGCTCCTCTGTCCATAGGCTTCTCCAGGCAAGAATACTGGAGTGGGTTGCCATTCCCTTCTCCAGGGGATCTGCCCGATCCAGAGATTGAACCTGAGTCTTCTGCATTGCAGGCAGATTTTTTACTGTCTGAGTCACCAGGGAAGCCACCTTTAAAGGAGAAACATGGGGTAAATCAGAGAGCAAGGATCTATGAGTCTCTCCCATCCTGGGGTGTCTATCCTGTGCTACTCTGCAGAGGCCACGGGACCACAGGGTACTGAGTCAGGGGACAGCAGGAACCACCAGGGAAACCATAGGGCAGCAGTGTCAGAGGCAACAAGTGGCCAGGACAGCGAGTGGGGAGCAGTCAGTGTGCCCTGGAAACTGCACGTGGCCCTGTGATCATGTGGCCAGGGGCAGCCACTTGGAGCGGTGGGAGGTCAGAGGCTGCCCCTAGAGATGGATATGGCCTTGAAGACTGTATGGGCCTTGGTATAATAAAAAGCCCAAGGGAAACCCAACATAACACGGAAATCTGCACACACAGGTAGAGTGCAAAGCACCAGGACTTTCCTATGATGAGGGCAACAACCAACTATAGTCAGACACTGAGCATGTAGCACTGAGAACACTGGGCTTCCCTGGTGGCTCAGTGGGAAAGCATCCGCCTTCAGTGCAGGAGTCCCGGGTTCGATCCCTGGGTTGGGAAGATCCCCTGGAGAAGGGAATGGCAACCCAGCCCAGTCTTCTTGCCTGCAGAATTCCATGGACAGAGGAGCCTGGTGGGCTACAGTTCCTGGGGTCACAAAGAGTCAGACATGATTGAGCAACTAACAGAACATTAGAGAGGTATGACGGATGTTTTGTGCTGCCCAACTGGGACCATAAACCAAGAACAAGATGTGTGGATTTAGACAGAAGGGAAAACAAAATGACCAGACCCAACCCTGGACTCTAGGACCCAAAACTAGAGAAATACCAACACAGCAAAGGGAAAGAATGGCAGTTAAGCCCCCACCCTTCAGGTTGACGGTCAAGGCTGAAGTCCCTGTGCTTTGGTGAGAGACCTCACCATCACCACTTGAGGCTGGACCTTAATGTCACAGTGAATGGACAACCTGGGTGGCTGGTGTGTGGCTGAGGCGCCCTCCTGCACCAGCCACTGTCTGACCCCTCTGGGTGGATGGGCCCCTCTGCATTCACGCCTGCTCACCATTTAGTTCAGTTCAGTCACTCAGTCATGTCCGACTCTTTGTGACTACATGGACCGCAGCACGCCAGGCTTCCCTGACCATCACCAACTCCCGGAGCTTGCTCAGACTCATGTCCATCGAGTCAGTGACCACCATTACAAAGTTTAAATTTCATCATGCCCATTCAGGCAGTCCCCACGTTACTAATGGATTAAAAAAAATGTTTTTCAAACGTCTGCTCTACTGAACTGATGCTTTAATAAGCAACAGCTGCCCTTCCTCTAGAGCACTGCCCTGGGAGGAATGGGAGCCTTAATTACAAGCCACCTGATGCCTGCAGTTCAGGAGACCCAGGTTCGATTCCCTGGGTTGGGAAGATCCCTGGAGAAAGGAATGGCAACCCACTCCAGTATTCTTGCCTGGAGAATTCCATGGGCAGAGGAGCCTGGTGGGCTACAGTCCATGGGGTAGCACAGAGTTGGACACGACTGAGTGAGTAGCACTTTCGTTTTGCCCTCCATGGACAGCAGCCTGCAGCCAATGACAGGCTAGAACAGAGGAACTCAAGCCAGTCCCCTTGCTTCCAAGTAGGACCAACCCTGTGGTGCAATTCATGCTCCCTAGCTCCCCAAAGGATCAGGCAAAGCAAGAATCCACCTGAGACTGCATCCTTAACTCCTCCCCTCTCACCTTCCCTGCCTCCCTCACTCTCCTTCAACAAGCTATCTACGTGTGAATAGGCTCTGCTTTTAGAGAATCTAACTCAAGTCTTCAACTTGCCCAAACAATGACAAATTTGAGTGAAACAGTCTTCATAGTAGCCTGGAGCCTCCAAGCCCCTAGAATCTCTGAGACCAAAGTCATCTGAGCTCCAAGTTCTTTTAACACTTGACCTCCAAGGTTCCCCAGCCTTGAGGCTCTCTGGATCTGGAGAGGTTGTGAGGGGAATAAAGGGCAGGAACTTATGGAGCAGGTTCTGCCAGAGGGCTTGGAGCGGGCTCCAGCGTCTCACAGGGGCAGAAGGAAATGCTCTGTGGTGGGGGCTCTGACGTGTAGGGAGGGGTAATGGCTGAGCCCAGGGCAGAGGTGACACGTGCTCCCTGGGGAGGTGAGATAGCAGGGCCACAGGTCTGGAGGGCCTGGGAGCCACACGTTAGCAAGTCACCAGCTGATTGCCCATGGGGTCTCCCTTGAGTCATAAAGCCACACGGGCCGTGCCTTTCTGGAAGGATCAGCGGCTGTCTCCAGAATCTGAGATGCCTGCTGGCGGTGACTAATTTCTCACCCAAGTATTAGACAGCTAGAGTCACTGCCTGCTTTTGACTGTCGTACAGGGGGCTAGAGTCAATAATGCACAGGGATACAAGGCCAGCATCACACAGATCTTTACATCCTTCAGTGAGGGGGTCTAATACTCTCTTCCATCATCACAACAGTGAAAGGGAAAGAAGGACCCTTCATGTTGCTGTTCAGTCGCTCAGTCGTGTCTGATTCTTTGCAACCCCATGGACTGCAGCACACCAGGCTTCCCTGTCCTTCACCATCTCCCGGAGTTTGCTCAAACTCACGTCCATTGAGTCAGTGATGCCATCCAGCCATCTCATTCTCTGTTGCCCAGTTCTCTTCCTGCCCTCAATCTTTCCCAGCCTCAGGGTCTTTTCCAATGAGTCGGCTCTTCGGAACAGGTGGCCCAAGGATTGGAGCTTCACTGGGCTGCAGTGGGCTCAGCGCATATCACAGGTCCTGTTCTGAGTGAGGTACTTCCCATCTTAGAATAAGAGCAGCAAGCAGGCAGACCAAACAAATCCACCTGGCCTCCTCGCTGGGTGCCCGACACTCCCCCAGCTGCCCTTTGCGCCCCACCCCACCCACATCCTCCTGGTGAACAGCAGTAGTTCTCTCTTCCTCCCTCCAGCTTCTTCCTGTGTTCACTGCAGTGCTGCCGAGACACATTCCAGGCCTCAGATACACGCTGAAAACACGAGGCTTCCAGAATCTTCTTATACTTTGAAACCAAGGTACGCTGTTTAGCTTCCATGGCCTGGATCTGTACACCCTTTGAGCACTTCTTCCACCTGGGACCATACACTTCCTTTAAAATTTCACCTTCTATGAAACCTCGTTTTCCAGCTTTCCCTTTTACCTCATCATCTATGGCTTTTCTCTCTCTTCCAGCAACTCAGTTTACTAGTTACCTTTCGGGTTGGGACAATTTTGCTCAATCTTGATTACACAGTAGCTCGGACCCTGCCAGATGAAGGGAGGGGGAGACAGTGAATGAATGAATGGCCGGTCAGTCGTACAAAGCATGTTGTTGTTCAAGCTCAGACACATCCAACTCCAAAATCCGGTTTGGTCCACCCTCCCCAAGACGACTCCTCTCCAATTTGAAAAAGTGCCTTAATCAAAAAACTTCATTGGAAAAATGAACATGTAAAGGTGGAGTCGAATGCCTGGTGACAGTGTTCTTGTAACACACTCTTACAATGACACAGATACAGAAAATCGTAACGGTCTGTGTGTAGAAATCAAAATTCCTTACCAGCAACTGAAAGCTCCAACAACTCTGTTCTGTGGTGAGAAAATAAACACCGTTTCAGACACACAAGACCTGCATTTAGTGCTCATTCTGCTGGGGCCAGTAAACAGCCCGTTTGAGTGGTGGGTGTGGCTCGTGGGATGATGCAGCGTCAGAAATGCAGCCAGCTTACTCACACTCCGGGGTGAGCTCGGGTCTGCTTTGACAACAAATAGGAAGTAGGTCTTCAGCCTGATTTTTTTCAGACAGGTGAACCCATTAGGACTGGTGGAGCTCCTGCCTGCCACAAGACACCAGCAACAGAGGAAAGTGCTGGGAAGTGGCTCAAACTGTGTTTCAAGGACTTGTAGTCTGTCACTTTGTTACAAGTATGTGACAAGCAAGTAGGAAGGTTTTAAAAGTTTTTGTAACAATTTGATGGGGAATTTTATGTCTATTTTTATTTATATCTGGAATATCTTTGCTTTAGCTTTATGCTAATTCATTTTGATTGCACTTTACCAAAAACTGTCAGTCTATAATAACTAAAAAACAAAAATTTGTTTAAAAATTGCACACAGAAAAAAAAATTTAAAGTTGCACACAGAGTTTGAGACAACAACAGCAAAATCTCAGTATTCATCAAAAGACACTCCAAGGGGAAAAACATAAGCCATAGAGTAAGAAAAGTTTAACACATCAATTTTTACGTAAAGAAGAAATCCTACACTATATGTGTGTGTGTTAGTCCCTCACCCATGTCCAACTCTTGGAGTCGGACTGGTGTAACCTGCCAGGCTCCTCTGTCCATGGGATTCTCCAGACAAGAATACTGGAGAGGGTTGCGATGCCCTATTCCAGGGGATCTTCCCTACCCAGGGATTGAACCTGGGGGCTCCTGCATTGTAGGCAGATTCTTTACCATCTGAGCCATCAGATTTAAGTCAATCAGAGAAATGGGCAAACATGTTGGCCAGAAGTTCTACTGAGGAAGCACTGATCATGCTCCATTAGCACGCGATAAGTGCTTGGGTAGAGATTGGATCTGACAGAGCAGTCACCAGCTTAGCAGAAAGGTAGAAAGTCTCACGATCCTGAAGCTTGGTGAAGGTGCTGAAGCAGAACTCTTCTGCACAGCTGATGGGAGAGGAAAATGGTCAAAGCCCTTTAGAAAACTCTCTGGCAGCGTCCACAGAAGCTGGACACCCACCTATCCCGTGGGCAGCGACGCCTCTCCCAAAAGCCAACAGAAAGGTGTTCAGGTGTGAAATGAATGATGTAGACGGGAAAGGTCATGGCAGCATAAGCTTGTGACGATCAGAACGTGAGAACAAAGCAAATGACCACCAGTAGAAGCCATGGGCAGTGAACTGCAATGAACACAACAAACCACAGCTCAGGCCACAACCCGGGTGAAGCTCAGACAGGACAGCACCCTAGTCTCATCACGGTTCTACCACCTGATCTGCTGGGCATCCTGGGGACAAACTGCCCTATAGATTCAGTAGCATCATGGTGCTGGAGTCCTCCCCCTCTATAGAGCCAACTTCCTCTTGGCACTCAGATGTCATGGGGCATCAGGAAGGTGGCCCTGAAGGAGTCCTGGGGAGAGAGGAGACCTGTGAGGTCAGGGAGCAGTACAGAGTCGGCATGAGGTCCATGGTGTAGGAGTCACAGGAGCGAGAGAAATTTAATTCGCTGGGAGAATTCCCAAGGGGCTGGGCAGGGGTGGGATGCAGAAGACTCACCCCCCGCCCCAGGTAAATGCCGATGAGGGAATGGGGAACATCTCGGGGAGTCAGATCAGGTTTCGGGAGCTCTGCCCACCAGGAGTCTTTTTAGCCTCAGCAATAATTTCATTCAGGATTCCCTGATGGCTCAGTGGTAAAGAATCTGCCTGCCAACGCAAGAGACTTGAGTTCGATCCCTGGGTTGGGAAGATCCCCTGGAGGAGGAAATGGCAACCCCCTCCAGTGTTCTTGCCTGGAGAATGGACACTGGAGCCTGGTGGGATACAGTCCATGGGGTCGCAAGAGTTGGACACGACTTCGCTACTAAACCACCACCACCATATAATTTCAATCAGACACAAGGGGCAGCGTAGTGGCTGGAGTAAGGCAGCAGGGGAGCCATCCACACAGCGGCCATGGAGTTGCTTTCCTGCTTACCTTTCCCGCAGGCCTGGACCAGCCCGTACCACTCCCCGCAGCTGTTGCACAACAAGGTGAAGGCCGTTTCGCGTTGGCCAGTCACGTGGCCCGGGGCGCACATGTACAGCAACTCGTCCCCCATCTCCAAGCCGGTGCGGCCCTGCAGGATGGTGTGCGGGAACAACGGCGGGTCTCCACACGGCTTCTCTGCGGACAAGGAAGCACAGCAAGTTTCCCCAAACTCTGCAGAACTTTTTCAGTCTGAGAGAAATCAAAGACTGAAAATGCGACCCCCTCTTCCTCACGGCTGCTGCCTGCACCCTAAACGGAGATCGCCTTCACCCCCGCACCCCCCACACCTGGTAGAGTGCCTGGCACAGATGAAGCACTCAATACTTGTCGACTGAATTGTGTGTGCTCCAATATAGCTTTGTATTTTTAAATTGCCAGGCAACAGGACCAGAGGCAGTGCTCAGCAACAAGTTCCTTTTTGCCTTATTTACATAAATGGTAGATGCTCTTTGACAAATACTGAACTGTTACAGACTATACAATAGATGTTGCCTCTCCCCAACCTTGACCCTGATGATAACTTTGCTACCGGTTTGGTTTTTACAATAAGTGCAGATACAAATATAAAGGGTTTCCCAGGGAGCACTAGCAGTAAAGAACCCTTCTGCCAATGCAGGAGACTAAGGGAAGCAGATTCAATCCCTGGGTTGGGAAGATCTCCTGGAGGAGGAAATGGCAACCCACTCCAGTATTCTTGCCTGGAAAATCCCATGGACAGAGGAGCCTGGCAGGCTGAAGTCCATGGGGTCACAAAGACTCAGACATGACTTAGCGACTCAACATTTATATTACGGCACACACAAAGACTTCCCTGGTGGCTCAGACGGTAAAGCGTCTGTCTACAATGCAGGAGACCTGGGTTCAATCCCTGGGTCGGGAAGATCCTCTGGAGAAGGAAATGGCAACCCACTCCAGTACTCTTGCCCGGAAAATCCCATGTACGGAAGAGCCTGGTGGGCTACAGTCCATGGGGTCACAAAGAGTCAGACACAACTGAGTGACTTCACTTCACTTAGGTTCACAGCAAAATGTGGTGATACGCACACGAAGTCGTGTGCCACGGACTTCAGAGTCGCGTGTCACCACCTTCTGGTTTGCGAGCCACTGGGAAGGTACAGAGATTTTCCATGTGCTTGTCTCCACCAGGCACAGCATACCACAGTGGTATGTTCATTACAATTGATGAGCGTACAGTGACATGTCATTATCACACACAGTCCGCGGTTACCTGTGGGTTCACTTTTGGTGTTCCACATTCTACGGGTTTTGAGAAATGTGTAATTACATATATCCAGCATTGCAGTATTAAACAAAATAGTTCACTGCTCTAAAAGTCCTCTGGGCTTCATCTGTTTGTTGCTCCTAACTCTGGGAAACCATCAGTCCTTTTAGTGTTCCCTTAGTTTTGCTTTCTCTAGAATGTCATTTAGTTGGAATCATATAGTAGGTAGCCTCTTGAGACTGGCTTCTTTCATTTCAAAATATGCATTTAAGTTTCTTTCATGTCTTTTCATGGCTTGATAGCTCACTTCTAATAATTTATTCTTACTTACTCATTTATTTGGCTGTGCCAGTCTTAGTTGTGGCAGGTGGGATCTAGTTCCCTGACCAGGGATCGAACCTGGGCCCCTGCATGGGGAGCACAGAATCTTAACCACTGGAACACTAGGGAGGTCCCCTCATTTCTTCTGAGCGCTGAATGATAGTCCATTGTCTGGCAGTGCCACGGTTTATTTATCCTTTCACCTACCGAAGAGACATCATGGTTCTTTCCAAGTTTTAACAATTATGAAAACTGTCAAAATTATGAAATTGTCAAATTATGAAAATTGTCAAAAATGCTATAAACATTCATGTACAGTTTTTCGTGTGAACTTAAGTTTTCAGCTGGGCTTTCCTCGTGGCTCAGCAGTAGAGAATCCACCTGCAATGCAGGAGACAGGGGAGACGTGGGTTCTCTCCGTGAGTTGGGCAGATCTCCTGGAGAAGGAAATGGCAGTCCACCCAAGTATTCTCGCCTGGAGAATCCCATGGACAGAGGAGCCTGGTGGGCTACAATCCATGGGGTCACAAAGAGAGTCAGACATGACTGAGGAACTAAACCACCACGTTTTCAGCTAATTTGGGTAAATATCGAGGACTGTGACTGCCGGGTCTCATGGTAAAAGATGCTTAGCTTGGTGAGAACCTGCCAGACTGTCTTCCAAAGTGGATGTGGCAGTTTGCTTTCCCATCAGCAGGAATGAGAGTTCTCATTGCTCCACATCCTCGCCGGTGTCTGGTGTCATCAGTGTTCTGAATTTTGGCCATTCTACTAGATGTGTAGTTGTATCTCGTTGTTTTAATTTGCCTTTTCCTGATGACGTACGACATGGAGAAATTTTTCATATGCTTGCTTGCCATCTGTATATCTTCTTTAGTGAGCTATCTGTCTGGGTCCTTTGTGTATTTTTTCATACTTATTTTTTATTTATCTGGCGGCACTGGGTTTGAGTTGCGGCATGTGGGATCCAGTTCCCTGACCAGGGATTGAACTCACGCCTCCTGCATTCGGAGCACAGAGTCTTAATCATTGGACCATCAGGGAAAGGCCTTTTGTGTATTTTGGAATTGAGTTGTTTATTTTCTTAATATTGAATTTCAAGAGTTCTTTGTATATTTTAGAGCTTCCCAGGTAGCTCAGCTGGTAAAGAATCTGCCTGCAACGCGGGAAACCTGGGTTCGATCCCTGGGTTGGGAAGATCCCCTGGAGAAGGGGAACAGCTACCCACTCCAGCATTCTGGCCTGGAGAATTCCAAGGACTGTATAGTCTATGGGGTCACAAAGAGTCAGACACGACTGAACGACTTTCACTTCACTTTGTATATTTTGCATGACAGTCTTTAGTAGATATGTCTTTTGCAAATAACTTCTGCAGTCTGTGGCTTGTCTTTTCATTCTCTTGATAGTCTTTTGGAAAGCATAAGTTTTTAATTTTAAGGGAGTCCAGCTTATCAATTATTTCTTTCATGGATTGTACCATTGGTGTTGTCTTGAAAAAGCTATCACCATACACATGGTCTCTAGGTTTTCACCTGTACTATCTTCTAAGAGTTTTGTAGTTTTGCATTTTACAGTTAGGCCCATGATCCACTTTGAGTTAAACTTTGTGAAGGGTGTAAGGTCTGGGTCCAGAGTCTTTTCTTTTGCATGTGGAATCTCAGTTGTCCCAGCATCTATATTTAAAAGACTATTTTTGCTCCATTGTTTAGCTTTTGCTCCTTTGTCAAAGATCAGTCAACTACATTTATGTGGGTCTATTTCTGGGCTACTGGTTTCCACTGATATTTGTCTTTTCTTTCACCAGTACCACACGGTGTTGGCTTCTGCATCTTTATGCAAGTCTTGAAGTTGTCATGTCAGTTCTTCAACCTTGTTCTTCTTCAATAATGAGTGAGCTATTCTGAGTCTTTGTCTCTCCTTACAAACTACAGAATTAGTTTGTTCATATCCACAAAGTAACTTGCTTAGAATTATGACTGAGATTGCATTGAATCTATAGATCAAGTTGGGAATCCTCACTATGGCAGGATTATCTAGGCTGCCCTCTGCAGCCCCCTCAGACTTGCCCAGCAAGGGTGGGATGCCCTCAGGGATGTTCCAAACCCAGTTCATCCTCTGAAGCGCTAGGACAAGGGCTCACCCAGAGCTCATCTCCCCAGAACCACTGTTCTGTCTGCAAGGTCCTCGTCCAGCCTGTGCCCCAGCCGTTCTGTGTGCCGTGTCCTTTTCTCCTTTCCCTAACCATAATCTCCATGAAATTCCACCTCAACTGCCACCACCTCAGGCAGTCTCCCTAATTATCCTCCTCCTTTGTGTCATTCAGGTCTTACTTGTCGTTATACACTGTCAACTCCCTGAAGGATGAAAAAGTCCTCTCTCTCTGTCTATCCATTCATCTTTCTCTCTAATTATCCATTCATCATCCATCCACCCACCCATCCAGCTGTCTACCTGCCATCTATTCATCCATTCACCTTTCTCCATTCATCTATCCATCCATCCAGCAATTCATCTGTCTTCAATTTATCCATTCATCTATCTCTCTGTCCACTCAACCATCCACCCATCTATCCATCCACCCAACAGTCTGTGTGTCTGTATATCTATCTATCCATTGAAAGCACCTGTAAGTCTGAGCGCTGCTTTGCATTACCCTAGACAAATAAATTAACAATTGGCCAGTGCCAGTTGGTAATAAGTACAGAATTTTCCACATTCCCTTGCTGCTGCTGCTAAGTCACTTCAGTCGTGTCCAACTCTGTGTGACCCCATAGACGGAAGCCCACCAGGCTCCCCCGTCCCTGGGATTCTCCAGGCAAGAACACTGGAGTGGGTTGCCATTTCCTTCTCCAATGTGTGAAAGTGAAGAGTGAAAGTGAAGTCGCTCAGTTGTGTCCAACCCTTAGCAACCCCACGGACTGCAGCCTATCAGGCTCCTCCATCCATGGGATTTTCTAGACAATAGTACTGGAGTGGCTTGCCATTGCCTTCTCCGCCACTCTCCCTTGGGAGACCCTAAACTGGATAAGTTCTATCAGCTGCTCAAAGCATTGCAATTTTTTGGTCTCAGTCTCCCATCACCACTGGAGAATTTCCCCAAAGCCCACCTGGAGGCACAGCCCCTCCTGCAGGCAGACCTGGGAATTAGCTGTTCTCAAAAATTCTTGCTTGCCCTGAGAGGTGAGCATTCAGTTCTCCGTCTGAAGACATAAAAGAAGAGATCCTTCCATTTCTGTTTTTATGGGAAATACAGGCAGGAGTAGCGTGTGCAGGGGAGGGTGGAACGCAGTGCTAAGAGAATGAGGTGGGCTGGTGGACAGAGCAGCCAGGCCAGCCCTGGCTTGGAGGGGGAGAAACAGAAGCACACCCCAAGTAAGCCTTGGGGTGCAGCAGGGAGAAGGTGAGAGGGGACTTGAATCCTCCAGACCCCACACCGTTGACCCCACAAACAAGCTGCCAAGAGAAGCAAAGCCGGGGAACCCAAGTGGAGGCCGCTCATTTAATCAGCGTCCAGTTGGTTAAAAATAACTTCCCTTATTAGTTTAAGTGAGATCACCACAGGGCTGGAAATTCACTGTCAGTGAAACACAAATACTAGAAGGAAATAGAAACGTCTACATTCATGGTGAGCTTTATTTAAAAAAAAAGACACACAGGAGGAAGCTGCCTGCACATGTCACAGACTCTGCCTTCCGGGCTTGTGAGGCCCATGGCTGCCGTTTTTGGAGCGAGCACCCTTCATTCTCCCTGTCTTGCTGAGAAGAAGTGGCAACCTAGGGCTAAGTGTCGTGAAGCATCTTTAGGAAAAAGGCAACCTTTAGAGGTGACGCTGCACCCAGGCTCTGCTGAACCAGACCTCATGTGCACTCCCCAGGAGCCTCCTCTTGCTTCCCACCACCTTCCTTCGGCACACAGATTTCCCTTGTTTTGTTTTTAACTGCAGTATAGTTGACTTACAATGCTGTGTTATGTACCCCTCTCCCACCCCTCTTCCCCTTTGGTAACCATAGCTTTGTTTTCTATGTCTGAGAATCTGTTTCTGTTTTGTAAATAAGTTCATTTGTATCAAAGTTTAGATTCCACATACAAGTGATATCATATGGTATTCGTCTTTCTCTGTATGACTTACCTCGCTTAGTAGGATAATCTCTTGTTGACCGTCTACAAGGTTCCAACCAGGGAAAAGTGGGGGGCCATGTGGGAATGGTTTACATGCTCTTTCTAAAGGGCCAAAGGCAGAGGATCAGGGACAGAACCCTCTGAGAAAAACTTGGGGAACCCATCCTGCTTTCCTGGAAAGCCCAAGAGACAGCAGCCCTCTGACCCCAATCCCGCCTCAGCATGCATTCCTGAGGCCAGATTTTCCTACCTAAGCCTCTCCCTGTTGGTCTGAAGGTGATGGGGGTGGGCAGGCTAGGCTCCAGAAAATTGCCCTGGGGTGCGGGGCTCAACTGTGATTCAAAGATCCCCACACAGGGCTCACTGCTAAAATGGCAGCAGTCCTCTGACAGGCGCCATGAATTTGCTTCAGTTTTTTTTTTTTTTTGGTTTTGCTTTGTTTTAAGCTTCCCTATTGTTTTTGTTTTTTTGGGAGGACTGTGTAGACCTTTTGAGGGGAAATTTTCATTTACATATAATCACAAAGTTACAGAAAAATTCTAAGAATAAGGGACTCCCATAAATGCTTTATCCACATTTACTAATGTGTCTTCATTTTGTGCCATTTGCTTTATCATTCTCTAGACAGATATAGATATGTATATAGATATATATAGAGAAAATATATTTCATACATACACACACACATACATATATGTGTAGGCTTTGTTGTTGTTCAATTGCTAAGTCATGTCCAACTCTTTGTGACCCCATGGATTGCAGCATGTCAGGCTCATCTATCCTCTACTATCTCTTGGAGTTTGCTCAAATTCATGTACATTGGGTTGGTGACTATCTAACTGTCTCATCCTCTGCTGCCCCCATCTCCTTCTGCCTTCAATCTTTCTGGTATCAGGGTCTTTTCCATTGGGTCGCCTCTTTGCATCAGGTGTCCAAAGTTTTGGAGCTTCAGCTTTAGCATCAGTTCTTCCAATGAATATTCAGGGTTGATTTCCTTTAGGGTTGACTGGTGTGATCTTCCTGCTGTCCAGGGGACTCTCAAGAGTCTTCTCCAGGACTGCAATTCAAAAGCATCCATTCTTCGGTGTTGAATCTTCTTTATGGCCCAACTCTCACATCCATACATGACAACTGGAAAAACCATAGATTTGACTATATGGACCTTGATTGGAAAAGTGATGTCTCTGCTTTTTAAGATGCTGTCTAGGTTTCTCATAGCTTTCCTTCCAATGAGCAAGCATCCTTTAATTTCAAGGCTGCATGGTTGTATATGTATACATGTACAAATATGTATATATGTGTATCTGTAATTCCTTTCTCAACCACTTGAGAATGATTTGTAGATGTGATGTCCCTTTGCCCCCAAAAACCTTAGTACACGTTTCCAAAAACAAGGATATTCTCTTGCATAACTGCAGTATAGTTACCAAAATTAGAGAACTTAAGCCCTGACACAACACTACTAATTCATAATCCATATTCAGACTTCATCAATTATAGCTGTTTCTGCTAATCCAGGATCACAGACTGCATTTTGTTGTCAAGTCTTTTTAGTCTATTTTAATTCAAAACAATTGCCTAGCCCTTCTTTATCTTTCTCACCCCTGACATTGTGGAAAGCATGTAGGCCAGTCATTTTGTACAATGGTTCCCAGTTTGAGGCTCATTACTATCTCGGCATGATCAGATTCGAGGTATGCATTTTTGGCTACTGAAATCAAGTTGTGCTCCTCAGAGTGCAAGATATCAGGAGACACATCTCACCGATTTGACAAGAACCCAGTTTTAGAGTCACGCTCATGGGTTTTAACTTGTTGCCCTATAGGATGTGAACAGGTATCTCCAACCTCTGGCTTCTTCCTGCACTACAGCTGTGGACAGCGAGGCACACTCAGAGACACACAGCCTGTTTGAAGGCCTGTGAGATGGAAGGCCCAGGATTTCCTTTTGGATGGTGCGGAACATGTGGTTGGATGATCAGTGGCCCCCATCACCCCAGTCAACAGCCAGCCAACGTCCAGAAGCAAGGCCCCCACCCAGCAGCTGATGGTGGACTCGTGAATAAGCCCGGCTGAGACCAGCAGAGAAACACAGACTGCTGTCTCCCCACCCCCCAAACAGTGAACTAAACAAAGGGTTGTTGCTTTAAGCCACTACATTTATGGATGGTATGCTGTTGCTGCTGCTGCTAAGTCGCTTCAGTCGTGTCTGACTCTTTGCAACTCCATAGACCGCAGCCCACCAGGCTCCTTTGTCCCTGGGATTCTCCAAGCAAGAATACTGGAGTGGGCTGCCATTTCCTTCTCCCATGGATGGTATATTCCACAGCAAAGGATAGCAGATACCCCTTGTTCATCTCGGGGAAGAGCTCAGACTCAGAAGTCCTGCATGTCCATTGAGATCACGAAAGAAAGAAGGTCACGCTGGCTTTCTTTTAGTTCTGTCCTGTCTCCCTCAGAGATCTGAACCTCTGCCTCGGTTTGAGATTCAAAGGATCATTTTCATTTACTTATGTGGTTTAAAAACAAACCACAGGATTGTTCTCCCCAGACCTTTGCAGGGCACGTTGTTCAGACATTTGACTGCAATCAACAGAGGTAGAACCTTTTCTGGAGGGAGATGCCGTAGCAGCAGAGAAATCTACCACCAAGACACATCTAACAGGCACCAGCCGGGGCTGTAGGGTTCACTGTGGCTCTTTTTTAAAAAATACATATATGTGTTTATTTATTTGGCTGCTCCAGGCCTTAGTTGCGGCACACAGGATCTTAAGCTTTGGCTTGTGGACTCTTAGTTGCAGCATGTGGGGTCTAGTTCCCTGACCAGGGATCCAACTGGGGCCCCCCGCATTGAGAGTGCTGAGTCTCAGCCACTGGACCACTAGGGAAATCCCCACTGTGGCTCGTTGCTTTGTCAACTTCTCTGACCCCCTTCCCTGAAGACTGGGATTTGGTGCCTCTGGGATGCAGCCTGAGGGTTTGTATTTCTAATGTGTTCATCTGGTATTGCTCATCATCAAAGAGCTTTGGGAAACTGCATTAGTGAAGTATTTCTCCAACTGGGTTATGTCTTATAACCACTGAGTACGTGCGTACATGCTAAGTCACTTCAGTTGTGTCTGACTCTATGCGACCTGCCAAGCTCCTCTCTCCATGGGATTCTCCAGGCAAGAATACTGGAGTGAGTTGCCATGTCCTCCTCCAGGGGATTTTCCTGACCCAGGGATTGAACCCGCATCTCTTAACATCTCCTGCACTGCCAGGCAAGTTCTTTACCACTAGAGCCAGCTGGGAAGCCTTTGGGAAGCTTTAAAAAGCCCCAACGTCCGCAGCATTTGTATCTGAATCTCTAGGGCTGGCCCTCAGGCCTCAGTATTTCTTAAAACTTCCCAGATGAGAACACCGTGCAGCCAGGCAGTAGCTGTGGTGATGTCTATGACTGGTGAGTAAGCAGCTTGCTTCCTCCTGCTATGCACGGACATTCCCTTCCAGTGGCATGCATTTCTGACAGTGAAGGTGTACTTTTCCCAGGACTCATGATACGCTGCCCTGGAGACTCCTTTATGGTTTTCTCCTCATCATTCAGCTGATTTCCCATAAGAAAGTCGAATTTTCCTTTCGAGGAGTGGTTTCCTAAATCCTATAAAGTTCCTTTCAGGGAAAAAGTTTTTTTTTTTTTTCTTTGTAGAAAAATTTCCACCATGAAGGCAGACTGAAGGGCAAGCAGTATCAGCAGCTGTAGCAGATGCTGTCAGGGGTCCTTGGACAGGGGCTCTAGGTAGGGATCTGTGCATCTCTGTTGGAGGTTGGCTTGCCTATTGGAACGCTTTGCCTGAGCACACTGAAATCCAGAAGAGTCTGGGAATTGACACCTCCCTGAAGTAGCCCTTACCCAGTGACTGACAAAAGCAGTGGTATAAATAGCTCTGCTCTCTCACTCCTGATCAGGAATCCCATGATGACAGTGACCCTGTGGTCACTGTCTCCAGAGAGCCCCTGCAGGACCGCGCCAGAGTTACTGCCCACCCACACCCACCTCCCAACCCCTGTGGACCTTGCTTAGTGCCCCCACTCTGCTGGCCTCCTTCCTCTCCCTGTCCGCTTCCCCACCGCCCCGCTGGCTTTTCTTCAGAAGACTTCCTGATTCATGATGTTCAGTGAATCCTCATCGTAAAGTTGGCTTCTAATAGTACACAACCTAAAGGTCAACCCCCACAAGCACACCCTCCAACACCTTTACAGAGGCTCTGGCACTGACCTTCATCCTTAATACACAGCGCGTTGTATGTACCCCCAGGAACGGGGCTGCTTTCAACCCTCACACCGACAGCTCGTGTGGTTTGCTGTTCACCCCTCCCCTTGCTACACACAGTTGTCCTGAAACAGACAAAGAAGACAGTGGGTTAGGAGAGCTGACCAAAACTGGGAAAGAATTCTCCTCTGCCATCAGCTCTGAATCGCAGATATTTTTCTGATTCAGGAGTTTTGGCTGAAAGTATCAACACTCTTTCCAGACATCGGTCTAAAAGCAGGAAGTTGCAGGTGATGCTTGAGTTCAGGTCAAACTTGAATTGATTCAAGTTTCAGATAAAATACATTGCTGATCTCGTCCAGTATATGCTTGGTTTTTATTTCATAAAATTCTGCTCTTTATTAGTTCCCTTCTTTTGGGGGGATGGGTTTGTTTTGCTGTTCTTTTCAGATTTCTTAAGATAGATCGTTATTAGTTCCTGAATCTTCAGACTCTTTCCTTTTCTAACATAATCATTTAATGTTTTTGTTAAAGCATTTAATGCATTTTCCTCCAGGTATGCTCTAGTCGCATCCCATGAGTTTGGGTATGCCACATATGTGTGTGCATATATATGTATGTGTGTGTATATATAAAATTTTTGCCACACTGTGTGGCATGTAGGACCTTAGTTCCAAGAGGGATGGAACCCATGCCCCCCGGATTAGGAGCACAGAGTCTTAACAACTGGACCGCCAGAGAAGTCCCTGTTTTATTTTAATATCATTCATTTCTACGTGTATGTAAATTTCCATTATAATTCATTTTTGTCCCATGATTTGTTTAGGGGGGTCTCACTTAAATCAACAAATAGAATTTTTTTAAATCCAACTGATGGTTCTTGTCTTCTTTTTATTTTTTCATTTGTGCCATATGATGTAGACACAGCACATCTATGTACTTCCCAACATAAGTGAAAACATGTTCATAGAAAAAACTTGTACATAAATGTTCACAACAGGTTTATTTGTTACAGAGCAAAAATGGAAACAACCCAAATGCCTATCAGGAAGTGTATGGATAAATAAATTGCAGCAGACTTGACGCAATCAAATATTATTCAACAGTAAAAAACAATGAACCATTAATAACATAAAATATAGATGAATATCAAAATAATTTTTGAATGAAAGGGGTCAGAAAAAGAGCATACGCTGTATGACTCCATTTATATGAAATACAAATTAGCCTCAGGTATCAGAAACCTGGTCAGTAGCTCTGGGCACAGAGGTGGATGAATGGGTGATGGAGGTAGAAAGGAAGGCAAGAGCTGCAGCTGAGTCTGTTTATGTTTTGGAAATAAGTTCATTCGTATCTTTTAAAAACGTTTATTTATTTTTGGCTGCACTTGGTCTTTGTTGCTGCATGCAGGCTTTCTCTAGTTGTGGAGAGTGGGGGCTACTCTCTGTATGGGCTTCTAATTGCAGTGGCTTCTCTTGTGGAGCACAGGCTCTGGAGAGCATGGAATCAGTGGTTGCGGCACGTGGGCTCAGTAGTTGTGGCACACAGGCTTAGTGGCCCTGCAGCCTGTGGAATCTTCCTGGACCAGGAATTGAACCCATGTCTCCTGCATTGGAAGGCAGATTCTTAACCACTGGACCACCAAGGAAGTCCTGTATCTTTTTTAAAAATAGACTCCACGTATGAGTGATATCATATGATATTTGTCTTCCTCTGTTGGACTTACTTAGCATGATCATCTCTAGATCCACCCATATTGCTGCCAAAGGTACTATTTCTTCTTTATGACTGAGGAGTATTCCATTGCCTATATGCACCACTTTACCCATTCCTCTGTTGATGGACATTTAAATTGCATTCATGTCCTGACTCTTGTGAACAGTGTTGCACTGAACCCTGGGGCGTATTGTGATTTTCAAATTATGGTTTTCTCAGGATATATGCCCAGAAGTGGGATTGATCTAGTGATCATATGGCAGCTCTGTTTTTACTTTTTTTAAAGGAACCTCCACACTGTTCTCCAGAGTGGCTGTACTAATTTACATTCCCACCAACAGGTTAGGAGGTGATGGCCCTTGTTTTCTAATCAGAGCATCACATCTGCTTAATTTAATCACATATCTCTTTGAATTTAAATCTGCCATATTTCTATTAGTCCTGCCCATTCTTTCTTCCTCTCTTTTCTTTTCCAGATTTTGATTGTTTGAATTCCTTTTCAGCAATCTCTTCTTCTTCTGTATTGGTTTGGAAGTTACATGTCCTTTTACAATTCTTTCAGTGGTTACTCCAGAGGTTATAACATGCTTCTTTGATTTACTAAAATTTAATGTTTCTTTTACCCTCTTTCCCAACAACACAACTTAAAATACTATGTATTAACATACTTCAAACACTTCCTGACTTATCTGCCATTTTTTAGTGTTTTCAGTTCAGTTCAGTAGCTCAGTCGTGTCCGACTCTCCGCGACCCCATGAATCACAGCATGCCAGGCCTCCCTGTCCATCACCAACTCCCGGAGTTCACTCAAACTCATGTCCACAGAGTCGGCGATGCCATCCAGCCATCTCATTCTTGGTCGTCCCCTTCTCCTCCCGCCCCCAACCTTTTCCAGCATCAGAGTCTTTTCCAGTGAGTCAACTCGTCGCATGAGGTGGCCAAAGTTTTGCAGTTTCAGCTTCAGCATCAGTCCTTCCAATGAACACCCAGGATCGATCTCCCTTAGAATGGACTGGTTGGATCTCCTTGCGGTACAAGGGACTCTCAAGAGTCTTCTCCAGCACCACAGTTCAAAAGCATCAATTCTTTGGCGATCAGCTTTCTTCACAGTTTTTAGTGTTCAGTATTACTGTTATTGCTTTATATAACCATAGATCTTCCTCAACTTACAATGGGGTTATATACCCCAAAACTTGTAATAAGTTGAAAATATGCTAAGTCAAAAATGCATATAATACACATAGCCTACTGAACATCAGAGCTTAGCCTTGGCTACCTTAAACATGCTCTAAACATTTATATTAACCTACAGTTGGGTAAGATCATCTAACAGTCTATTTTACAATAAAGCATTGAATGTTTCATGTAATTTATTGAATGCTATGCTGAAAGTGAAAAAGCTGAATGGTCGTCTCACCACGGAATGGCTATAAGTGTATCAGTAGCTGACTGGGAGGTGCAGCTTACTGCCACTGTCCCGCGTCACAAAAAAGTATCACATAGTATCTCACTAGCCTAGAAAGAGATCAAAATTCACAACTTGAAGACCATTTCTATTGAAAGCATAATGCTTTCCTACCGTCATAAAGTTAAAAAGTTGTAAGCTGAACCACCATAAGTCAGGGACCATCTATATATTTCAGTTCACCCCTATATTTACTTATACCACTCAATTCTTTCTTCCGTCTCCAGGTGTCCACCTGCATTTATTTTCCTCCTGCCAGAAGAACGTGCTTCAGGGTTTCATTTAGTGCGGATCATATGTAATGAGTTCTCTCTCCTTTTGTCTATCTGAAAATTCTTTATTTTACCTTTATTCTCTGAAGATATTTTCACTGGGTATTGATTTCTGCTGCTGCTAAGTCACTTCAGTCATGTCCGACTCTGTGTGACCCCATAGACGGTAGCCCACCAAGCTCCCCATCCCTGGGATTTCCCAGGCAAGAACACTGGAGTGGGTTCTAGTTTGGTAGTATTTTCTTTCAGCACTTTGAAGGCATTATTCAGTGGTCTTTGGGCTTTCACTGTCACTTTATCGTTGCTCCTTTGAAGGTACTCTTTCTTTTCCTTATTACTTTTAACAGTTTTTCTTCATATTTGATTCTTACCAGTTTTACTATTTTGTTCCAAGTTGTGAAACTCTTATTTATCCTGATTGGGCTTCACAGGGCTTCTTAAATCTGTGTGTGAGTATTTTTCCACAGTTGTGGCTAAATCTCATATTAATTTTGCTTCATCTTATTTCTCTTCTCCTTTTGGAATTCCAATTACATGCATCTTCTTTGCTTTGTACTCTTTCTTCTATATTTTCATCCCTTTTCTTCTGTTCTTTATTCTGGACATTTTCTTCTAAAATATCTTCTAGTTCATTAATTTTCTCTTTGACTCTTAAAATCAGCTGTTAGATTTAGCCATTAAGTTCTAAATTTCAGCTATTGTATTTTTCATTTCTAGAGTTTTTATTTGGTTATTTTTCAAAGTTTTCAGTCTTCTGCCAAAATTCTCCTTTTTGTCTTTTGTATTTTGAACATTTTAAAGAGTTATTTTAAAGTCTGCATCTACCATTGTTAACATCTAGAATTTCTATTGGCTATTTTTATTATTGTTGCCTTGTCTCCCCAGTTCAGTTCAGTCACTCAGTCGTATCCAGCTCTTTGTGACCCCATGGACTGCAGCACGCCAGGCTTCCCTGTCCATCACCAACTCCTGGAGTTTACTCAAACTCAAGTCCATTGACTCAATGATGCCATGCAACCATCTCATCCTCTGTCATCCCCTTCTCCTCCTGCCTTCAACCTTTCCCAGCATCAGGGTCTTCAAATGAGTCAGTTCTTCACATCAGGTGGCCAAAGTATTGGAGTTTCAGCTTCAGCATCAGTCCTTCCAATGACTGATTTCCTTTACGATTGACTGGTTGGATCTCCTTGCTGTCAAAGGGACTCTCAAGAGTCTTCTCCAACACCACAGTTCAAAAGCATCAGTTCTTTGATACTCAGTTTTCTTTACAGCCCATACATGACTACTGGAAAAACCGTAGCTTTGACTAGATGGACCTTTGTCAGCAAAGTAGTCTCTGCTTTTTAATATGTTGTCTAGGTTGGTCATAGCATTTCTTCCAAGCAGCAAGTGTCTTTTAATTTCATAGCTGCAGTTGCCATCTGCGGTGATTTTTGAGCCCCCCAAAATGAAGTTTGTCACTGTTTCCACTGTTTGCTCATCTATTTGCCAGGAAGTGATGGGACCAGACGCCATGATCTTAGTTTTCTGAATGTTGAGCTTTAAGCCAACATTTTCACTCTCCTCTTTCACTTTCATCAAAAGGCTCTTTAGTTCTTCGATTTCTGTCATAAGGGTGGTGTCATCCGCATATCTGAGGTTATTGATATTTCTCCCGGCAGTCTTGATTCCAGCTTGTGCTTCTTCCAGCCCAGCATTTCGCATGATGTACTCTGCATATAAGTGAAATAAGCAGGGTGACAATATACAGCCTTGACGTTCTCCTTTCCCAATTTGGAACCAGTCTGTTGTTCCATGTCCAGTTCTAACTGTTGCTTCTTGACCTGCACACAGATTTCTCAGGAGGTAGATCAGGTGGTCTGGTATTCCTATCTCTTGAAGAATTTTTCACAGTTTGTTGTGATCCACACAGTCAAAGGCTTTGGCATGGTCAGGAAAGCAGAAGTAGATGTTTTTCTGGAATTCTCTTGCTTTTTCTATGATTCAACAGATACTGGCAATTTGTTCTCTGGTTCTTCTGCCATTTCTAAATCCAACTTGTACATCTGAAAGTTCACAGTTCACGTACTGTTGAAGCCTGGCTTGGAGAGTTTTGAGCATTACTTTGCTAGCGTGTGAGATGAGTGCAATTGTGCAGGAGTTTGAGCATTCTTTGGCATTGCCTTTCTTTGGGATTGGAATGAAAACTGACCCCATGTGACTGGTGCTTCCCCATGTGACTGGTTATTTTATACTATGTGACAAGTCTTTTATTTGCTAACATAGTTTGTAGAAATAAATTGTCTAGGATAATATTATTTTCCTCTAGAGAAGTTTTTTAAAAATATTTATTTATTTTATTTGGCTGCACCGAGTCTTAATTGTGACATATGAGATCTTTGATCTTCATTGTGGCATGCAGGATTTTTTATTAGTTGCAGCATCTGGGATCTAGTTCTTTGACCAGGGTTCAAACCTGAGGGCCCCACATTACGAGTGTGGAATCCTAGCCATTGGACCTCCAGGGAAGTCCTTGCACTGTGCATTCAATAGTTTTTGGTGGGGAGGGGAGATGGACCCACTGTGAAATGTACTACTAATTGTTAGATACTTCATGGTTCCAGAAATATTCACATGGAAAGCTATTTTAATATGTCATTTAGTAAATATTTCAAATAAGCATGTTTACTGTATAAAGAAATACCATCTAAGCAAGGTAGAGATCCACTATGTAATATGTTTTAACACGTTACAGCAAACCCAGAGAAGATAAAGTTTTCCAATGACTTCGTTTCTATTTGTAATGCCTAGGAGACCTAAGCCTGGCTCCAAGCTGGCTCTTTAGAATCTCTGAATACCTTGATTATCTGATTTAATGATAGTAACAGAGTCATTAAAAGTATCCATACTTAACTACTTGGGAAACATGTATTATCACTGGTCATATTTTGTTGATTTAGAACCTTGGAAGTAAAATACAAGGCAGAGAGAGTCACAACTACTCCAGACTCACTGAAAAGTTTTGGAAGTAGTTTCATTTGTTCTCTTTGTTCAATTGCTGCTTCACCTTTGGGGATGTGAATCAGCATGGTTGTGTATGTTTTCTATGGCTATTTCCCAGCCAGACATCTTCAGGGTCAAGTAGTTCTTGGAGCCCATTTGTTCCCTCACATTCCTGTGGCATGAAGGAAAAAGTGGAATGGCTCCTGCCCTCTCTGTTTATGACTAATAAACAGAGCAGTTAGCAGCTCGAATGGGATGTTTTCTCCTAGCCAGCCACAGAGTTATTTCTCCACAACGATTCCAAGGGTCAGGAATTCAGATAGGGCACGATGGGAAAGGCTTGTCTCTGCTATACAATGTCGATGGCTGAGCTGGGGAGACTCTTCTAAGGCTGGGCCGGCTCACTCAATAGCTGGGGGTTGGAATCACCGGGAGGCAGTTAATGCTCACTAGTGGTTGGGAAATCAGTTGGGGCTATTGGTGAGAATACATACGCAGGGCATTTCCATGTGGCCCGGGCTTCCTGGGACTTCTCAGTGGTAGCATCTCAAAAGTAAGTGTCCCCAGAAATCTGAGAGTGGCTTTTTCTGACCTAGCCTCAGACTATCACTCCCGCTGTGTTCTACTGGTCGAGGCAATTCTGTGCTGTCCCTCATTCAAAGGTAGAGGACACCGGGAGTCTAGTGGTTAAGACCCTGTGCTTCTGCTGCAGGAGGCAAGAGTTTGATCCCTGCGTAGGGAATAAAGATCCCGCAGGTCACACAGTGAGGCCAAAAAAATAAGGAGTGATATAAAAACAAACAAAATACAAAGGGAAAGGACACTGACCCCACTTCTCAATGGCAGTAATGTGAAAGAATTTGTAATTATATTTTAAAACCTCCATGCCATGTTCCTCTTTTCTCATGGATGCAGATGAACATCCATAGAGAAAAAGAGATAAAAACATATGTCAAACAGTTAAGGGTCATTAACTCTGAGGTAGGGAAGAAGAGAGAAACTCCCTTTGTGTTTTATGTATATGAATTATCTGAAGTTTTTATGAGCATGTATTATTTTTGTAATTAAAAGGCAATTCAAAATAACAAAGCAAGGGGGAAAAGACTGCAACAGAACTCCAGAGATATGTTTTTATATGAGAACTCAAAACAAAGAATATACTGTAAGCCACAGCCCACTGCACACTGTCTATCCTGGTGCCTCAACAGAACAATTACTGAGCCACCAAATCAGCCCTGATGGGGTAGTGGGATGAGTTGGAAGGAGAGTGCCCCCAGCTGGCCTGACTTACCCTAGGGTGCCGTCCGCCAGCCAGCCCGTGGTGCACACGGCTAAGGCGCAGTCCTGGACCACCCGCCGCAGCTCATCTGCAGACACCAGGTGAGCACCTCTGCTCCTGCAGGAAAGCTGCGCGGCCTCCAGTGCCAGGCCCTGAGAGCCGTTCTGAGACTCCAGCACGAAGAGCTTCCCTGTGTGAGGACAAGCATGGACACAGGCTGATTCCAGGATCCAAGAGAATTTAACCTCAGCAGACACCCCCCAGGCAAACACCTGTCAGGACTGTAGTCTCTCCCACTTGCTTAAAGACTGAAGCACAGCAGCTACCACAATGTACTCATCCCTGGGACCAAGTGATGACAATTACAATTTTTTACTCTTAAATTAACTATCTGCTCTAGCATGTTTATCTGGATAAGTCCTTCAAATCTTCCATTTAAAAAGATGCTTAGCGGCATTATTTACATTGCTTGGCAATTTCCTTGCCAAGACAAGGAAACATCCTAACTGTATGTCAGTAGATGAATGGATAGGGAGATACACACAATGGAATAGTCTTCATCCATAAAAAAGAAGGAAATTTTGCCATTTGCAGCAACATGGGGGACTTCAAGAGCATTATGCTAAGGGAAATATGTCAGACAAAGACAGTATCACTGTACAATATCACTTAAATGTGGAATCAAAAAAATACAACAAACTGGTGAATATGACAACAAAGAAGCAGACTCAAAGATACAGAGAACAGAGCAGTAGGGGGAATGAAAGGGGAGGGGAAATGCGGGGGTGGGGGAGGAACCAACTATGAGTGACAGACAGGCTCAAGGATGTGCTGCACAACACAGGGAGCATAGCCAGTGTTTTGCAATATTTGTAAACGCAAGACCAGGGACTGCAGCACGCCAGGCCTCCAGGTTCATCACCAAGTCCCGGAGCTTGCTCAAACTCACGCCCACACAGTCAGTGACGCCACTCAACCGTCTCATCCTCTGTTGTCCCCTTCTCCTCCTGCCTTCAATATTGCCCAGCATCAGGGTCTTTTCCAGTGAGTCGTTCTTCACATCAGGTGGCCAAAGGATTGGAGTTTCAGCTCTAGCGTCAGTCCTTCCAATGAATATTCAGGACTGATCTCCTTTAGGATGGACTGGTTGAATCTCCTTGCAGTCCAAGGGACTCTCAAGAGTCTTCTGAAACACCACAGTTCAAAAGCATCAATTCTTCAGTGCTCATTTGTCTTTATAGTCCAACTCTCATATCCATATGTGACTACTGGGAAAACCATAGCTTTGACTAGGAGGATCTTTGTCAGCATAGTAACATCCCTGCTTTTTAACATGCTGTCTAGGTTGGTCATAGTGTTTCTTCCAAGAAGCAAGCGTCTTTTAATTTCATGGCTGCAGTCACCATCTTCAGTGATTTTGGAGCCCAAGAAAATAAAGTCTCTCACTGTTTCCATTGTTTCCCCATCTATTTGCCATGAAGTGATGGGACCAGATGTCATGATCTTAATTGTTTGAATGTTGAGTTTTAAGCCAACTTTTTCACTTTCCTCTTTCACTTTCATCAAGAGGCTCTTTAGTTCCTCCTCACTTTCTGCCATAACGATAGTGTCTTCTGCGTATCTGAGGTTATTGATATTTCTGCCTGCAATCGTGATTCCAGCTTGTGCTTCACCCAGAACAGCATTTCGCATGATGTACTCTGCATATAAGTGAAATAAGCAGGGTGACAATATACAGCCTTGACATTCTCCTTTCCCAATTTGGAATCAGTCTGTTGTTCCTTGTCAAAGCAAAAACCTTCTTCTAACAACACGAGAGATGACTATACACAAGGACATCACCAGATGGTCAGTACCAAAATCAGACTGATTGTATTCTTTGCAGCCAAAGATGGAGAAGCTCTATACAGTCAGCAAAAACAAGACCAGGAGCTGACTGTGGCTCAGATCAGGAACTCCTTATTGCAAACTTCAGACTTAAATTGAAGAAAGTAGGGGAAATCATTGGATCATTAAGCTATGACCTTAATTAAATCCCTTATGATTATACAGTGGAAGTGACAGATTCAAGGGATTAGATCTGATAGACTGCTTGAAGAACTATGGACGGAGGTTCATGACATTGTATAGGAGGCAGTGATCAAGACCATCCCCAAGAAGAAGAAAAAGAAATGCAAAAAGGCAAAATGGTTGTCTGAGGAGGTCTTACAAATAGAGAAAAGAAGAGAAGCTAAAGGCAAGAAGAAAAGGAAAGATATACCCATCTGAATGCAGAGTTCCAAAGAATAGCAAAGAGAGGTAAGAAAGCCTTCCTCAGTGATCAGTGCAGAGAAATAGAGCAAAACTATAGAAGGGGAAAGACTAAAGATCTCTCAAGGAAATCAGAGATAGCAAGGGAACATTTCATGCAAAGATGGGCTCAATAAAGGACAGAAATGGTGTGGACCTAACAGAAGCAGAAGAGATTAAGAAGAGGTGGCAAGAATACACAGAAGAACTGTACAAAAAAGATCTTCACTACCCAGATAACCATGATGGTGTGATCACTCACCTGTAAATGGAAAGTAACCTTCAAAATTGTATAAAAATCAAAATACTGAATAAAAATGAACAAAAAGGCATTTTACAAACACCGTATGCTAAGGCTCAGTGTCCTAGCTTCCCCTGGGTGGGGTCACTTGGTGTCCAAGGCCCTGATTCAGCCTCAGCTCTGCCTTCCTCTGCTGCCCTGCCCTGGAGTGTGACCTCACACCCAAGCAGGTTGCTTCCCTCCTGTCTCAGGACATCGTCACTTCCCACGATGAGTGTGCTTGTGTGTGCTGCATTTCTCCCCACCGGACAAGAGCGCAGTGGGCTCGTCTCTTGCACCCTGGCTGCCTGCACTACATCAATCTATGCACAAGAAGCCTCAAGAAACATAGGAGAGATGGGTAGAATAGGACATGAACTCAGGGAGAGGTGAAAGCTGAGTCTAAAAGCAAAGGACAGCTGTAGGGAAGAAAACCATGGTGCAGGAGGGAGTGCTGGGGTCCCCAGCAACCTCTTGAAGGGACCAAGTAGGGACCCTATCAAATTTAAGGTAAAGGCAGGGGAGAAAAAGCCCACCTAAAATGTCACATTTCACTTCCATCAGCAAAATTAACATAAAATATTGATTTTAATCAAATAAGAAACTTAACTGTCATCTACTGCAAAATTGTTACCACAAACACAGTAATCTTCCCAGCTTTGGAACCAAAAGCTATAATAAAAGAAATGCAAAAACTTCTCACAATAAACATACGTGTAGGTGACTGGAGTTCCCTCAGACATGGTGCCAATGTGCAGAAAACGACCTGAATAACTATATTAATCCTTGGTAGTCCTACCTGAAGAAGCAAGCATGCACCCTCAAGACACTTTTGTATTAACAGCATTTGTGTGTCTGGAAAAAAACCCCAGAGATAAAAGTGAAAGCCAAGGTTTCCCATGATGTAAGAAGACTGAGAGACCTGTCTTCCCTGCTCCAAACTGCTACAGGCACACATGAATCTGAGAGTCTGAAACGTTAGACTCTCAAGATGAAGGAGTAGGCAAGGGTAAACTGTATCCCCTCCTCTCATTCTGAAGACTGCTGGAGCGGGTCAGCTCGGTTCTAGGAACCCAAATACTAATCTTCATTGAGAACGGTAGTCCTAACAAAAGACGGATGTCTAAAATACTTCAAGACATGGATGTAGCCTAAAGTGGCCTGAGACTAACATTTATCCAGACACTTCATAGGAACAAATGCAACTCCTCTCTGGAGGGGAAAAAAACCCTAAACCTTTATCTTATGCCTCAGGAAATCCCATGCAAACACTTTTTCAAAGGCAGTGACCAGCAGAGTAAAACACATCAAAGTGTACAAGGAAACAAGGCACTATGAGTGAGAAGCAGCAGATGCGACACATTACAGACGCTGACCTCAAAGTAAGTCCAACATTGGCCTTAACAGGCCCAGGGTGTAAAACAACGATGACGACTGTATTTAGAGAAATGACAAATCTGAAAATACCCGCAAAGAATGGGAAGCTATAAAAAGTTGCTGACTTGAAGAAAGAACAAAACAGGAAATCTAGAAATGTTTATAAAAAGTGATAAATTTAAAATGTAATAAGTTTTCGACTGCATATCAGACACATTTGAACAAAGAACTTATCCTTGAAAAAGAAATCAGAAGACATCATCCAAAATGTAGTAAAATGACCAAAAGGATGGAAAATATTAATATTACTCAGCTGTAAAAAAAGAATGAAATAATGCCATTTGCAGCAACGTGGATGGATCTAGAGCTGGTCATACCAAGTGAAGTGAGTCAGACAGAGAAAGACAAATATCACATGATGTCACTTAAGTGTGGAATCTAAAAATATGATATAAATGAACTTATTTACAAAACAAAAGTCGACTCACAGACAGAAAACAAACTTCTATGGTTACCAAAGAGGATGAGGGGGGAGACAAATTAGGAGTTTGGGATGAATATATACGCACTACTATATACAAAGCAGATTAACAACAAGGACTGATGGTATAACACAGGGAGCTATAGTCAACACATAGTAATAACGTCTGATGGAAAAGACTATTAAAAAGTGAATCACTTTGCTCCACACCTGAAACTAACACAACATTGTAAATTAACTCTACTTCAATTTAAAAAATGTTAGAATATAAAAACTAAAAAATAGAACAGCAGAGAGCAACACCTCCCAACTTTCTCTATGAGGCCCCCGTTGCCCTAATGCCAAAACCAGCCAAAAGACACAAGAAAAGAAAATTATAGGCCATTATCTCTCATAAATATAGACACAAAAATCCTCAAAAAGAATACCAGCAAAGCAAGTCCAGCAGAGTTAAAAAAGAAAAAAAAAGAAGAATTATACACTGTGACTAAGTGGGATCTATCCCAGAAATACAAGATTGACTTATACCCCCAAATCAATTAATGTCATACAATTTATCAATAGAATAAAGGACAAAACCCACAGGATCATCTCAATAGATGCAGAAAGGCACTTGACAAAATTCAATACCTTTTCACGATAAAAGCATTCAGCAAACTAGGAATGAAGAGGAATTTCTTCAACCTGATAAAAGCATCTACAAAAATCCCATAGCTAACATCACACTTGATGGTGAAAGGCTGAATGCCTTCTGCTACGATCCTTGTCAACAAGGATTATCCACTCTTGCCACGTCTATTCAACATTGTACTGGCAGTTCTCTCCAAGGCAATTAGGCAAGAAAATGAAATAAAAAGCATCCAGATTGGAAAAGAGAAAAATATATCTGCAAACAACATAATCTTGGAATGTAGAAAATCCTAAGGAATCCACTAAAAAACTACTAGAACCAGTTCAGTATTTATACTTCAATGAGTATGTGGAGAAACTACAGTAGGTCATCTTGCTATAAAATCTTCCCCTAGGATTCCATTTACACACATCATTTCACAGACCATCTTGAGGTGGATGACTCCCATTTTTCTCTTCAGTCCAGACCCCTTCTGTTCACCCCAGCCTTCTCTCCACCTCCAGCCTCTCTCACCTGGACACGTGAAATACCATCCTGTAGGGTCTCTCCACATCCAGTCTTGCCCTGGTCCTATCCATTCTTCCCACTCTCAGGATGAGCTTCTAAAAATGCAAACCTGATCAGTCACTCTACTACTGGAAGCCATTCAATGGTTTCCTTTCCGTTTGGGGATTAAAACCAAACTTGGCCCCATGTCAATTCTCCTAGCATCATCTCAAACTACTTCCACCTTGGACTCTGGACTCCAGAACTCTGTTTCTTATCACAAGTCCCATTTTCTCTGTGACTCACAGTTTCTTTGTACATCATTTTCTATTCAGATCCCTTTTCTTCCCCGCTTTGCCTGGTCAGTTTTTGCTCATCTTTCAGATCCTCCTACACCAAATGAATAATCTCCTAATACATGCTGTCATAGTACTTCCGTCCTTTAATCTTATTAGAACTGCAATTTCACATTTTGTTCACATAATTATTTGCTTAATGAGTCTCCTCCCCCTACTGGATTTTTTTTTTCTTTTGCTGGGCCACGGCTTAGCTGCAGCACGTGGAATCTTTTTTAGCTGCAGCATGAGGGATCTTTAGTTGCACCACATGGGATCTAGTTTCCTGACGAGGGATTGAACCTGGGACCCTGCAATGGGAGCGTGGAGTCTTAGCCACCAGGGAAGTCCCTCCCCTATTGGATTTTAAGCTCCCTGATAACAAGGACCTTTTTCTCCTTGCCATTCTATCCTCAACAGCTAGGGCAGTAACGTAGCATATGGTAGACACTTAAATTATCTGTTGAATTAATGATCTTTTCCTGTATTCATTACCCAAACACAGTTAATTTGCATCCAGTTAATGAGAAGATGTTTTCAGTTTCAAAAGTATTTTAAAATTACAGTAGCAGGTCTCTTCTATATATAAGATACATATCTAATTAGTCCAATGGAAAACTAAATGTTTGTCATTTGAGTTTGACTTATTTTTTAATAGGGCTATGGAATTTTTCATAACACCAAATTCTCTCTTCAAATGTCCTAACACATCACTTTACCTGCACATTTCATCTTCCTCCTTCCATCACTGTAGAACACAAATCCCTAAGTGTGAAAAGTGGTGGTAGTTAAGCACATATTTAGTAAAGAAAAGATTCCTTTCATAAATAGATTCTCATTCTTCAATGGCCCTGTTATGAAAGTTGGAGCTCAGCAAATGGAGTTTCTTGAAAGCAAAGGTACCTATAGTTCGCCATCAGGGAAGAAGGGAGAAGGAAAGGAGAAAAGGGAGAAACGGAGGATTTCTGGCAAGTGTTAACAAGAAAAGGGGGATAGAGAAGGACAGAGGAGCCTGGTGTGCTTCAGTCCATGGGGTGGCAGCGAGTCGGACACCCTGAGCAACTGAACAACAGCGATGCTTGGTGCTCTCTCCTTGTCTGATGGTATTTCTGTCTTAAATTTTCTACGATCCAAATCAAGCCATATTGCTCCATATCCATCTGGCATTCCACTTAAGCAGTTATAATGGGGTGAAACCAAAGTCTCATGGATTGCAGGATATTTCTTTAAAAGGAAATAAAATGGGTACAATAGTATACATTGTTCAAAAGTTAGTACCAGCTCCAGTTTATTCTAGTTGCATTCTTTAAAATCAGCTTAATTTTTCATGACTCAATGTCAGGCCAAAAACTACTACAGAAAAGAACTAAGAGTGGATTGGCTGCTTATAGGGATAGGATTTCTTTTGGGGTTATGAAAATACTCAGAAATTAGAGAGTAGTGATGGTTGTAAAACATAATGACTATATTAAAAAACACTTGAATTGTGCATTTAAAAATGGTAAATTGTACATTAATTTTATCTTAATTAAAAATTAATAGTGTTCACTAGAAGCTTTCAGAGTTAACAGTGTTTTTTTCCTCTCACACTCTTTCTGAGGATATGGAGAAATAAGACACTCACCTTAATTATGAGCAAAGAGTCCTACAATTTGACACTTTGGACAAAACTTCTAAGATAATACCTGGAGGTTTTCCTCTGGCTTTCTCCTTTCCCTAACCACTGTGCTTCTTTTTTGTCAAATCTTCTCCTTTCACCCAGTATTATTTGCTAAACAGTGATGACATTTTAAGATATACAAAGCATCTGAATCAGCCAAGGGTTTTTTTGGTCAACCTAACTTGTCCCAAGCTTGATTTACTAGAAACCCCTCATGGATGTGACAACTCTTGGCTTCTTTTTCATCATATCCTTCTGCACAAATCAATAGGGATTTTGTTCCAAAATCAAAAGACAGCTAAATTAGCTTTTTGAAACTGAACTGATCTAAGGTTGTGGTTCTGTTAATTTAAGAGAAGTATTGAAAGCTGAATTCAGGTTCAACAAACGAACAAAAAGATGGGTCAATTCTCAAAAATCTGCAATAATCTGGTTCTTACCTGTTTCTCCAGCTTCTTGTGGAAGGAGAGCCTCACCCTGAACTTTGCACTCTAGCCACTCTATCATTATCCCATTTCCCCTGCCACTCACAGGGCCTTTGCACGTGCCATCGTCCCTCCCCAGTATATTCTCCTCTCTCTTTCGCCTAGCTCATTTCCTCTCATCTTTCAGCTCTTCCTGGACCAAGTCAAAACTCTGAGGAGTCTTGTAATCACCTGCGTTGCAATTAGGAGCACATTTAATAGACGTGGGAAATCGTATCTCTGCAGCGGAGGTTCCAGGCACCCTAGACGTGATTTCATTTTGCAGGCTTTTCAAGGAGATCTTGGAAAGCTAGCGGCAGGGCTGTGAGATCAAAGCACAGGCTTTCTCCGGTGCGCGCCCCGCAGGAAGGGGTGGTTGAGGGACTCCAGGGCGCGTCTCGGCTCGCGGCGACTCGAGGAGCCGGGCAAGGGGACGCAGGGCGGCAGGACGGCCGCTCGCCCCGTTCTCGCCCCAGCTGGCCGCGCTCTGGGCTCGTCCCAGGGGGCAGCCCAGGCGAGCTTCGCTTTCCCCGCCGAGACCCTATGAGCCACCCGGGGCCCGCCGCCTCGTGGACGCCCCACGGACACTCACCATCCGCCGGCGTGGAGAGGCGCGGCAGGCCGAGGAGGAGCAGTGCCGCCGCCCAGAGCCGGGCGCCGCGTCCGTCGGCAGCCATGGTGCGGCCGTCCGCGGGCCCGCAGCCGGAGCGCGGGCTCGACCGCGCTGAGATCCCGCCGCCCGGCGCGCGCCCCTCGGCTCCGCGCTGCGCTCCGTTCGCGCGTCGCGGCTCAGCCCCCCGCGCGCGGGGCAGGGGAGCGCGGCGCGCCTGGGAGGCCGGGGACGCCGGAGCCGCAGCGCGGGGGCCCGAACTCCCGGGGGCCTCGTCCGCGGCGCCGGGGAGGCGGCGGCAGCCCGGCCCCGCCTTCGCGCTGGGCACCTGGAGGTCTCGGTGCCAAAGGAGGCTGCGCTCGGCCGGACGGCGGGCTCCAAGCGCGCCTCCCGGACGGAGGGGACGGGCTTGAGGAGGCGGGAGACCGCAGCACCCGCTTCAGGGAATCCCCGCCTGCCCCGGGACCCTCTGGGAAAGGGGGACGCAGTCCAGAGAGGCCTAGCCCCTCCAGGAGGACCGGGGGAAATCGGATGCCTGACTCTGTCCTCTGCTTCTTGACTTTGCAGCTGGAGTCCTCCTGGAGTGGAAGAAATTTTTTTTTTTTTAAACTAACTGGCCAACCTCATTCAGAGGAGTGACATATACGGACTAGCGAGACTCCTTTTCCCCTAAAAGTCCTGACAGTCATTCACGTGTAAGTGTAAATTAATTTACTTAACTGTTCATCTTCTAACAGCTAGCTGGTAAGCTGAGGAGTGAGAATTCACACGTCTGGGTTGGAGGGGACCTTCTGACGCCTGGTGATCGCTGAGAACGCTGGGGAGGGGACAGGAGGCACCTGTGGGAGGAGCTGCGCTTTGCTTGCTTCAGGAACTGTGCCTACAACCGTTTTTTTTAGAATAGTCCATTGGATATTACTAGGGAATCCGAATGACATTTTCGAGTTTGTCTTTATTCAGGCCTGTCTTGGCCTGGCCTGATTTGGAGAGATAGCATGCTCTAAAGGTTTAATTGGTACAATTGTTTTAGAGAACTGTTTGGTTATTTCATATAAAGTTAAAATACACCTCCCCAAATACAAAGAATTCCACTCCTGGGTGTATATCCAAAAAAAAAGTGAATGTCCACAAAAAGATTTATACCCAAATTTCATAGCAGCTTTAGTCACAATAACTAAAAACTGGGAGCAACCCACATGTCATCCATTGACTGAATAGAAAAACAAACTGCATCATGTTTATGCAATAGAATACCCTTCATCAGTTAGAGGAAGTAAATATTGATGCACTCAGACACATGGATGAATCTCAAAAATATGATGAGTGAAAGAGGATTTGGCAAAAGAGTTCATACTGTACAGGGGACCACCAGGCAAGTCTCTGCATGATTCCATTTTTATATGAAGTTCACGAAGGGGCAAGACTAATCTGTGGTGAAAACAATGGTGTGGTCACTTTGAGGAGGTGGGAACATACAGAGCTTCTGAAGAAATGAGAGCATTCTATATGATGGGGGTGATGGTCACCCTCGTGTATATACTTTGTCACTGAACTGTACACTTAAACTCTGTGCATTGTGTTGAATGTTATTTATACCTTAATAACAACTATTTCAAAAATAATGAGTTCAGGTCTTGTCCTGAAAAAATAAATAGGTTTAACAGAAGAGAGTTTAATGAAAGGGCCACAGACAGAGATGTGGGCAGGGTTGAGAGAACCAGTAAGGGATGTTAAAGCTCTTGGGATTATCAGCAGCAGGAAGGGGTACCACCTTGAGGTCTGAAGGTGTGAGGGGAGGTGGAGGTGTTATCAAAACCCAGCAGGAACTTGGTCATGAAAGGAGAGGTTAACCACAGGTAGAGGAACGTAATCGCTGCCAGTGGTCTGGTCGGGAGGTTCAGTTCAGTTCAGTTCAGTTCAGTGGTAGGGAGGTAGTGGGGAAGAAATACCCCAATCTCTCCTTCTACCCTTCAGGTTCCCCCTGATGCCCCCTGGTGGCTGAACCATTTGATAGTTGAAAGGCAAGGGAGCAGTGGTGCCACGGTCCTCAGCAGTCATCCTCCTGGGTAATCCTGCCTGCAGAGTTAGGCAGAGTGGATGCAGAGTGGATCCGGCGAGTCAATTGGAAATCAACCAGCACAGTCCATCTATTTTTTCCTTTCATTTGCATGAACATCACTTCAGTCGCTCAGTCGTGTCCGACTCTTTGCGACCCCATGAATCACAGCACGCCAGGCCTCCCTGTCCATCACCAACTCCCGGAGTTCACTCAAACTCATGTCCATCGAGTTGGTGATGCCATCCATCCATCTCATTCTCTGTCGTCCCCGTCTCCTCCCACCCCCAACCCCTCCCAGCATCAGAGTCTTTTCCAGTGAGTCAACTCGTCACATGAGGTGGCCAAAGTATTGGAGTTTCAGCTTTAGCATCAGTCCTTCCAATGAACACCCAGGACTGATCTCCTCTAGAATGGACTGGTTGGATCTCCTTGCAGTCCAAGGGACTCTCAAGAGTCTTCTCCAGCACCACAGTTCAAAAGCATCAATTCTTCAGCGATCAGCTTTCTTCACAGTCCAACTCTCACATCCATACATGACACGGGAAAAACCATAGCCTTGACTAGACGGACCTTGGTTGACAAAGTAATGTCTCTGCTTTTTAATATGCTATCTAGGTTTGTCATAACTTTCCTTCCAAGGAGTGTCTTTTAATTTCATGGCTGCAATCATCATCTGCAGTGATTTTGGAGCCCCAAAATATAAAGTCTGACACTGCTTCCACTGTTTCCCCATCTATTTTCCATGAAGTAATGGAACCAGATGCCATGATCTTTGTTTTCTGAATGTTGAGCTTCAAGCCAACCTTTTCACTCTCCCCTTTCACTTTCATCAAGAGGCTTTTGAATTCCTCTTCACTTTCTGTCATAAGGGTGGTGTCATCTGCATATCTGAGGTTATTGATATTTCTCCCAGCAATCTTGATTCCAGCTTGTGCTTCTTCCAGCCAAGCGTTCCTCATGATGTACTCTGCATATAAGTTAAATAAGCAGGGTGACAATATACAACCTTGACATACTCCTTTTCCTATTTGGAACCAGTCTGTTGTTCCATGTCCAGTTCTAACTGTTGCTTCCTGACCTGCATACAGGTTTCTCAAGAGGCAGGTCAGGTGGTCTGGTATTCCCATCTCTTTCAGAATTTTCCACAGCTTATTGTGATCCACACGGTCAAAGGCTTTGGCATAGTCAATGAAGCAGAAATAGATGTTTTTCTGAAACTCTCTTGCTTTCTCCATGATCCAGCGGATGTTGGCAATTTGATCTCTGGTGCCTCTGCCTTTTCTAAAACCTGCTTGAACATCTGGAAGTTCACGGTTCACATATTGCTGAAGCCTGGCTTGGAGAATTTTGAGCATGACTTGACTAGCGTGTGAGATGAGTGCAATTGTGCGGTAGTTTGAGCATTCTTTGGCATTGCCTTTCTTTGGGATTGGAATGAAGACTGACCTTTTCCAGTCCTGTGGCCACTGCTGAGTTTTCCAAATTTGCTGGCATATTGAGGGCAGCACTTTCACAGCATCATCTTTCAGGATTTGAAATAGCTCAATTGGAATTCCATCACCTGCACTACCTTTGTTCGTAGTGATGCTCTCTAAGGCCCGCTTGACTTCACATTTCAAGATGTCTGGCTCCAGGTGAGTGATCATGCCATTGTGATTATCTTGGTCGTGAAGATCTTTTTTGTACAGTTCTTCTGTGTATTCTTACCACCTCTTCTTAATATCTTCTGCTTCTGTTAGGTCCATACCATTTCTGTCCTTTATCGAGCCTATCTTTGCATGAAATGTTCCCTTGATATCTCTAATTTTCTTGAAGAGATCTGCATGAACATAATTGGGAACAAAACAGGGGAAACACAAAGTTCTATCCATTTCTATAAGATCTGGGGATATGTCCATTCAACCAGACTCTCAGTTGGGGCTAAACAATAATATTAACCACCATCACTGCTTATTTACACATTAATGCTGTCTCACATACAGAGATAAAGTAAACGCTTATCATTAAATGTAGATACTACAGTCCTCAATCCCACAACTGGCCAAGAGGCGTCATTTAATAATCATTTTAATATTGCCCTTCTCCCCTCTGAGCCTCTTGGCCAACATGATTTTTTTAACTGGTAGGAGAGATCCAAACCTTCATTCCTGCTGAGGACCCACCTTTATTAGTTTGCCGTGGTTTCTCACTGACTGTTGCTATTGGATAGATTCCTGGGATCTAGACATAGCCATCCATTCCCCCATCAGGTAGCAGCAACCCCGTTGGTAATCAGGACCAGTCACTAGCCAGTAGAGGGACTTCCTCTGTCTGTTGGAGAGCAATTTGAGTTTCCAATTTACTGGCACATGCCTGTGTGTTCCTCATGGAAATATATCTCCCTTGCCTACCCAGCCCTTCTAATTCACCAGTCTAAAGGTTGTGGGGCTGATTTGCAGAATTTTGATAGGTGATTTATCATATGCAATAGAAGGGAGGTCACTCCTACTTCCACTCCTCGGTTCTTAGTGTACTCTGTCTGTAAGAGAAATGGCGCCATGCATTGGCGACTGGTTTAAGGCGTATACTGTATCCTGGGCAAGTGCCCTAACCACTCTAGAGTGTTAACTCAGCTAGTACCCTGTGGCCTTAGCTTTTAATCTAGCCATCTCTTCCTGGGTGAGGCGCGTAGAATAGGACTCAAGAGCATGACTCCATTCCCTACTGCCTTTGTGGCAGAATCAGTTTCTTGGTTATAGATGGTGTACTGTGTGATTCCACGGCCATCAATGAGGCGTTCTGAGTTGACGATATCATGCTAGAAGAAGCATGGCAGGCAAAGAGGACAAAATAGTATTGAGATTAAGGATCTGTTCCAATGAGGACAAATGTTAATAACTATAACCCCTGTGAGAAAAGGGATCCAATATAAGCTTTTCTCCCACATAACCAACAAGAGGGGCCAGCGAGGGAATCGATACTATGTGGGACTCATTGTAGCGTCTGCCTGTTGGCATGTGGGACACTGAGCAGTGGTGGTAACCAGATCAAATCTAAGGAAGAAGAGAAGTTTGTGTTATTGCACTCTTGCATGGGTTCCGTCTCTGCCACCGTGGCCCCGACATGCATGGTTGCATTACACAAGGACAGATATGGCTGGAGACAGAGGTAACTGACAACCAGAGAACAAGTTCAGTCCTCCAAGGTGCCCCCTGGACTACACCCTCCCACTGACTGTCTCAGGGGGCCATAGGCTGTGTGCACATTTCCAGGCTGTTCATTTCATGAGGGCCGTGCTGATGTCTTATTACCAGTTTTTCAGCGTTGAACTTTTCAATTTTCTGACTAGCTGTTTTAGGCATTATGCATAAACCAGTGCAGATCCATGGATAAGGCCATCTCTCCTTTTGTGTAAACTAAAGTCCCACACGTTGGGAGAATTTTCTTTTGCTACTGTGTTTTTCGTTGTGGTAAAATATACATAACATGAAACTTACCACTTAAATCATTTTTAAGTGTGCAATTCTGTGGCATTAAATACCTTCACACTGTTGTGTAGCCATCACCCCTGTTCATCTCTGAACTCTTTCATTGCCCCCAGCTGAAGCTTTGTACCTATTAAAGAATAAATCCAGTTCCTCCGCTCCCTACCCCCAGCTCCTGGCCACCGCTGTCCTACCTTCTGTCTCTATGAATTTGACTATTCTAGGAGCCTCATGTACCTGGAATCGTACAATATTTGTCCTTTTATGTTACTACTGTGTTTATTTCTGCACCAGAGTAGAGAAGACTGCTGCCACACCATGGACACTCAAGGGCAGAGCAAGCCCAAATTTTCCCCTTGTGAGTCCATAGATGTGGGCTGCGGTAGAGACAGCAAAGCAGCAGAAGCAAGTGCCCTGGGAACCTGAGCCACCTGCTCATGTAAGTTATTTGTTCCTTCCAGTCCTACTCTTGTACACACCATTTCCACTGAACAGTGGAACTCTGCGTCTAATTCAAAATGCCTCATTCATGAGACCAGCTGAAGTCTCATACTCAAGTGGTCAACCCGTCCAGGCCAAAAAGAAAAAAAAAAAGATGTCTGGTGAATTTACAATGTTGTGTTACTTTCAACTGTACAGTAAAGTGATTCAGTTATGATGTTGTTCAGTGCTAAGTTGCGTCTGACTTTTTGCGACCCCATGGACTGCAGCATGGCAGGCTCCCCTGTCCTTCACTATCTTTCTGGAGTTTGCTCAAAACCACTGAGTTGGTGATGCTGTCTAACTATCTCATCCTCTGCGGCTCCCTTCTTTTGCCTTCAATCTTTCCTAGCATCAGGGTCTTTTCTAATGAGTTGGCTCTTTGCATCAGGTGACCAAAGTATTGGAGCTTCAGCTTTAGCATCAACCCTTCCAATGAATATTTAGGGTTAATTTCCTTTAGGATTGACTGGTATGATCTCCTTGGTGTCTAAGGGACTCTCAAGAGTCTTCTGTATCATCACAATTTGAAGCCATCAGTTCTTCAGCACTCAGCCTTCCATATGGTCCAGCTCTCACATCCGTACATGACTACTGGAAAAATCATAGCTTTGACTATATGGACCTTTGTCAGCAAAGTGATGTCTCTGCTTTTTAATATGCTGTCTAGGTTTGTCATAGCTTTCCTTCCAAGGAAATTCATGGCTGCAGTCACCTAAGTGATTTTGGAGCCCAAGAAAATAAAATCTGTCACTGCTTCCACTTTGTCCCCTTCTATTTGCCATAAAGTGATGAGACCAGATGCCACAATCTTAGTTTTTTGAATGTTGAGTTTTAAGCCAGTTCTTTTACTCTCCTCTTTCATTTTCATCAAAAGGCTCTTTAATTCCTCTTAGCTTTCTGCCGTTAGGGTGGTATCATTTGCATATCTGAGGTTGTTATTTCTCCCAGCAATCTGGATTCCAGCTTGTGATTCATCCAGCCTGGCATTTTGCATGATGTACTCTGCATATAAGTTAAATAAGCAAAGTGACAATATACAGCCTTGTCGTACTCCTTTCCCAATTTGGAACCAGTCCGATGTTCCATGTTTAGTTCTAGCTGTTGCTTCTTGACCCACATACAGGTTTCTCAGGAGACAGGTCAGGTAGTCTGGTATTCTCATCTCTTTAAGAATTTTCCACAGTTTGTTGTCATCCACACAGTCAAAGGCTTTTGCATAGTCAATGAAGCAGAAATACATGTTCTTCTGGAACTCCTTTGTTTTCTTTATGAGGCAACAAATGTTGGCAGTTTGAGCTCTGGTTCCTCTGCTTTTTCTAAACCCAGCTTGAACATCTGGAGGTTCTCAGTTCACATACTGCTGAAGGCTGGCTTGAAGGATTTTGAGCACAACCTTGCTAGCGTGTGAGATGAGTGCGATTGTGCAGTGGTTTGAGCATTCTCTGTCATTGCCCTTCTTTGCGATTGGAATGAAAACTGAGGTTTTTCCAGTCCTGTGGCCACTGCTGAGTTTTCCAAATATGCTGACATGTTGAGTGCAGCACTTTAACAGCATCAATCTTGTAGGATTTTAAATAGCTCAGCTGAAATTCCATCACCTCCACTAACTATGTTCATAGTAGTGCTTTCTAAGGCCCACTTGACTTCATACTCTAGGGCATCTGGATTTACTACACCATTGTGGTTATCTGGGTCATTAAGATCTTTTTTGTATAGTTCATCTGTGTATTCTTGCCACCTTGTCTTAATTTCCTCTGCTTCTGTTAGGTCCTTACTATTTCTGTCCTTTATCATACATATTTTTGCATGAAATGTTCCCTTGATATCTCCAATTTTATTGAAGAGATCTCTAGTCTTTCCCATTCTACTGGTTTTCTCTACTTTTTTGTGTGTTGTTCGTTTAAGATTTCTTTCTTATCTCTCCTTGCTATTCTCTGGAACTCTGCATTCAGTTGGGTAGATCTTTCCTTTGTCCCTTGTTGCCTTTTGCTTCTCTTCTTTTCAGACAACTACTTTGCCTTCTTGCATTTCTTTTTCTTTGGTATGCTTTTGGTCATTGCCCCCTGTACAGTGTTTTGAACCTCCATCCATAGTTTTTCAGGCACTCCGTCCACCAGATCTAATCCCTTGAATCTATCTGTCACCTCCACTGTACAGTCATAAGGGATTTGATTTAGGTCATACCTGAATAGCCTAGTGGTTTTCCCTACTCTCTTCAGTTTAAGCCTGAATTTGGCAATAAGGAGCTGATGATCTGAGCCATGATCAGTTCCAGGTCTTGTTTTTGCTGACAGCATAGAGTTTCTCCATCTTCTATACAAAGAATATAATCAATCTGATTTCAGTATTGACCATTTGGTGGTGTTCATGTGTAGAGTCATCTCTTGTGTTGTTGGAAAAGGGTGTTTGCCCTGACCAGGGCATTCTCTTGACAACACTGTTAGTCTTTACCTGCTTCATTTTGTACTCCAAGGCCAAATTTGCCTGTTACTCCAGGTATCTCTTGACTTCCTACTTTTTGCATTCCAATCTTCTATGATGAAAAGAACATCTTTTTCTTGGCATTAGTTCTAGAAGGTCTTGTAGGTTTTTATGGAACCGGTCAATTTCATTTACTTTGGTTTAGTGGTTGGGGCATAGGCTTGGATTACTGTGATGGTTTTTCTTGGAAATGAACTGAGATCATCCGTTGTTTTTCAGGTTGTACCTAAGTACTGCATTTCAGATTCTTCTGAGGGCTACTCCGTTTCTTCTATGAGATTCTTGCCCACAGTAGTAGTATAATGGTCATCTGAGTTAAATTCGCCCATTCCCACCCATTTTAGTTTACTGATTCCTAAGATGTTGATGATGTTCACTCTTGCCATCTACTGCTTGACCATGTCCAGTTTATCTTGACTCATGGACCTAACATTCCAGGTTTCTATGCAGTACTCTTCTGTACAGCATTGGACATTACTTTCACCAGTGGTCACATCCACAGTTGAGCATCGTTTCTGCTTTGGCCCATCTGTGCCATTCTTTCTGGAGCTATTAGTAATTCCCTTCTACTCTTCCCCAGTAGCATATTGGACACCTTCTGACCTGGAGGGCTCATCTTCTGCTGTAATATCTCTTTGCCTTTTCTTACTGTTCATGGGGTTCTCAAGGCAAGAATACTGGTTTGCCATGCTCTTCTCCAGTTATACATGTATATATACATGTGATTATATCTTCAGTTATATGCGGTGTATATATATATATAATGTTTTTTTCAGATTCTTTTCTGTTACAGGTTATTACAAGACATTGAATATAGTTCCCTGTGATCGACAGTAGGACTTTATTGTTTATCCATTCTGTAGATAACAGTTTGTACCTGCTAATCCCAAACTCCCAATCCATCACTCCTCCCACCCCATAGCCTTTCTCTGTGTCTATGTGTCTGTTTCTGTTTTGTAGATAAGTTCACTTGTGTCATCTTTTAGATTCCACCTATAATTGAAATATGATATTTGTCTTTCTCTTTCTGATATACTTACCTGAGTATGGTCATCTCTAGGTCCATCCATGTTGCTGCAAATGGCATTATGCCATTCTTTTTATGGCTGAGTAGTATTCCCTTGTGTATGTATACCACGTTTTAAAAAATTGTTTTGGCCACATTTTACAGCATGGGTGACTTCCCCCACCAGGAATCAAACCCATGCCCTTAGCAGTGAAAGCAAGGTCTTAACCACTGGACCAGCAGGGAAGTCCGTACCAAATCTTCTTTATCCATTCATCTGCTGATGGACTTTTAGGTGGTTTCCTTGTCTTGCCTATTGTGAATAGTGCTGCTCTTAACACAGGGGTGAATGTACCTTTTAAAAAATAATTTATTTGGTTTTTGGCTTCTCTGGGTTTTTGTTGCTGTGCGCAGGCTTTCTCTGGTCACAGCAAGCAGGGGCTGCTCTTTGTGGCAGCGTGTAGGCTTCTCATCTCTGTGCGTGGCTTCTCTTGCAGAGCTCGGGTTCTAGGGCCGATCGGCTTCAGTATTTGTGCTGCATGGGCTAATTGCTCTGCAGCATGTGGGATCTTCCCAGACAAGAAATTGAACCTGTGTCCTCTACACTGACAGTTGCATTTTTAATCAGTAGACACAAGGAAAATCCCGTGTATATGTATTTTTTTAATGTTTATTTTTATTTACTTATTTGGCTGCACAGGGTCTTAGTTGTGGGATCTAGTTCCCCAACCAGGGATCGAACCCAGGGCCCCAGCACGGAGAGGTCAGAGTCTGAGCCACTGGGCCACCAGTGGAGTCCCCCATGTATCTTTTTGAATTAGAGTTTTGCCCAGGTACGTGCCCGGATGTGGGGGTGCTGCATCGTGTGCCAACTCTAATTTTAGTTTTATGAGGAACCTCCAAGCTCTTTCCCATAGTGGCTGCACCAACTTATGTTCCCACCACCAGGGCAGACGGGTTCCCTTTTCTCTACACCCTCTCCAGCATTTGTTGTTTGTAGATTTTTTTATGATGGTCATTCTGACTGGTGTGAGGTGGTAGCTCATTGTAGTTTTGATCTGCATTTCTCTAATAACTAGCAACGGGGAGCATCTTTTCATGTGCCTGTTGGCCATCTGTATGTCTCCTTCAGAGTAGTGTCTCTTCAGGTCTTCTACCCATTTTTCGATTGGGCTGTTGATTTTGTTGTTGAGTTCTGTGAGCTGTTGTTTATTTTGGAAATTAAGCTGAGTTGCATCATTTGCGAATATTTTCTCCCAGTTGGTAGGTTGTCTTTTTGTATTGTCTATGGTTTCCTTTGCTGTATAACCATTGTATCTTCTTATGCATGATGTAGTACACGGCTATCAATTTCTCTTAAGATACAGCCCGGAGATAAACAGTGGAAATGTGCTGCTATTCTTGCGGCTGAAGGAATGAAAAATGAACCGTTTAGTGGGTTAATAACATAACAGGTACCAAAGCCCATATTTATTCTAGTAACGACAATATACCTGCAAGAGCAGATGCAATTGGCATCAGCCCCTGATTAGTTTGAAGATAAGCTGGCAATATTTTCCAGTAATTCCATCATATTTTCCTGCTTTTGCTCTGGCAAACAGGAAAGAAAGATTGAATGACAAAAAGCCCTGGTTTGTATCTTTCTACACCTGTTGTCACAGAGTGCCATCCAGTTCCATATCTGACCCAGAGTTTTCATTTTCTAGAGAAATGTTATTAACACTAGAATTAACATAAGCCACAATGGCAGTCCTCAGTTTTGCACTCCTGGCTTCTGTATGTTTTCTTCTAGTAGTGGTTGAGATGCATGTGTATTTCTCACTTGAAAACTTGATTAAACAGGAATGATCAGCAGTGACCCATCCCATTTTCCCTGATCGTTCTCTGAGGCCTTGTGACCAACCTCTCCCTTTCAAGCACAGTATGCAGAATGATCAGTGATATCAGTCAAGTGTGCTCAGACACATAGAGTGAGGAGCAGCTCACTCTTTATGGTCTCTAGTCATGGTGGGAAAAGTATTCAGAGCCCCGCCAGCCACTCAGTTTACTAAGCATGAGCCCACCATGCCGCCAGCAGGTCAGGAGTGTGGGACCTTATCAGTTAGATTAATATGAACACTGTGCAGAAAATAGAGACTGAGGCCTCCTGTTTTGGACACTGAGTATGTAGTTTAAACACTTTTGCTGCATTCTATGTGCAGGTGTGAACAAGAACCCATAAGTAACTTCTCCAGCTCCTTGTGACCATACTGTGTAGGTCACTGTGTCGTGAAGCCGTTTATGTGTTATTTCTTTTCTCTGGAGAATAAGTTTCCAGAGAGTAGGGGCTGTGGCTCACCATCTCTGTATCTCAGTGTCTCCACAGCCCTTATCCCAGTGCCTGGCACGTAATAAGTACCCAACAAATGTCTGATAAATGACCGAGTCCGTACTTCCCATGGTGTTGTGGGCACTCTGCTTCCCTCAGCCCACCTGCTCGGACGCATGTTCATCTTTCTTGACTCAACACTAGCATCGTCTCCTCTGAGAAGTCTTCTTTGGGACTAGTCCAGTCTCCCCACTCACCGTGCTCTCTTTTATGCTCCCAGCGTACCCTGAACATTGTCTCAGTGATCACGGATTTTTTTAATTTTTTGGCTCTGCTGGGTCTTCACTGCTGCGTGCAGGCCCGGGCTTCTCATTGCTTCTCATTGTGGCGGAGCACAGGCTCTAGGTGTGCAGGATCGGTAGCTGGGGCTCCTGAGCTTTAGAGCACAGGCTTAGTAGTTGTGATGCACGGGCTTAGTTGTTCTATGGCCTTAGTTGCTCCACAGCCTGTGGGATCATCCTGGACCAGGGATCGAACCTGTGTCCCCTGCAGTAGCAGGCACATTCCTTACCCCTGAACCACCAGGGAAGCCCATGGCTTTTATTTTTCAGTTGGAGTATAGTTGCTTGACAGTGTTCTGTTCATTCTGCTGTACGGCAAAGTCAATAAGTCACATATATACATATATTGCCTGTTTCTTGGATTTCCTTCCCATGTAGGTTACCACAGAGCATTGAGTAGAGTTACCTGTGCTATGCAGTTGGTTAAAATTTTTTATTTAATTAATTTATGTGACCATGCCATGTGGCATGTGGGATCTTGGTTCTCTAATCGGGGATTGAACCTTTGCCCCCTGCAGTGGAAGCACAGTGTCTGGACTACCAGGGAAGCCGATTCTTTAATGGAATGATTGTTCTACAGATCTGTCTCTCCCACTCGTCTGAATGTCCCTGATGACAGATACCATGTCTTTCTGTGGTTTTATCTCTGATACCTTGGGAAGTACCTGGGTCATGGTAGGTTCTCAACTTCTGCTTGATGAATTCATCATACACCTAGCTCCATGGGGTTAACTCACCCAAGGAGAGAGCAGATCAAGGGTCATGGTAATGTTCTCAGTAAAACAATGCATTTGCCAAGGGACTGCACGAATCTTTTCTTAGCGTCTTCTTTTTAGGGCTGTGACCAAGTCCACTTATGTTCTTCTGCCTCTGATAGCTAGTAGGCATTTAATTAAGCTTCAGTGAGCAGAAAGATAAATAAATGAGGCTCCAAAGCAATATACATCAGCCAATGTAGATTTCAGACTTGATGTATCCAAAGCCTTCTTGCAAATCATCTACCTCCAGTCTGAAGCCACCTACCCGAAAAATCACTGCACAATGTAGCATTTACAAGCAGGCTGCCTTCAGGGCTCCGGAGGTTGTGGGCTGGGTCCTGAGTAAACACAGGCTACACTGAAGAGCCATTGTGGGCGCTGGGAGTTCTTTCAAGTTCCTCTGGGGTCTGAACTTGATTTGCAGCTGGAGCCAAGTCCCGACCAAGCCCCCCCACCCCTGTTTTCAGCAATTGAATTATTAACTAAAAGAAAATCGTCCAGGGCATAACAGTTAGCAGCAGGCTGCCAATGGTCAGGAAATTTTATTTTGTTTACTCAGAGTGTTTGCAACCTAATCTAAGGAAGAGTAGGAACCGAGAACTCAGAAAGCAATTCTGAAGATCTGGTTCTGAAGGAAGACAGACAGGCTTTGGCACTGGGCAGGAAGGCAGTTCAAGGCAGCCAAGGAGTGGCGCTGCAGTGCTGTCCCTCAGGACAAGGCTGATTTCCTGGTGGTATTACCTACACCTTCCTTCTGTGCTGGCTTTTCTGGGAGGGCTCCAGGCCCCCCCCCCCCATATCTCCTGCAACCCCCAATTTGAATTCTGCATCGTTCGCTGAAGTCTTTGATCCTTATTGAGATGCAAATGCCATTTAGAGGGACACCTATGAAAAGGCATCTGAGTTTCAGTCTGACTTTTGCAACTAAATGAATATATCTCTTTACATCTCTGGGCCTCAGATTCTTTACCTGTAAAATAGAGATGGAAGTGCCACCTGACATGCAGGGTTTTTGAGACTGGAATTTGTAAATTAAAAACCTTTCTACAGAAAGAATGATTATCCATACTAGTTTCTACATGCATGGTGCCTTAGCCACTTGCATCACTCTGTGTTGTATTCAGTTCAGCTCAGTTCAGTCGCTCAGTCCTGTCCGACTCTGCAACCCCATGAATCACAGCATGCCAGGCCTCCGGTATCTGCAAATATTAGGTATCTGCTTCTAACTCAGTGGGTTTCCCAGGTGGCTCAGATGGTAACGTGTCTGCCTGCATTGCGGGAGACCCGGCTTTGATCCCTGGCTCGGAAAAATCCCCTGGAGAAGGAAATGGCAACCCACTCCAGTACTCTTGCCTGGAAAATTCCATGGACGGAGCCTGGTGGGCTACAGTCCACGGGGTCGCAAAGAGTCAGACACGACTGAGCGACTTCACTTTCACTGTCTAACTCAGTACATGGGTCAGAGTAGGTGCTCAATAAAGGGCAGGTGAATTCAGTTCAGTCTCTCAGTTGTGTCTAACTCATTGCGATCCCATGAACCGCAGCACGCCAGGCTTCCCTTTCCATCATCAACTCCCGGAGCTCACTCAAACTCATGTCCATCAAGTCGGTGATGCCACCGAACCATCTCATCCTCTGTCGTCCCCTTCTCCTCCTGCCTTCAATCTTTCCCAGCATCAGGGTCTTTTCACATGAGTCAGTTCTTTGCAACAGGTGGCCAAAGTATTGGAGCTTCAGCTTCAGCATCAGTCCTTCCAATGAATATTCAGAACTGATTGCCTTTACGATTGACTGATTTGATCTCCTTACAGTCCAAAGGACTCTCAAGAGTCTTTTCCAACACCGTAGTTCAAAAGCATCAGTTCTTCAGTGCTCAGCTTTCTTTATAGTCCAACTCTCACATCCATACATGACCACTGGAAAAACCATAGTTTTGACTAGACGGACCTTTGTCAGCCAAGTAATGTCTCTGCTTTTTAATATGTTGCCTAGGTTGGTCATAACTTTCCTTCTAAGAAGTAAGCGTCTTTTAATTTAATGGCTGCAATTACCATCTACAGTGATTCTGGAGCCCAAGAAAATAGTCTGTCACTGTTTCCACTGTTTCCCCATCTATTTGCCATGAATTGATAATACCAGATGGCATGATCTTAGTTTTTTGAATGTTGAGTTTTAAGCCAGCTTTTTCACTCTTCTCTTTCACTTGCATCAGGAGGCTCTTTAGTTCCTCTTCACTTTCTGCCATAAGGGTGGTGTCATCTGCATATCTGAGGTTATTGATATTTCTCCCTGCAATCTTGATTCCAGCTTGTGCTTCATCCACCTCAGCATTGAATTGAGTAAGTGAATTGAGCAAGGCTAACTTACAGCAGCAGGAAGATAAGTATTCTCAGGCTTCTATCATGCATAACAGTAAGATTCTCACTTCTTTAAAGGTCACAGAGTAACCACTGAACTCTGTCCTTTTGCTCTGGGAAAGCAGGGCAAACTGCCCATCTCTGCTGAATTCCCTGTGGAACTCTCAGTCTGCTATTCTAGGGACTGTTCTTCCCAGATCTCCCTCACATAGTTCACGTATTAACAGTAGACTGTCCTGTTGTACCTACTGGTGTATCTGTATTTGTCAAGCAATGTGCCCAAGCCTTCATTTCCAGAAGAATGGTCATCATGTACATGGGACATGGTGAGAAGACAGGAAAACCAAACCCAACAACGTGACCTGTTAAATATTTCTTATCTTAGCCCATATGTTGCTTTTTGCTGAAGTACAGCAAAGACAGAGACATTGAAAATTTTTCTTTGAGAAGTAGTGTGATAGAAGAGCCCAAGATGCTTGACTTCTTCTCTTAGTCTGTCATCAATCTATTGGGTTAATCATTCCTTTGCACTCCATTTCCTGTTCAGCAGAGCCAAGCAATGAAGAGGTGGCTTCTAAGGAGACTTCCATTATTCTCTTTGAATCCAATGGCCCCTTTCTTCATGCATGGTGGTTTTCTGTCTTTGGAATGCCTCCTCCTGGCCAGACCAGAATCCCTACCCCTACACTTCCCAAATTTGTCAGAGCATGGGACTAAACCGTGCATTCTGCTGGAAAGAGAGTTGGGTGGGGGTGTCTTGGTTTGCCACACAAGACTATCTGGAAACAGAAAGAGACCCCGCAGGAAGAGTACAGAGGTTTGTGTAAGCTGCCCAAGGGCTGTAGGGGTCCCCAAAAAGAGCTGTAAGGGGTCCCCAAATAGTGATGCACCACAAAGGACCCGGGAGCCCACACAGGGGGAGGAAGAAGACCTAATGCCAAACAAAGTCGTGCATTTCTATTGCTGAGTGTCTAGTGCCAATTTCTGAAACAAAACTGTATCTTCAAATTTAAGTGGTAGTGGGACTGTTAACCTTGAAGTGAGAAAAAAATCCACGGACTCACTGGGAATTTGGGGGCAGGGACAATTATCCTCATGAAATAATGTTCAAAGGAACAGTGGAAGGTAAAAACAAACCTGTGTTTTGATCACAATCCATGTATCACCTTTGGTCAGTATATGCCAATTCTTATGCTTTAAAGATATATATTTTATTCATTTTGAGCCTCCGTTTACTGTCTGAAGATATATATCAAGCTGTGGACAAATATTTTCTCTTTTTCGTATTATGTCAGGTCAGTTCAGTTCAGTCGCTCAGTCATGTCCGACTCTTTGCAACCCCATGAATCACAGCACACCAGGCCTCCCTGTCCATCACCAACTCCTGGAGTTCACTCAAACTCGTGTCCATTGAGTCGGTGATGCCATCCAGCCATCTCATTCTCTGTCGTCCCCTTCTCCTCCCGCCCCCAATCCTTCCCAGCATTTAGTATTATGTACTAGAAGCTAAAACCACTTACTGAGGAGTTAGCAAATCATCAATAATTAGGTTAAGTCATGTACAAATAACAGTAGGAATGTACACATCACGATTTTCCAGGCACTTAACTAGAATTGACTTGGACCCAGGTAGGTAGTGGGGGAAAGCTACGTTTGGGGTTTCTGCTCTGTTCCCTGCTGAGTGGGTAGCAGAGCGCTGAAGAAAGAAACCAGTGCATTCTGCTACTTGGCAGCACTGTGAGCAAGGGCAAAGTGCTTTGCTCTCATCTATTCATTCAACAAACAAGTGACGGGGAAACAAGAAGTTGAGAGGAACATGAAAGTTGGAGGAGGCTGACAGCTAAAATCTAGGGATGCTGCTGGCTGTCATCAACGGAGGGAAGCTGGAGCACACGGGAGATGCTGCAGAGGCCACGAGCCCGGGGGACCCATCAGACATTGAATGAAAACCAGAAGAGCATCGCTGTTCAGGGAAGACTTGCATTATGTGCCTCTTGGATTGTTGGGCATGCCAGCGGCTGTCTTACTGCCTATTAACTTTGCGTTCCATCCTTTAAAAGGTGGTCAAGCTTGCTTTAATTTATTTTTAAAAGGTAGGAATAGCCTTGGGAGAATAATTAAAAGCCCACTGGTTTTTTGTTACATTATATTTTAAGACAGCATATTTTTCTGTCTACTGACTTTTAAGAGGGCCCTGCCAAATAGTCTGTGTAAGAGTAAATGAGCATATAAAAGGTTTGCTCTGTAGCTATTTGGACTTGGTTTTTATGGAATTTTATCTTCATTCACATGAAAAAATAAACAAATTCTTCACTTCAGCTTTTCCAGGCTCACCAAAAATGCACAACATGTGCCTACAGAAGCAAAAGGGGAAAAGATGAAAAAAAAAAAATAACTCAGTGTGCAGGGGAAAAGATTCTGTTACATGAACAGAGGGCAACATATGGATTGGTTAGATGGTGATGTTGACCAAAGTATTGGGGGGAAAAAATGGAGGAATAGGATCTTTTGAAATACCGCAGAGGAAAAGCTGCTGCAAACACTGTGTGAAAATAATCTGTAAATGCCAGAGAAGTTGTCCGGCAGAATGACACTCTCTTACAAAAAGGTCTTCTGTTTCTATTCCAAAATGCTTTTTTCACCAGTATAACTCTAATACTTTATCAAATTATAAATTTCACTAGTCAAAATGAATTCATTGACTTATCTAAAGAATGTTATATAAAAGCCAGAGTACCCTTTGACTGCTGATTCTATCAAAGACAAACCCTCGACCTTCTAGTGACGTCCACTGTTAAGAGTTCAGCGGGTACTATTGAAAGAGACTGAGGAAGATCTATATGTTCTAAAATAGAAGTCCATGACGTGCTGTGGAGAAAACAAAGACATTTACTGAATGTACATTATGATGCTACTCTTGTGAAAGATGAAAACACACTCAACAATTCTATTGATGTATTATATCTATGTCTGTATATCTAAATTATAGCTATCTAGTTCTCTCTATTTATGTCTGTACTATCTGTGTGCTGTGCTGTGCTTAATCGTTCAGTTGTGTCTGACTCTTTGAGACCCCGTGGACTGTAGCCCACCAGGCTTCTCTGTCCATGAGGATTCTCCAGGCAAGAATACTGGAATGGGTTGCCATGCCCTTCTCCAGGGGATCCCTTGGAGAAGAAGGATCCATGCCCTTCTTCCCAACCCAGGGATCGAACCCAGGTCTCTTGCATTGCAGGCAGATTCTTTACCTTCTGAGCTACCAGGGAATATCTAAATCTATATCTACTGAGTAAAAAAGGTTTAAAGAAATTTTCACTTCTGGTAATGGTGAAATAGATAAATTTCTTTCTGAGGGTCAGGGACATTTAGAAACCTGTGCAAATTTTGATAAAAGCGTTGCTCATCTAATAAGATAGTGAATAGTTGTTAGACCAGGATCTATGGAAGAGCAGGTGCTCAGAGTTATCTTAGGGATTAAAATTTCTTTCCTTCTGGGGGATTATTTACTCATTTTAGAGGGGACTGCTGAGAGGATGAGAAACTGAATGGTGGTTTTGATAGCCCTGTCAGGCTAAGGAAATGGATAATAACACACTGCAATCAAGAACGGGTATTTCTTTGCTTTGTGTTGGGACCTCAATGCTCCACATTAGTGATAAAGTTATACAAAAAAAAAAAGGCTGGTTCTTGCAGAGATTGCAACTCAGCTTTGGATAATCTCAGTCATGATTTTTTCTCTTAAACTTTTATTTTGTATCGGAGTATAGCCGATGAACAATGTTGTGATTGTTTCAGGTGGACAATGAAGGGACTCAGTGATAAATATACATGTATCCATTCTCCCCCAAACTGTCCTCCCATCTCAGCTGCCAGATAACATCGAGCAGCACTCCATGTGCTGCATAGTAGGTCCTTGTTATCTATTTTGACTATAGCAGTGTGCCCATGTCCCAAACTCCCTAGCTGTCTCTTCCCCCTGTTGCCATAAAAGTGCATTCTCTAAGGCTGAGTCTCTTTCTGTTTTGTTAAGTAAATTCATTTGTGTAATTTTTTAGATTCCATATAAAAAGGATGTCAGACTATATTTCTCCTTCTCCAACTTATTTCACTCAGTATGACAATCTCTGGGTCCATCCATCTCACTGCAAATGGAAGTATTTCATTCCATTTAATGACTAAGTAATATTCAGTTCAGTTCAGTTCAGTTCAGTCGCTCAGTCGTGTCCGACTCTCCGCGACCCCATGAATCACAGCACGCCAGGCCTCCCTGTCCATCACCAACTCCCGGAGTACACTTAAACCCATGTCCACAGAGTCGGTGATGCCATCCAGCCATCTCATTCTCTGTCGTCCCCTTCTCCTCCTGCCCCCAACCTTTCCCAGCATCAGAGTCTTTTCCAGTGAGTCAACTCGTCTCATGAGGTGGCCAAAGTATTGGAGTTTCAGCTTTAGCATCAGTCCCTCCAATGAACATCCAGGATTGATCTCCTTTAGAATGGACTGGTTGGATCTCCTTGCAGTATAAGGGACTCTCAAGAGTCTTCTCCAACACCACAGTTCAAAAGCATCAATTCTTCGGCGATCAGCTTTCTTCACAGTCCAACTCTCACATCCATACATGACCACAGGAAAAACCATTGCCTTGACTAGACGGACCTTGGTCGGCAAAGTAATGTCTCTGCTTTTTAATATACTATCAAGGTTGGTCATAACTTTCCTTCCAAGGAGCAAGCGTCTTTTAATTTCATGGCTGCAATCAGCATCTGCAGTGATTTTGGAGCCCAAGAAAACAAAGTCTGACACTGTTTCCACTGTTTTTCCATCTATTTCCCATGAAGTGATGGGACCAGATGCCATGATCTTTGTTTTCTGAATGTTGAGCTTCAAGCCAACCTTTTCACTCTCCTCTTTCACTTTCATCAAGAGGCTTTTGAGTTCCTCTTCACTTTCTGCCATAAGGGTAGTGTCATCTGCATATCTGAGGTTATTGATATTTCTCCCAGCAATCTTGATTCCAGCTTGTGCTTCTTCCAGCCCAGCGTTCCTCATGATGTGCTCTGCATATAAGTTAAATAAGCAAGGTGACAATATACAACCTTGACGTACACCTTTTCCTATTTGGAACCAGTCTGTTGTTCCATGACTGGTTCTAACTGTTGCTTCCTGACCTGCATACAGGTTTCTCAAGAGGCAGGTCAGGTGGTCTGGGATTCCCATCTCTTTCAGAATGTTCCACAGTTTATTGTGATCCACGCAGTCAAAGGCTTTGGCATAGTCAATGAAGCAGAAATAGATGTTTTTCTGAAACTCTCTTGCTTTCTCCATGATCCAGCGGATGTTGGCAATTTGATCTCTGGTGCCTCTGCCTTTTCTAAAACCTGCTTGAACATCTGGGAGTCCTCGGTTTACATACTGCTGAAGCCTGGCTTGGAGAATTTTGAGCATGACTTTACTAGCGTGTGAGATGAGTGCAATTGTGCGGTAGTTTGAGCATTCTTTGGCATTGCCTTTCTTTGGGATTGGAATGAAGACTGACCTCTTCCAGTCCTGTGGCCACTGCTGAGTTTTCCAAATCTGCTGGCATATTGAGTGCAGCACTTTCACAGCATCATCTTTCAAGACTTGAAATAGCTCCACTGGAATTCCATCACCTCCACTAGCTTTGTTCGTAGTGATGCTTTCTAAGGCCCACTTGACTTCACATTCCAAGATGTCTGGCTCTAGGTCAGTGATCACATTATCGTGACTATCTTGGTCGTGAAGATCTTTTTTGTACAGTTCTTCTGTGTATTCCTGCCACCTCTTCTTAATATCTTCTGCTTCTGTTAGGTCCATACCATTCCTGTCCTTTATCGAGCCCATCTTTGCATGAAAAGTTCCCTTGGAATCTCTAATTTTCTTGAAGAGGTCTCTTGTTTTTCCTATTCTGTTGTTTTCCTCTATTTCTTTGCATTGATCACTGAGGAAGGCTTTCTTATCTCTCCTTGCTATTCTTTGGAACTCTGCATTCAGATGCTTATATCTTTCCTTTTCTCCTTTGCTTTTCGCCTCTCTTCTTTTTACAGCTATTTGTAAGGCCTCCTCAGACAGCCATTTTGCTCTTTTGCATTTCTTTTCCATGGGGATGGTCTTGGTCCCTGTCTCCTGTACAATGTCACGAACCTCCGTCCAGAGTTCATCAGGCACTCTATCAATCAGATCTAGTCCCTTAAATCTATTTCTCACTTCCACTGCATAATCATAAGGGATTTGATTGAGGTCATATCTGAATGGTCTAGTGGTTTTCCCTACTTTCTTCAATTTAAGTCTGAACTTCGCAATAAGGAGTTCATGATCTGAGCCACAGTCAGCTCCTGGTCTTGTTTTCGCTAACTGTATACAGCTTCTCCATCTTTGGTTGCAAAGAATATAATCAATCTGATTTCGGTGTTGACCATCTGGTGATGTCCATGTGTAGAGTCTTCTCTTGTGTTGTTGGAAGAGGGTGTTTGCTATGACCAGTGCATTCTCTTGACAAAACTCTATTAGCCTTTGCCCTGCTTCATTCCGTGCTCCAAGGCCAAATTTGCCAGTTACTCCAGGTGTTTCTTGACTTCCTACTTTTGCATTCCAGTCCCCTAGAATGAAAAGGACATCTTTTTTGGGTGTTAGTTCTAAAAGGTCTTGTAGGTCTTCATAGAACCGATTAACTTCGGCTTCTTCAGCATTACTGGTTGGGGCATAGGCCTGGATTACTGTAATATTGAATGGTTTGCCTTGGAAACGAACAGAAATCATCCTGTCATTTTTAAGATTGCATCCAAGTACTGCATTTCGGACTCTTTTGTTGACCATGATGGCTACTCCATTTCTTCTAAGGGATTCCTGCCCACAGTAGTAGATATAATGGTCATCCGAGTTAAATTCACCCATTCCAGTCCATTTTAATTCACTGATTCCTAGAATGTCGACGTTCACTCTTGCCATCTCCTGTTTGACCACTTCCAATTTGCCTTGATTCATGGACCTAACATTCCAGGTTCCTATGCAATATTGCTCTTTACAGCACCGGACCATGTTTCTATCATTGGTCACATCCACAACTGGGTATTGGTTTTGCTTTTGCTCCATCCCTTTATTCCTTCTATAGTTATTTCTCCACTGAGCTCCAGTAGCATACTGGGCACCTACCGACCTGGGGAATTCCTCATTCAGTATCCTATCATTTTGCCCTTTGTTACTGTTCATGGGGTTCTCAAGGCAAGTATACTGAAGTGGTTTGCCATTCCCTTCTCCAGGGGACCACATTCGGCTGTGGTCCATGTGATTAGATCAGCTAGTTTCCTGTGATTATGATTTCAGTTTGTCTGCCCTCTGGTGCCCCCTAGCAATACCTACCGTCTTATTTGGGTTTCTCTTACCTTGGTCGTGGAAAATCTCTTCACAGCCGCTCCAGCAAAGTGCAGCCGCTGTACCTTACCTTGGACGAGGGGTATCTCCTCAAGGCCGCCCCTCCTGACCTTGAACGCGGAGTAGCTCCTCTCGGCCCTCCTGCGCCCGCGCAGCCACCGCCTGTTGGACGTGGGGTAGCTCCTCTCAGCCGCCGGCCCCGGCCTCAGGCGTGGGGTAGCTCCTCACGGCCGCACCTCTTTGCGTGGTTCGTTGCGCCGGGGCCGGCGTCTCTCGCGTCGCGTCTGCGCCGCCGGGGCCGGCGTCTCTCGCGTCGCGTCTGCGCCGCCGGGGCCGGCGTCTCTCGCGTCGCGTCTGCGCCGCCGGGGCCGGCGTCTCTCGCGTCGCGTCTGCGCCGCCGGGGCCGGCGTCTCTCGCGTCGCGTCTGCGCCGCCGGGGCCGGCGTCTCTCGCGTCGCGTCTGCGCCGCCGGGGCCGGCGTCTCTCGCGTCGCGTCTGCGCCGCCGGGGCCGGCGTCTCTCGCGTCGCGTCTGCGCCGCCGGGGCCGGCGTCTCTCGCGTCGCGTCTGCGCCGCCGGGGCCGGCGTCTCTCGCGTCGCGTCTGCGCCGCCGGGGCCGGCGTCTCTCGCGTCGCGTCTGCGCCGCCGGGGCCGGCGTCTCTCGCGTCGCGTCTGCGCCGCCGGGGCCGGCGTCTCTCGCGTCGCGTCTGCGCCGCCGGGGCCGGCGTCTCTCGCGTCGCATTACTTTGTATATATTCGCTACATCGTCTTTATGCATTTCTCTCTTGGTGGACATTTAGGTTGCCTCCGTGTCTTGGTTACTGTAAACAGCGCTGCCCTGAACATTGGGGTGTATGTATCCTTTCAGATCATGTTTTTCTCTGGATATATGCCCAGGGATGGGATTGCAGGGTCATATGGTAGCTCTGTTTTTAGTTTTCTGAGGGACCTCCATACTGTTCTCTCTAATCAGCGTACCAATTTACATTCCTACCAACAGTGTAGAAGGGTTACCTTCTCTTCACACCCTCTCCAGCATTTATTGTTTGTGGATTTTTTTTTTTATGATAGTCATTCTGATTGGTGTGAGGTGATACCTCATTGTAGTTTTGATTTACATTTCTCTGATAATGAGTACTGTTGAGCAAATTTCATGTGCCTCTTGGCCATCTGTATGTCTTCTTTGGAGAAATGTCCATTTAGGTCTTCTTCCCATTTGTTGATTGGGTTGAACATAGCAATCACTGGTTGAACATAGGCAGAACACTCTCTGACATAAATCACGGTAATATCTTTTTCAGTCCGCCTCCCAGAATAATTGAAATAAAAACAAAAATAAACAACTGGGACCTACTTAGACTCAAAAGCTTTTGCACAGCAAAGGAAACAATAAACAAAACAAAAAGACAACCCACAAATTGGGAGAAAATATTTGCAAATGATATGACTGACAAGAGATTAGTTTCCAAAATTTATAAATAGCTCATGATGCTTAATAGCATCAAAATAAACATCCCAATCAAAAAATGAGCAGAAGACCTAAATAATCATTTCTGCAATGAATTTTTAAAATTAATTTTAGAGGTGGCAGGAATACACAGAAGAACTATACAAAAAAGATCTTCATGACCCAGATAATCACGATGGTGTGAACATTCACCTAGAGCCAGACATCCTGGAATGTGAAGTCAAGTGGGCATTAGGAAGCATCACTATGAACAAAACTAGTGGAGGTGATGGAATTCCAGTTGAGCTATTTCAAATCCTAAAAGATGATGCTGTGAAAGTGCTGCACTCAATATGCCAGCAAATTTGGAAAACTCAGCAGAGACCACAGGACTGGAAAAAGTTTTCATTCCGATCCCAAAGAAAGGCAATGCCAAAGCTGTTCAAACTATAGCACAATTGCACTCATCTCACATGCTAGCAAAGTAATGGTCAAAATTCTCCAAGCCAGGCTTCGACAATATGTGAACCGAGAACTTCCAGATGCTCAAGCTGGTTTTAGGAAAGGCAGAGGAACCAGAGATCAACTTGCCAACAGCCACTGGATCATCAAAAAAGCAAGAGAGTTCCAGAAAAACATCTACTTCTGCTTTATTGACTATGCCAAAGCCTTTGACTGTGTGGATCACAACAAACTGTAGAAAATTCTTAAAGAAATGGGAATACCAGACCATTTTACCTGCTTCCTGAGAAATCTGTATGCAGGTCAAGAAGCAACGGTTAGAACTGGACATGGAACAACAGACTGGTTCCAAATAGGAAAAGGAGTACGTCAAGGCTGTATATTGTCACCCTGCTTATTTCACTTATATGCAGAGTACATAATGAGAAATGCTGGACTGGATGAAGCACAAGCTGGAATTAAGACTGCCGGGAGAAATATCAATAACCTCAGATATGCAGATGACACCACCCTTATGTCAGAATGTGAAGAGGAACTAAAGAGCCTCATGATGAAAGTGAGGGAGGAAAGTGAAAAAGTTGGCTTAAAACTCAACATTCAAAATACTAAGATCATGGCATCTGGTCCCATCACTTCATAGCAAATAGATGGGGAAACAATGGAAACAGTGAGAAACTATTTTCTTGGGCTCCAAAATCACTGTAGATGGTGACTGCAGCCATGAAATTAAAAGATGCTTGCTTCTTGGAAGAAAAGCTATGACCAATCTAGACAGCATATTAAATTGCAGAGACATTACTTTGCCAACAAAGGTCCGTCTAATCAAAGCTATGGTTTTTCCAGTAGTCATGGATGGATATGAGAGTTGGACTATAAAGAAAGCTGAGCACTGAAGAACTGATACTTTTGAACTGTGGTATTGGAGAAGACTCTTGAGAGTCCTTTGGACTGTAAGGAGATCAAACCAGTCAATCTTACAGGAAATCAGTTCTGAATATTCATCAGAAGGACTGATGCTGAAGCTGAAGCTCCAGTCCTTTGGCCACCTGATGCAAAGAACTGACTCATTTGAAAAGACCCTGATGCTGGGAAAGATTGAAAGTGGGAGAAGAAGGGGACAACGGAGGATGAGATGGTTCGGTGGCATCACCGACTTGATGGACATAAATTTGAACGAGCTCGGGAAGTTGGTGATGGACAGGGAGGCCTGGGGTGCTGAAGTCCATGGGGTCGCAAACAGACACAACTGAGAGACTGAACTAAACTGATATGCATTAATATATGATATTTGTTTTTTTTCTTTCTGACTGACTTCACTCTGTCTGGCAGTCTATAGGTCAGTTCACATCTCTGCAGATGGCAGTTTTGTTCCTTTTAATGACTGAATACTATTCAGTTGTATATCTATACTTGAGATCTTCTTTATCCATTCCTCGGTTAATGGACATTTCGGTCATTTCCATGTCTTGGTTAGTATAAATCATGCTGCAGTGAACATTGGGGTGCATGTATCTCTGAATTACGTTTTTGTCTGGGTACATGCCCAGAAATGGGTTTGCTGGTTCATATGGTAGTTCTATTTTTAGTTTTTTAAGGACTTTTTATACTGTTGTCCATAGTGACTGTATCAATTTACATTCTCACTAACAGTGTAATCGGGTTCCCTTTCCTCCATACCCTCTCCAGCATTTATTGTTTGTAAATTTTTTGATGAAGGCCATTCTGACTGGTGTAAGGTGATACCTCGTTGTAGCTTTGATTTATATTTCACTAAATTAGCGTATTGAGCATCTTTTCCTGTGTCATTGGCCATCTGTATGTCTTTGGAGAAATGTCTATTTAAGGCTTCCCATTTTTTGATTCGGTTGTTTGTTACTTTGATATCGAGCTGCAGGAGCTATTTGTATATTTTGGAGAGTAATCCCTTCCCAGTTGCTTCATTTGCAAATGTTTTCTCCATTCTGAGTGTTCTTTTCATCTTGTTTATGGTTTCCTTTGCTGTGCAAAAGCTTTTAATTAGGTACCATTTGTTTATTTTTGTTTTTATTTTCATTTCTGTAGGAGGTGAGTCAAAGAAGATCTTGCTAGGATTTATGTCAAAGAGCGTGCTATGCTTTCCTCTAAGAGTTTTACAGTGTCTGGCCTTCAGTCATGAATTTGGTTTAAAGTTAACTCATGTTACTTGGGCATGTATGTGCCTACCAGAAATAAAACTATGTTCTCTAGAGGAAGAATATATCATTCTGGGGAACAAATTAGTCTACAGACAATTTTGCGAGTAGATATCTGATCTATAAGTAAAACAAAACAGGCGCATGAGGGATGAAAAGGAGATAATAATGGAAACCAGCGGAAACAACAGATGGTAAGAAGAGAAGCATAGAGAAACCAGATATTGGAGCTATCAGATTCAGAGCTTAAAATGTCTGTTCACTATATTCAGAGAGACAAAAGACAACTGTGAGAAATATGTCAGAGTACTAGAAACCATAAAAATTAAAAAATGGAAGTCTGCAACTCAAAATTGAAATGAAAAGCTCAATGAGGGTCTTCCCTGGTGGTGCAGTAAATGGGAGTCTACCTGCCAATGCAGGGGACACAGGTTCGAGCCCTGGTTCAAGAGGATTCCACATGCCACGGAACAACTAAGCTCCTGCACCACAACTTCTGGGCCCATGCTCTAGCAACTACAGATCCTGTAGCAACTACGGAGCCTGTGTGCCACAACCCTGAAGCCCGAGTGTCCTAGAGCCACACGCCACAACTACTGAGCAAACACTGCAATGAGAAGCCTGTGCACTGCAATGAAGAATGGCTCCACTCAGCACTAGAGAAAGCCTGCATGCAGTGACAGAGGACCAGGGCAACCAAAAAAAAGCTCAATGAATTTCTCACAGCAGACTAAACATTGATAGAGACATTTAGTGAATTGGAAGGAAATATTTAGAAGGAAGCATGAAGAAAATATATAAAATATATTTTATATTTAAAATATATATAAAAATAAAATATATAAAAATATATATTATATATATAAAATATATAAATATAAATATATATTTTATATATAAAAATATATTAAATGAAGAAGTAATAGATATAGAAACTTCTGTGTGATCAGTCATATGATACCTTACATGCAAGAAGGAAGGAGAGGAAGGATGGGGCAGAAGAATATGCTAAGAGATTATGGCTGAGAGTTTTTCTGAACTGATAAAAGATACCAAGCCACAGATACTTGAAGAGATACAAAGCCACACGGGATAAATACAAAGAAAGTTACACCTAGGCACATTGTATATTTTTGATTCTTTTGTTTTAGGGCAAGTTATTAATTGCCCTATAAGTGTGGGTTCATCTCTGGGCCCTCTATTAAGTTCAGTTCAGTTCAGTCGCTCAGTCATGTCCCACTCTTTGTGACCCCATGAACCGCAGCACACCAGGCCTCCCTGTCCATCACCAACTGCTGGAGTCTACCCAAACCCATGTCCATCGAGTCGGTGATGCCATCCAACCATCTCATCCTCTGTCGTCCCCTTCTCCTCCTGCCTTCAATCTTTCCCAGCATCAGGGTCTTTTCCAATGAGTCAGCTCTTTGCATCAGGTGGCCAGAGTGTTGGAGGTTCAGCTTTAGCATCAGTTCTTCCAATGAATAATCAGGACTGATTTCCTGAAATTGTCTTCAATTTCAGGATCTGACCCAGGCTTCTTCCAAATTACTGCCTCTGAGTTGAGACTTGGAAAGTATGAGATTTTATTTGTGCCCTTTAAGAGCAGAGTCTTTGTTCCTTACAGTCCGCTGGCTCTCGTCTAAAAGCTCCATTGGCCTTCAAAGCCAGATGTTCTGGGAGCTTGTCTTCCTGGTGGAGGACCCCAGGCTAGTGAGCCCAGTCTGAGGCTAGGACCCCTAGCTGCTTGGGGAGAACCTCTGCAGTTGTAATTATCCTCCCATTTGTGGGTCACTTACCCAAGGATATGGATCTTGACTTTACTGCATCTCTGCCCCTCTTATCCATCTCATTGTGGGTCCTTCTGTTGTGAAAATGTTTCTTGCTAATCTTTAACTTGTTCTTATAGATAGTTACTGTGTAAATAGTTGTGATCCTGGTTTTCCCATGGAGGAGGCAAGCTTTGGGTCTTCCTCCTCTGCCATCTTGGCCACCTTGGCCTTAATTATCTTTTCATATGCTATTTGCCATCTCTATCTCATTTTTGTTGAAGTGTCTGTTCAGATCTTTTGATCATTTTTAAATTGAGTTGTTTGTTTTCTTATTGTAGAGCTTTAAAAGTTCTCTGTATTTTGGATGCAAGTTCTTTATCAAATATGTGTTTTGTACATACATTATCCCAATTTGTGGCTTATTTTTTAATTGTCTTAAACTACCTTTTTTTGGGCTCCAAAATCACTGTGGATGCTGATTGCAGCCATGAAATTAAAAGACGCTTACTCCTTGGAAGGAAATTTATGACCAACCTAGATAGCATATTAAAAAGCAGAGACATTACTTTGCCAACAAAGGTCTGTCTAGTCAAGGCTATGGTTTTTCCCGTGGTCATGTATGGATGTGAGAGTTGGACTGTGAGGAAAGCTGATTGCCGAAGAATTGATGCTTTCGAACTGTGGTGTTGGAGAAGACTCTTGAGAGTCCCTTGGACTGCAAGGAGATCCAACCAGTCCATCCTAAAGGAGATCAATCCTGGGTGTTCATTGGAAGGACTGATGCTAAAGCTGAAACTCCAATACTTTGATCATCTCATGCGAAGAGTTGACTCACTGGAAAAGACTTTGATGCTGGAAGGGATTGGGGGCAAGAGGAGAAGGGGACGACCGAGAATGAGATGGCTGGATGGCATCACCGACTTGATGGACATGAGTTTGAGTGAACTCCAGGAGTTGGTGATGGATAGGGAGGCCTGGCATGCTGCAATTCATGGGGTCGCAAAGAGTCGGACACGACTAAGCAACTGAACTGAACTGAAGCTTAATTATTACTACTTTTTTCTTCAACATGTGACAGGCCGGTGAATTGGTATCCTTACACACTACTAGTGGGAATATAGACTGGTGCAGCCTCTTTGAAAACAATCTGGCAGTTTGTCAAATGCTGAAACACAGTTACCATGTGACCCAGAAATTTTACTCCTAGATAGACACCCAACAGACATAAAAACACGTGTCTGTATAAAAACATGTTCATAGATATTCATAGCAGCATTATTCATAATGGCCCAAAAATGGAAAGAACTGAAATGTCTTATCAGCGGACAAATGGATAAGCAAAACTGTGTGATATATATCCTTTCAAGGACTATTATTTGACTATAAAAAGGAATGAATACTGATAGATGCTACAACTTGGATGAATCTTGAAAATGTTGTGCTAAAAGAATCCAGCTATTAAAACAAAAGCTCAATTATTGTGTGAGTACATTCATATAAACTTTTAGAAAGGGAAATGTATATACTATACAATGGACTATTATTCAGTATTTAAAAAGAAGGAAATCTTACCATTTGTGACAACATGGATGTGCCTCGAGGATATTATGCTAATTGAAAGAAACCAGACAGAGAAAGACAACAACTGCATGATCTCACTTATAAGTGTATTCTAAAATAGTCATACACACAGAATCAGAGAGTGGAATGGTGGTGATCAGGGATTGTATGTAGAGGGAAATGGGGAGATGCTGGACAAAGGATGCAAAATTTCAGTTACACAAGATGAATAAGTTCTGGATATCTAATGTATAACAATGTGAATATAGCTAACAATGTTTTATTGTGTATTGACATTTTCTTAGAAGGTAGATCTTAAGAGTTCTCACCACGAGAAAGAAAGAGAGGAAGAAAAGGAAAATAGTGGTAATTATATAAGGTAATGGCTATGTTAATCAGCTGAATTGTGGTCATTATTTCACAATGTATACACATATCAAATCATAACATTGTATACTTTAAATATGTCCAATTTTAAGTTGTCAATTGTTCAATAGCTTATCACATCCATCTCTTTGAGACCCCATGAACTGTAGCACACCAGGCTTCCCTGTCCTTCACTGTCTCCCTGAGTTTGCTCAAACTCACGGCCACTGAGTCAGTGATGCCATCCCACCATCTCATCCTCTGTCACCCCTTTCTCCTCTTGCCCTCAACCTTTCCCAGCATCAGGGTCTTTTCATGAACATGAAAATCATCTCTCTTGGACCTCCAAGAGCATCAGTTCTTTGGCACTCAGCTTTCTTGATAGTCCAACTCTCACATCCATACATGACTACTGGAAAAACCATAGCTTTGACTAGATGGACCTTTGTTGGCAAAGTGATGTCTCTGCATTTTAATATGCTGTCTAGTTTGGTTATAACGTTTCTTCCAAGGAGCAAGTATCTTTTAATTTCATGGCTGCAGCCACCATCTGCAGTGATTTTGGAGCCCCCCCAAAATGAAGTCTGTCATTGTTTCCACTGTTTCCCCATCTGTTTACCATGAAGTGATGGGACCAGATGCATGATCTTAGTTTTCTGAATGTTGAACTTTAAGCCAACTTTTTCGCTCTCATCTTTCAGTTTCATCAAGAGGCTCTTTAGTTCTTCATTTTCTGCCATAAGAGTGGTGTTATCTACATATCTGAGGTTATTGATACTTCTCCCGGCAATCTTGATTCCAGCTTGTGCTTCTTCCAGCCCAGCGTTTCTCGTGATGTACTCTGCATATAAGTTAAATAAGCAGGGTGACAATATACAGCCTTGACATACTCCTTTTCCTCTTTGGAACCAGTCTGTTGTTCCATGTTCAGTTCTAACTGTTGCTTCCTGACCTGCATACAGATTTCTTAAGAGGCAGGTCAGGTGGTCTGGTCTTCCCATCTCTTTAAGAATTTTTCACAGTTTGTTGGGATCCACACAGTCAAAGGCTTTGGCATAGTCAATAAAACAGAAGTAGTTGTTTTTCTGGAGCTCTCTTACTTTTTCAATGATCCAACAGATGTTGGCAACTTGTTCTCTGGTTCTTCTGCCTCTTCTAAATCCAGTTTGAACATCTGGAAGTTCACGGTTCACTCACTGATAAAACCTGGCTTGGAGAATTTTGAGTGTTACTTTACTAGCATGTGAGATGAGTGCAATTGTGCGGTAGTTTGAGCATTCTTTGACACTACTTTTCTTTGGGATTGGAATAAAAACTGACCTTTTCCAGTTCTGTGGCCACTGCTGAGTTTTTCAAATTTGCTGGCATATTTAGTGCAGCACTTGCACACCATCATCTTTTAGGATTTGAAATAGCTCAACTGGAATTCCATCACCTCCACTAGCTTTGTTCATAGTGATGCTTCCTCAGGCCCACTTGACTTCGCATTCCAGGATGTCTGGCTCTAGGTGAATGATCACACCATCGTGACTATCTGGGTCATAAAGATCTTTTTGTATAGTTCTTCTGTGTATTCTTGCCACCTCTTCTTAACATCTTCTGCTTCTGTTAGGTCCATACCATTTCTGTCCTTTACTGTGCCCATCTTTGCATGAAATGTTCCCTTGGTATCTCTAATTTTCTTGAAGAGATCTCTAGTCTTTCCCATTCTATTGTTTTCCTCTATTTCTTTGCATCAATCACTGAGGAAGGCTTTCTTATCTCTCCTTGCTGTTCTTTGGAACTCTGCATTCAAATGGATATATCTTTCCTTTTCTCCTTTGCCTTTTGCTTTTCTTCTTTTCATAGCTATTTGTAAGACCTCCTTAGACAACCATTTTGCCTTTTTTGTATTTATTTTTCTTGGGGATGGTCTTGATCCCTGCCTCCTGTACAATGTCACAAACCTCCGTCCATAGTTCTTCAGGCACTCTGTTTATCAGATCTAATCACTTGAATCTATTTCTCACTTATACTGTATAATCGTAAGGGATTTAATTTAGGTCATACCTGAAATGGGAATACCAGACCACCTGACCTGCCTCTTGAGAAACCTGTATGCAGGTCAGGAAGCAACAGTTAGAACTGGTCATGGAACAACAGACTGGTTCCAAATAGGAAAAGGAGTACGTCAAGGTTGTATATTGTCACCCTGCTTATTTAACTTATATGCAGAGTACATCATGAGGAACGCTGGGCTGGAAGAAGCACAAGCTGGAATCAAGATTGCCGGGAGAAATATCAATAACCTCAGATATGCAGATGACACCACCCTTATGGCAGAAAGTGAAAAGGAACTAAAAAGCCTCTTGATGAAAGTGAAAGAGGAGAGTGAAAAGTTTGGCTTGAAGCTCAACATTCAGAAAACGAAGATCATGGCATCTGGTCCCATCACTTCATGGGAAATAGATGGGCAAACAGTGGAAACTGTCAGACTTTATTTTTTTGGGCTCCAAAATCACTGCAGATGCTGATTGCAGCCAGGAAATTAAAAGACGCTTACTCCTTGGAAGGAAAGTTATGACCAACCTAGATAGCATATTAAAAAGCAGAGACATTACTTTGCCAACAAAGGTCCGTCTAGTCAAGGCTATGGTTTTTCCCGTGTCATGTATGGATGTGAGAGTTGGACTGTGAAGAAAGCTGATCGCCGAAGAATTGATGCTTTTGAACTGTGGTGCTGGAGAAGACTCTTGAGAGTCCCTTGGACTGCAAGGAGATCCAACCAGTCCATTTTAAAGGAGATCAGTCCTGGGTGTTCATTGGAAGGACTGATGCTAAAGCTGAAACTCCAATACTTTGGCCACCTCATGCGACGAGTTGACTCACTGGAAAAGAGTCTGATGCTAGGAGGGATTGGGGGTGGGAGGAGACGGGGATGACAGAGAATGAGATGGCTGGATGGCATCACCGACTCGATGGACATGAGTTTGAGTGAACTCCAGGAGTTGGTGATGGACAGGGAGGCCTGGTGTGCTGTGATTCATGGGGTCTCAAAGAGTTGGACACAACTGAGCGACTGAACTGAACTGAACTGAACTGAATGGTCTAATGGTTTTCCCTACTTTCTTCAATTTCAGTCTGAATTTGACAATAAGGAGTTCATGATCTGAGCCACAGTCAGCTCCTAGTCTTGTTTTTGCTGACTGTATAGAGCTTCTTCATCTTTGGCTGTAAGAATATCATCAATCTGATTTCGGTGTTGACCATCTGGTGATGTCCATGTGTAGAGTCTTCTCTTGTGTTGTTGGAAGAGAGCATTTGCTATGACCAGTGTGTTCTCTTGGCAAAACTCTATTAGCCTTTGTCCTACTTCATTCTGTACTCCAAGGCCAAATTGCCTGTTACCCAGGTATTTCTTTATTTCCTACTTTTACATTCCAATCCCCTATAATGAAAAGGACATCTTTTTTAGGTGTTAGTTCTAGAAGTTCTTGTAGGTCTGCATAGAATCGTTCAACTTCAGCTTCTTCAGCATTACTGGTTGGGGCAAAGACTTGGAATTACTGTGCTATTGAATGGTTTGCCTTGGAAACAAACAGGAATCATTCTGTTGTTTTTGAGAATGCATCCAAGTGCTGCATTTCAGATTCTTTCACTGACTGTGATGGCTACTCCATTTCTTCTAAGTGATTCTTGCCGACAGTAGTAGATATAATGTTACAAAAATAAATCTGGTACCCTTCAGTTATTATCTCTTACCTCCACCACTCCTCCCCCAGCTGTAAACAACTAGTTATCTACTTTCCATCTCTACGGATTCTCTTCTCCTTCACAGGGCTTTTTGGTTTTGATTGTTGATGACTATAGTTGTCCATTTGTTTAGGGAAAGTAAGAAACTTGGATCAGAAGTCTTACTGGGACTGTATTAAGTGTGGGATGTCTATTAGACATTCAAGCCGAGATGTCAAATCAGCTGTAGAGTATATTTCCTCATAGACTTAATGGGCTAGTAAAGTTCCCTTCAACCATATTAAAAGCATCCAACAAGTTGCAGAATGGTTTATGTACCATTAATGTTATGACATGAAATTTTTTTGATTGAAAAAAGTAGATTATAAAAGTGCTTGGGCTTGCTTCCATTTCCAAGAATACAGCATATTATAATAATATACATTTTGTTGGAATACAGATAGGCTTGGAAGCAGATAGACTAGAAAAAACAGTGGTTACACCAGGTGTTGGGATTTGGCGTGGTTTTATTCTTAGTTCGTTATTGTTTAAAGTGTCTCCAATAATAACGTGTTACCTGTGTTAATGTGTTACCTAAATAGGATCAATTCATAAAAGTCTTTCCCAGAAGTCTGAGGCTGGTTTATCTGTAAGATGAGGGATATCAAGGTGGTTAGAGTGTAGAGGTACCATGTGCACAGGAGCAAAGGCAATGAGGCCCCCGCCCTAGACCGAGGCGAGGGGGCACGGAGGGGCGGTCCAAAGGCCCCGCCCCTTACCGTCACGTGCTCGCCGGCAGCCAATGGCCGCCTCCGAGCCCACCTAGGGGACGGGGCGGGGCGCCCAGCTGTCGTCACCAGGACAACGGGCGTTGCCGGCGCCTTGTGACTCTGGGCTGTGGGCGCGCTCGCGGCTCTTCGGCCATGGTGAGTTTGGGGCCCTCGCAGCCCGGCCACCAGGCCCTTCCCCGCCTGAGCCGTGTCTTCGCGCGGCCGCCTGCTGGTCTGGGCGGGCGGCGCCGGGGTCGCCGAAAGGCCGGGCCGCGGCCTGCGGGGCTGCCGGGCAGGGCAGGGCTGGGCGCGCCCGCGGGAGGGGGAGCCCTGGGGCAGCGGAACGCCCGCCGGCGGCCCGAGGGCGATGTTCTGCCGAGAGTGCCGGGGCCACTGCAGGGACCCAGACCCGCCGGCCGCCGGACAGCGGAATGCTGGTTCGCCCCAGCGAGCCTGATAAGCCACTCAGAGAGGGTGTGGTTAGGGGAAAAAAAGGATATGCATGAATATCACCTAGCATATATAGTCATATTAACACTACATTTCAGTCTGCGTGCTTTCTGTCCCATTTCTATGCAATTATGTACAAATAGGTATTTCATTGAAATTCATCATTCTGACAGGTTTCTATAGCATGTGGAAATTTGAATTTGTGATTTTGAAGATTCCTCACTCCTTTTTAAAAATGGGGCATTAAGGTGGTGTTTTTTTCTGAGTGCAGCACCCTCACTCAGGGGATATAATTCCTAATTAGTGCGTGGTAAACCCTTTAAATCATTACCTTCATTCAATAAACTTGAGACTGAGTGGGCATCCCACCTGGACCCCATTAAGCTCTTTTAAGACCTAACGCGAAGACTCGGCTCATGTATTGGCTTGAATAGGCAAGATTTAGGGAATTGCCAATGGAAGGTGTGAATTCTCCAGAAGCCTCCAAAGGGTATGAAAGAAGAGCAGAGCTGGGTTTTCTGCTTGGAGACACACCTTTGGTGTATTTGCGAGAGAGTGGGGGTGGGTAATAGGAAAACGCTTAGTTCTGAGAAACAGTTTTTGTAACTGTCAGTAGTGTTACCTAGATTTGCTGCTTACCTGCAGGGGTTAGTGGAAGAGCTAGTAAACTGAGAGTGCCCGGTGCTCACCAAGTGCCGGTAAGGCTTCTGGAGAGAGACGCTACCCTTTGGAATCTTGGTTGGCTCTGTCTTGTCTTGGTAGCTAAACTACTAAGAGAACGTAGATGAGCTGTTTCTCATTGACCCCGGAAAAACAGCTGCCAGCTGTGTGACCTGTTGATAGTAGGAAAGAATACCCCATCACCCACAAGTAACAGCAGTGCCTTCTTTAGTCCCTGCATGTTTCTTTTCAATTCTGAGTTGCTTTAAGTGAAAATTAATGGAGCCAGAAGAGTTTCAGGAAATGAATTTATGAAAATCTAAGTGTTGTAAATGTTGCAGCGTCTTACTTTTTACATGTAATCTGTGAGAAAAGCTCTTACAGTTCTAGCAAGGGGAAAGAACATTAAGGAGTTACAGTTTCACAGCTTTCTCTGAGGACTCATATTCCTCCTGTTGGCCATTTTCCCTTCTCTTTCGTCCACCTGTTCCATCCTGACCCACAGTCCACCTTGATTCACTGTTGTAAATTTTAGAGTTTTATGTACTCTAAAAGCATCTTACTGTACTTGTGTACTACTGGCTGCTTTGCCAAACTTAGAAATGCTTTGGTTTTTATCTTTAAGCATTAAGAATTTAATTCATGGGAGGAATTTGAGTGAGTGGTAACCTGATGCCTAGGCTCCAGGGTCAAAGGGGAGTGAGTGGTTAGTGTAGGAGGAGGATAAGGAGGCTGCTTCTATAATCCCCCAAATGTATTCTAGATACTAACATTACCCTTCCTTAAACACTTGATTCTAAACATACAGCTTTAGCATTTGATATTTATGATTTTGCCCGTGAATTTGTCTTCAGGGACTTCCCTGGCAGTCTGGTAGTTAAGACTCCATGGCTTCCAGTGCAGGAGATGTGGGTTTAATCTCTGGTTGAGGAACTAAGAAGTTGTTTAGTTGCTCAGTTTTGACCCCATGGACTGTAGCCCACCACGCCCCTCTATCCTTGGGATTCTCCAGGCAAGAATACTGGAGTGTCCCATTTCCTGACACAGGGATTGGACCCATTTCTCTGGCATTGGCAGGTGGATTCTTTACTGCTAAGCCACCAGGAAAGCCCTAAGATCCACATGCTGTGCAGAAAGAAAAATAAAAAAGAATTCAATTAAGCCACTTGTTTCTATTGCCTTTAAATGATAAATGACAGCTGACATTTATTGTGTACATTTTATGTGTGAGACATTTTTATAAGCACCCCATGTGTCTTAAGTAACCATCACAACAACCTTAAGCGGAAAATACCGTTTCCACATTTTACAGATGAGGAAAGGAGGCACGGAGAGGTAAAGTAACTTGCCCCAGTCACGTAGTCTGATTTCAAAACCAGGCGTCTGGTCTCAGAGCCTGCTTATGTGAACGTTGGATTATGCTATAACGTATGGTGTCCTGTTATATGTTCCCTCCAAATATATGCTACGTTTCTGTTAGGAAATGAGTTTTCTCTCTTACTTGGATTTTAATGTTTTGTGCACTTATGAATATTTGTCTTTTGTTCTTGGCACTCAGCTGCACATTGTTGACCAGAGTAGGCATGCCTAGCCTTCTCTGCTCTGCCTGTTCTACTCTTTCACACAGATGAAATGAAGAGGAATCAGTGATGACAGATTATTGGATTAGGGTTCATACTCATGGCTGTAATAGCATTTAAAGTTCTCCTGTCATTTCAGTTTGTGTTCAGGAATTGGCACCTGCTTTCTGTGAATCACAAAGGACAGCTTTTTTTTTTTAATTTTAATTGAAGTCTAGTTGATTGACAATGTTGTGCCAGTCTCTGCTGTACAGCAGTGTGACTCAGTTGTACACACACATACATTCTTTTTTAAATATTCTTTTTCATTATGGTTGATCCCAGGAGACTGGATATAGTTGCCTGTGCTGTACTGTAGGACCTTGTTGTTTATCCGTTCTCTCTATATAAGCATGCATCTGCTAACCCCAGCCTCCCACCTCAGCCCCCTCCCTGTGGCATCCACAACTTTGTTCTCTTCCATCCATGTTGCTGAAATGGCATTATTCCATTCTTTGCTATGACTGAGTAGTAGTCCGTTGTATATATGTACCACACCTTCTTTATCCATTTACCTGTAAATGGATATTTAGGGTGTTTCTGGGTCTTGGCTACTGTAAATGATGCTGCTATGAACATAGTGGTGCATATATCTTTTGCATTAGTTTTATCCGGGTATATGCCAGGAAGTGGGATTTGGGGATGATATGGTAATTCTCTTTTTAGTTTTCTGAGGAGAAATCCATACTGTTTTCCATAGTGGCTGCCTCAACTTACCGTTTCTTCAGTAGTGTACGAGGGTTTCCTTTTCTCCACACCTTCTCCAGCATTTGTTATTTGTAGATTTTTTGATGATGGCCATTCTGACCTGTATGAGTTGATACATTGTTGTATTTTTGGTTTGCATTTATAATTAACAATATTGAGCATTTTTTCATGTGTGTATTGGCCATTTGTCTGTCTTTTTTTGAGAAATGTCTGTTAAGGTCTTCTGCCCAGTTTTCAATTGGGTGGTTTGTGTTTTTGTTGTTGAGCTGTATCAGCTGTTTGTGTGTTTGGGTGATTAAGCCCTTGTTGGTTGCAGCATTTGCAAATATTTTCTCTTGTTCCATAGGTTGTATTTTGATTTTGCTTATGGTTTCTTTGCTGTGCAAAAACTTGTTGAGTTTGATTAGGTCTCATTTATTTGTGTTTTTATTTCTATTGCCTTGGGAGACTGACCTAAGAAAACATTGTTATAAGACCAGCTTTTAACATAAAGCCATTAGACTTGAAGGATGAGACTATTTTTAAAAGTAAAATTTTATTTTCTGAGGTATTTTCCTAATAATCCATTCAGTTCAGTCGTGCAGTCATGTCCAACTCTTTGCAACCCCATGGACTGCAGTACACTGCTGCTGCTGCTAAGTCACTTCAGTCGTGTCCGACTCTGTGTGACCCCATAGACGGAAGCCCACCAGGCTCCCCCGTCCCTGGGATTCTCCAGGCAAGAACACTGCAGTACACTAGGCTTCCCTATCTATCACCAATTCCCGGAGCTTGCTCAGACTCATGTCCATTGAGTTGATGATGTCATCCAGCCATCTCATCCTCTGTCATCCCCTTCTCCTCCTGCCTTCAGTTATTTTAGTTGTATATTCTAAAATTGTTACAAAAAGACATCAAAAAGCTTTAAACTTTAATTCATATGGTTCAAAATATACGTTGGACCTACCTGTTGTCATCAGGTTTTTGTTAACTGCTTTCCACTTCAGCTTGTAAGGCAGATTTATTTTTTGGAAATATAAAACAGCATTGTATCATAGAATTTTCCCATTTTTATTGATTTCATTTGGATTTCTCCCAGTGTTGGTCTTTCTGTATTTGCCTGTGGTTCGGACTTCTCAGAGGTGTTGAGAAGCAGAATAAAGTATATTTTATTTCACCAACAGTTTTGGTCTCTTTGCCATCACATGGCAATAATAGATCATGATAACAAGGTTCTCTCTTATTAATTTTCCTACTCTGGACAAAACTGGTCTCCTTTTTGGCTGTACTAGGGTGAGGGGGGGTCGCTCCATGGGGTCGCTATGAGTCAGACATGACTGAGGGACTTCACTTTTTACTTTCACACATTGGAGAAGGAGGTGGCAACCCACTCCAGTGTTCTTGCCTGGAGAATCCTAGGGACGGGGGAGCCTGGTGGGCTGCCGTCTATGGGGTCACACAGAGTTGGACACGACTGAAGTGACTTAGCAGCAGCAGCAGCGTGAGGGGGTACATAATTTTTAGTAATCGTAACAATAGCTCCCTTTCATAGAGCCCTTCCACTGTGTTCATTTTTAGGTTGATCACTTCACATTTATCTTACTTAACTCCTCTAACATCCCTGTGAGATTGACATCATTGTACTCACTTAATAGGCCCAATTGTTTAAACAGTTTGCCCAAGGTCACATAGTTGGTGAGTGACAGCCAGGATTTGAACTCAAACAATCTGTCTGTAAAGTATGGCATTTTAAGCATTGCACCGCGTGGCTTCTTCCCAAACTAAAGATTGTGCCTGGTCCCCGGCGTGCGGCTTTTCCAGTTCTCAGTGCTGCCCCTGTAATTGTGTCTTTCCATTAAATTTTCTGTCTCATGGTTTTCTGTCCAACAAATATTTGTGTATCTCAGCGTGTGCCAGTCTATTCTAGGCAGTGGGTGTACAACCGTGGATGAAACAGGAAAGGCTCTGGCCTCGTGGAGTTTACATTCAAGTGGTGGGAGGACAGATAATATGTGTGTAGATAAGGTGGTGAGAAGGGCTTTGGAGAAAAAGCTGAATAGGAAGTTTTGAGGATGGATGAGTGGATGAGAAGAGGGAGGACTTGCTTTTTTTAAAAAAGAATATTTATTTGGCCCTGCTGGGTCTTAGTTGCAGCATGCAGAATCTTTAGTTGGGACAAACTAATTTGTAGCATGTGAGATCTAGTTCCCTGACCAGGGATCACACCTGGGCCCCCTGCATTAGGAACTTGGAGTCCTAGCCACTGGACCACCAGGGAAGTCCTGGAACTTACTGTTTATGTGGATGGAAGGGAAGGTGTCTCTGATAAGGTGACATTTGAGCAGAGGATGTGTCATGTTGTTGTAGCCACACGTTCCAGGAAACAAACTCACTCAGAAGGACAATGCAGATAGTGAAGTGCAGTTTATTACACCGGCGGGCCCAAGGCAGAGTCTCCTCTTAGCCAAGAACCCCGACCAGCATTTGTAAAAATCTTTTATACCCCATTCGTACGTGTCTGAACCCACCACCCCAAATTCCTTGAGACTTACATAAACCAAGGAAGATACAACCCCAGTAACCCCATCATTACGTGCTATGTGCTCAAACAGTCAAACAATTAGCCAATAATCAATAAGCCCGAGGTTACACTCCGATAGATACAGAAAAATTTACGGCCTGTCTGGAGGAAGGGGTGATTAGTGTATGTTTTCTCTTAGGCGATGAGTAACCTAGATAGGATCTTCAAGGTTCCCCTGTCTGAAGGGGGTCTTATCCTTCTGTTGTCGTTTTCATAGGCACTAAACACAACAGAGTCCATTGGAAAGGTGGCTGAGCATGATCAGCATGAACAGGCCTAAGATGGAGTCCAGGCCATATGAATTCCTTCTTCAATGTGAATGCCTAGGAGAAAGACCATCTCAGGAAGGAATACAAATGCAAAGGTCCCAGGGCACTGTCTGGTATATTAGAGGAACAGCAAGGAAAACAACCTGGAGTGAAGGAAGACGAGCTTGGCAAGAGGAAAGGCCAAGTTAGTCAGGGAGACCAGATTGCATCTTATGTACAAGCCATTTAAAGGAGTTTGCCTTTCCATTTGAGGGAAGAGGAAGTGACTGACAGAGTTTAAGAAGAATGGCAGAGTATGGCTTTTCATAAACGGACCGTTCTGTCTGCTCTGTGGAAGCTGTGCGTGAGGTAGGAGGGGAGAAAGGACCAGACAGAGGAAGCTGGAGAAGACTTTCGGTTCAGTCATCCCGAGGGTTGGCTGTGCGACAGAAAAGCAAGTGAAGAATGGCTCAGTGATTGGAGTCTGAGCAATCGTAATATGTTGTCATTTGCTGAGATGAAGACCATGGGAGGAGTAAATTTAGCAAGGGATGAAGAAAGGAGTTGGTAAATTGGGGCTTGATAAATTCGTGATCCTTATTAAACATCTGAAGTGAAAGACATCTAGAGACACACAGTTATGTTTTCAGAAACAGTGGGATATTTTTAAAATGAAAACTGAATTGAATCTTGAAGTATTAAATTTGGAAGAAAAATAAATAAATAAATTTGGAAGAGACGTTTTGAGTTTTTTTAGTTCAGTCCTTTCATTTTACAAACTAGACATGCTGAGAGGTCGCCTGCTAGAGTTAAATAGCCTTTACTACCTATTCTCCAGTACACAGAACCCTAGACCTGGAGTCAGGAGATACAAGTTTATATTGTAGTTTTTCTTTTCTTTTTAGTTCTCAATCTTGGGTAAGTCATTTATCTGCTCCAAGTCTTTCTTCTATCAGAACAGTTAATAAAGACTTCCACTGTTAGGATGTTTAGAGTTGCAAAAACTAGACATTGCTGTTTCTACCCTAATGATGGGAAAAGGTTGAGAAGCTAGAAGATTGCAGTTCTCTGAAAACCCTCTAGAGAGCTGAGGTCACAAAGAAATCTACATGAATTAAAATTCAGGATGTAACGTGCCCTTCCCAGAAAAAAGGAGACACATAGATACTCTCATCTGTGGTGGGGTCAGCAGGAGGAAGAAGAGTCTGCATAGACAGCTCTTGGAGAAATCAGTCAACTTTTACTGACTGCCTGTGGGCTGGAGTGACCGATGGAATCCTGAGGCACCCCAGCCACAGAGCACGGCTGCACCTACCTCTGTCCCTTGGGTCTTCACTGAGTACATGAATGTAGACATGCGCTGGACGCTGGGGCCAAGGGAAGAGAGTGCAGGACCTTCCTGAGGAGGACGATGCCTGCTGAGGGCCAGGGTCAGGGTAGGAGAATCAGCGGAAATCTCTGAGGCACTCGGGGCCTTCCCCAAGTGCAGGGCTACCATGGACAGGGGGCGCGGCAGGGGAGCTGAGACATGTCCCTTTGTGGCTATCCAGGCTTTCAGTCAGGGAGGCAACAGGCTTTCAGGTGGCAGACAGGCCTAGAGAGATCTCCATCAGGCATGGACAGCAGAGGGTGCCACAGCAAAGCCAGAGTGTAAAACAGACTGTCCTCTCAGCTTTCAGAAAGCCAGCACCTGGGTTGTAAAGCTCAGAGAGACAGGTGAAGTTTACCAGTGCTCAGATCCCAACTTCTCCTGAAGGTGCATTTCTGATTGCACCCTAAAGCAAATTTAAAGCCAGTCTTGAACCGAATCTCACTAATGCTGTAACAAAATTGAGACCCAGATCGACTAGAAATTAAAAGAATTCAGTGCCCGCTAGCTTCACTCTAAGCAACCTAATTGAAGGAGGAACTTTTCCTTATGGAGGTAAATGACTATACTTTAAAAAAAAATCAGGTATAATTCACATAATAACATACTAAAGTTGTACAACGTAATGATTTGAAATTTGTATATATTGCAAAATGATCACCATTATAAGTCTAGTTAACATCTGTCAGCACACAGTTATAGAAGTTTTGCCTTGTGATGAGAATTTTTAAGATCTACTCTCCTAGCACTTTCAGATATGCCAAATAGTATTGTTAACCATAGTTACCATGCTGTATGTTACATGCCCAGGATTTATTCATTTTGTAACTGGAAATTTGTGCCTTTTGACTGTCCTCAGCTATCTTGTCCACTCTCCCATTCCCCATCTCTGGAATCATGAATCTATTATCTATGAGTTCATTTTTTCTAAAAAAGATTACACATATAAGTCAGATCATTTATCTTTCAGAGTATTTGTCTTTCACTCTCTGACGTTTCAATTGGCATAGTGCCCTCAAAATCCTTCCGTGTTGTTGCAAGTGTCAAAGTTTCCTTTTTTTAAATGGCTGAATAATATTCCATTGTATATATCTATCGTATTTTCCTTATCTATTTACATATCTTGACTTTTGTACATAATACTTCAGTGAACATAGGAGCCCCTATCTCTTCAAATTATTGTTTTTGTTTTCTTTAGAAAAATACCTAAAAGTGGAATTCTTGGATCATAGGGTAGCTCTATTTTTAATTTTTTTGGGAAACTCCATCAGTTTAGATTCCCACCAACTGTGCATGAGGGTTCCCTTTTCTCCACATTCTCACTGCTTGTTATTTGTTGTCTCTTTAATAATATCCATTCTGATAGGTATGAGGTGGTATCTCATTTTGATTGGTGTCAATATTTCCCTGATGACTAATGATGTTGAGGGCCTTTCATGTACTTGTTGGCCATATCTATGTCTTTGGAAAGATATCTGTATAGATCCTCTGCCCATTTTTTCATTAGATTTCTTGTTGAATATTAACTTATTACATATGTTTAGCAGAATCATTCATAGGTTGTATTTTTAGTTTGTTGGTGGTTTACTTTGCTGCACAGAGGCATTTTAGTTTGATGTGGCCTGATGTATTTTTTGCTTTCATGTCCTTATCTTTTTGTGTCAAGTCCAAAATCATCTCCATAAATTATGTCAAGGACCTTATTACAGCCTTTATTTTTTTTAATTTCTAGGAGTTGTTTTTTTTTCTAGGACTTTTTTTCAAATCTTACATTTGAAGCTTATCATCCATTCTAAGTTAATTTCTGTGTATGGTGTAGGCCGGGGTCCACTTTCATTCTCTTGCGTGTGACTGTTCAATTTTCTCAGCACCATTTATTAAAGAGACTATCTTTTTTTCCATGGTATATTCTTCCTTTGTCATAGATTAATTGACTCATAAGTGTGTGGGTTTATTTCTGGATTTCTTTTCTCTTTCCATTGATCTGTGCGTATGTTTTTCTGCCAGTGCTATACTGTTTTGATGATTGTCTTGATAGCTTTATAGTATAGTCAGAAGTCAGGGAGCTTGAATCCTCCAGTTCTGTTCTTTCCCAAGATAGTTTTGGCTATTTGTGTGTTTATGTTTCTGTACAAGTTCTGAGATTATTTGTTGCAGTTCTATGAAACATTCCCTGATATATTTTGATAGGGATTGCATTCAGTCTGTCGATTGTCTTCTATAGTATGGTCACTTTACCAGTACTAATTCTTCCTATCTAAAACACGATATATTTTTTCGTCTCTTTGTGTTCTCTTCAGTTTCTTCTTATAGTTTTATAGTCTTTTATAGACTTTCCAAGTACAGCTCTTTTACCCCCTTATGTTTATTCGTAGTTACCTAATTTATTTTTATGAGATGGTAAAGGTGATAGTTTCCTTAACTTCTTTTATAGTTTGTTGTTAGTGCATAGAAATGCAACAGATTTCTATATCTTGATTTGTTTTCTGCAGATTTACAAGATTCACTGATAAGCTTTAGTTGTTTTCTGGTGGCATCTTTTGGATTTTCTACATATAGTATCATGTAATCCGCAAACAGTGACGATTTTATTTCTTCCCTTACTGTTTTGGATATATTTCTTTTTCTTGTCTGATTGCTGTGGCTAGGACTTCCAGTATTCTGTTGAATAAAGTATTGAGAGTGGGCATCTTTGTTTTGTCTCTGATCTTAAAGAAAATGTTTTCAGCTTTTCACCATTGAGTATGATGTTAACTGTGGATTTGTCTTACGTGGCCTTTGTTATGTTGATGTATGTTCCCTCTTTGCCCACTTTCTGGGGAATTTTGATCATAAATTAATGTTGAATTTTGTCAAAAGCTTTTCCTGTGATTATTGCAATAATCATACAGTTTTTATTCTTCAGCTTGTTAATGTGGTATATTACATTGATTTTTCAGATGTTGAAAAATCCTTACATCCCTAGGATAAATCCCACTTGATTATGGTTTATGATTCTTTTAGTGTATTGTTGGAATCAGTTTGCTGATGTTGTGTTGAAGATTTTTGCATTTATGTTCATCAGTGATATTGGCCTGTGAGTTTCTTTTTTCGTATCTTTGGTTCTAGTATCTGAGTGATGAGTGCCTCATAGAATGAGTTTGTAAGTGTTCTTTCTTCTGCATATTCTGTGTGTGTGTGTGTGAGAATTGTTTAAGGGTAGGTGTTAGTAAACTTTTCCCTTAACGTTTTGTAAAATTCACCTATAAAGCCAGGACTCCATAGCCCCCCGCCCCCGCCCCCAGCTGCACCATGTGACTTGTGCGAATTTAGCTATCTAACAAGGGATTGAACCTAGGCCTTGGCAGTGAAAGCACAGACCTAACCACTGGACTACTGGGAATTCCCTGGTCTGGACTTGTGCTTTTTGATAATTTCTAAAGTACTGATTCAGTTTCATTACTGGTAACTTGTCTATTCATATTTTCTGTTTCTTCCTGTTCAGTCTTGGGAGATTGTACATTTATAAGAATTTGACCATTTCTTCTAGGTCTTTCATTTCATTGGCATATAGTTGTTGTATTAGCCTCTTATGATCTTTTGTATTTCTGTGGTGTCATTTGTAACTTCTTTTTCATTTCTGATTTATTGATTTTTTTTCCTTGATGAATTTGGCTAAAGATTTATCAATTTTGTTTACATTTGCAAAGAACCAGATTTTAGTTATGTTGATCTTTTCTGATTTTTTTAAAGTCTATTTCATTTCTTTCTGCCGTGATCTTCATGATTTCTTTCCTTCTACTAACTTTGGGTTTTGTTTATTCTTTGTTTTCTAGTTCCTTTAGGTGTAAGGTTAGGTTGCTTGAGATTTTTCTTGTTTCCTGAGGTAACCTTGCGTTGCTTTAAATTTCCCTCTTAGAACTGCTTTTGTTGCATCCCATAGGTTTTGGATCTTTGTGTTTTTATTTTCATTTGTCTCTAGATATTCTTAATTTTCTCTGTTTTCTTTAATGATCCATTGGTTGTTTCGTAGCATGATGTTTAACCTCCATGAGTTTGTGTGTTTTTATTCCTTGTAGTTGATTTCTAGTCTCATAGCATTGTGGTTGGAAAAGATACTTGATGTTATCAGTTTTCTTAAATTTACTGAGGCTTGTTTTGTGGCCTTAACATGTGATCTGTCCTGGAGAATGTTCCATGTGCACTTGAAAGACTGTATATTCTGCTGCTTTTGGGTGGAATGCTCTGTATATATCAGTTTAGTCTCTCACATCTGATATGTCATTTAAGGCCAGTGTTTCCTTACTGATTTTCTCTCTGGGTGATCATTGATACACATGGGGTATTAAAGTTCCCTACTATTATTATGTTACTGTTGACTTCTTTTTTTATGTCTGCTAATATTTGCCTTATGTATAAAGGTGCTCCTGTGTTGGGAACATATATATTTATGAAGTTTGACGTAAAATTTTCTCAGTCATGTCCGACTCTTTGTGACCCCATGGACTATACAGTCCATGGAATTCTCCAGGCCAGAATACTGGAGTGGGTAGCTTTTCTGTTCTCCAGGGGATCTTCCCAACCCAGGGATCAAACCCAGGTCTCCTACATTGCAGGCAGATTCTTTACCAGCTGAGCCACTGATTTGTTCTTGGATTGATTCCTTGATCATTGTGTAGTATCTTCCTTTGTCTTTGTAACAGTCTCTGTTTTGAGGAAGTTTATTTTGCCCCTTGTAAGTATTGCTACTCTGGCTTTGTTTTGGTTTCTATCTGCATGGAATACCTTTTCTATCCCCTCAGTTTCAGTCTTTGTGTGTCTTTAGATCTGAAGTGAGTCTCTTGTAGGCAGCATAAATAAGGCTTTTGTTTCTGTATCCATTCAGCCCCTCTGTGTCTTGATTAGAACATACAGTCTGTTGCAGTTAAGGTAATTATTGATGCGTATGTTCTTACTGCCATTTTGTTCATTGTTTGGGGGTTCTTTTGTTCCTGTTATTTGATGGCTATCTTTAGTGTTATGTTCGGATTTTTTCTTTAAAGAACATTTATTTATTTGGCTGCACTGGGTCTCAGCCGTGGCGTGCAGGATCTTCTTTGCATCACGTGGAGTCTCTTGTTGCAGTGCCCAGACTTCCTAGTCGTGGTGCACAGGCTCAGTAGTTGTGGCGTACAGGCTCTCTGTTTGGGGCACACGAGCTCCGGAGCGCACAGGCTCAATAGCTGTGCCACGTGGGCTTAGTTGCTCTGCAAGCATGTGGGATCTTAGTTCCCTGACCAGGGATCAAACTTGTGTCCCCTGCATTGCAAGATGAATTCTTAACCACTGGACCACCAGAGGTTCCTTTTTCTTTGTGCATGTATGTGTGTGTCTCTGTGTGTGTGTATGTATATATGAGGTTTTTTGGTTTGTGGTTATTGTGAGGTTTTTTTAATATCAGTTCAGTTCAATCTCTCAGTCGTATCCGACTCTTTGCGACCCCGTGAATCACAGCACGCCAGGCCTCCCTGTCCATCAGCAACTCCCGGAGTTCACTCAAACTCATGTCCATTGAGTCGGTGATGCATATAGCAGACTTTATATATGTGATTATTTTAAGTTGCTGATCTCTTAATTTCAAATGCATTTTTAAAAACCCTCATGATTACTGTTTTTTTATGGCATACCTTTCATTTAATTGTTTTGTGTGTCCCTTAACTGCTTAAGGGGTTTTGATATAGGTGATTTTACTGGTTTTGCTTTTTAACTGTCCTTCTCGCTTTGTGCACGGTTGATTCCCTGCCTTTACTGTATGTGTGCCTTCACCAATGATTTTTTTCATTTTGCAATTTTCATGTTTCCAATTGGGGCATTTCTTTTTTCACCTAGAGTAGTTCCTTAGTGTTTAATATAAAGCTGGTTTGGTGGTGCTGAACTCTTTTAACTTTTGCTTGTTGATAAAACTTTTGATCTTTCTATCAAATCTGAAGGAGAGCCTTGCTGGATATTCTTGGTTGTAGGTTCTTCAATTTCGTCATTTAAAATATATCACTCTTCTGGCCAGCAGAGTTTCTGCTGAAAAACCAGGTGATAACCTTATGGGAGTGCCCTTGCTTTACCCTTGCTGCTTTTAAGATTCTCTTTATCTTTAATTTGTGTCATTTTAATTACAGTGTGTCTTGGTGTGTTCTTCTTTGGGTTTATCCTGTAGGGAACTCTCTGCCCTTCCTGAACTTGGATACATGTTTCTTTTCCCAGTTTACAGAAGTTTTCAGCTATTATTTCTTCAGATATGTTCAAACCCCCCCCTTTTTTTTTTCCAATTTCTCTTCTTTTGGGAGCCCTATAATGTGAATATTAGTGTTCTTGATATTGTCCCAGAGGTCTCTTAAACTGTCCTCATTTAAAAAAATTTTTCTGTTCAGTGGTCATGATTTCCACTGCTCTCTGTCTTCCAGCTTGCTGATCCATTTTTCTGTATGTTTTAGTCTGCTATTTATTCCTTCTAATATATTTTTCTTTTTAAAAATTAAAAAAGAATTAATTGGTAGAAAATTGCCTTACAGTGTGTTGGTTTCTGCCATATAATGTGACTCTCTCATGATTATATATCTATCCTCTTCCTTTTGAGCCTCCACTGTGCCACCCCCTCCCCAATCCTACCCCTCGAGGTCACCATAGAGTGCCAAATTGGGCTCCTTGTGTTACAGAGCAACTTCCTACTAATTGTTTTACGCATGATAATGTATATACGTCAAGGCAGTAGCCTTCTCAATTCGTCCCACCCTCACCTTCCCCCACTGTGTCCACATGTCCATTCTCTACTAGGTTCATGAGTATGATTTTTCTGTTAGGTTGGTGCAAAAGTAATTATGGTTTCAGATCCTGAATTTTAAATCATCATAACTAGGCTCAAACACATCTACACATATTTATTAGTCAAAATAGGAACCATGACAATCAACACATTTTTGCAAATGAGAAATGTTTGTTTATTCCTGTAGCATGAAAAATCTGTGCTTCCAGATATGACAAACTCTTGGAAAGCATTTTCTGCATCCTCCTGGTTGTGGAAGCATTTTCCCTGCAAAAAGTTGTTGAGATGCTTGAAGAAGTGGTAGTCAGTTGGCGAGAGGTCAGGTGAATATGGCAGATGAGGCAAAACTTTGTAGCACAATTCATTCAGCTTGCGACATGTTCATTATGTGACATGTGGTCAGGCATTGTTGTGGAGAAGAATGGGTTCCATTCTGTTGACCAGTGACAACAGCAGGCGTTGCAGTTTTTTGTGCATCTCACTGATGTGCTGAGCATACTTCTCAGATGTAATGCTTTCACTGGGATTCAGAAAGCTGTAGTGGATCAGATGGGCATCAGACCACCAAACAGAGACCATGACCCGTTTTTTGGTGCAAGTTTGGCTTTGGGAAGTGCTTTGGAGCTGCTTCTTGGTCCAGCCCCTGAGCTGGTTGTCATATAAAATGCATTTTTCATCACACTTCACAATCAGATCAAGAAATGATTCATTGTTGTTGCATAGAATAAGAGAAGGTGACACTTTAAAAAATGATTTTTTAAAAATTTGAGGTCAGCTTATGAGGCATCCACTTATTAAGCTTTTTCACCTTTCCATTTTGCTTCAAATGCCAAATGATTGTAGAATGGTCGATGTTGAGTTCTTGGGCAACTTCCTGTGTAGTTGCAAGAGGATCAGCTTTGATGATCCTCTCAGTTGATCATTGTCAACTTCTAATGGCCAGCCACCACGCTGCTCATCTTCAAGACTCTCGTCTCCTTTGCAAAACTTCTTTAACCACCACCGTACTGTCTGTTCATTAGCAGTTCCTGGTCTAGATGCGTTGTTGATATTACAAGTTGTCTCCGCTGCTTTATAACCCATTTTGAACTCGAATAAGAAAATAGCCTGAATTTGCTGTTTGTCTGACATCATTACTGTAGGTCTAAAATACATATAAAATAAACAAGTAAGAATTCATTAGCAAAAAGCATAAAGCAAGAATTGTGCATTGTGCATTAAAATGATGTATAACATAACCACATTTATGCAAAAATTATTCAGATAGATAATGGCAAAGTTCAACAATGCAAAACTGAAATTACTACACCAACCTAGTAGATTTCCATATATGTGTGTTAATATGTGATATATGTTTTTCTGACTTACTTCACTCTGTATAAGAGGCTCTGGGTTCATCCACCTCACTAAATCCAACTCAAATTCATTCCTTTTTATGACTGAGTAATATTCCACTGTATATATGTATCACATCTTCTTTATCCATTCATTTGTAAATGTACGTCTAGGTTACTTCCATGTTCTGGCTATTGTAAATATTGCTGCAATGAACATTGGGGTACATGTGTCTTAGAACTGTGGTTTTCCTTCTAGTCTATTTTTCATTTCAGCTATTGTTTTCTTCATCTCTGTCTTTTTAAATGCATATTTTCTCATTGCTAAATATTTTTAACTTCTTGTTCTGTGCATCCATTATTCTCCCGAGTTCTTTGATCATCTTTACAATCATTACCCTGAACTCTTTTTTGGGTGGATTGCCTGTTTCCACTTCACTAAGTTCTTCTGGGTTTGTATCTTGTTCCTTCATCTGGAACATGTTTCTCTGTCACCTCATTTTGCCTAAGTTGCTATTTATATTTTCCTGTGTCTGGTAGGTTAATACATATCTTGACCTTGGAGAAACTGTTCTGTACAAGATGTCCTGTGTTGTCACCAGCCTGTACGCTCTAGAGGTGTCCCCTGTGAGGGCTGTGTGGGTCCTTCTGTTGTGGCAGGCTGACTGTGTGGGTGGTCTGGTAGGCTTGATGGGCCCCTCCTCTAGTTGGTTACCAGCCCATGCTTTATGAAGAGGCTGTTGGAGCTACTGGTGGGCTGGTGCAGTTAGGGTCCAGAAAACTCTGGGGCTGTTGTCCGTTTACTACTGGTGTGTGAAACCAGGTTTTGGGTTTAATGCTGGACTACTTATGGTCCGAGTCAGGCCCTGGAGTCTGACCATAGTGCCCAGGGATCACAGAGCTGGTGTCTGATAGCTGATGTGTTGGGGGTGGTGTGGGAGGTGTTTCCTGACAGTTAGGTATGGGGTCAAGGGCCTTCTGAGGCTGTGCTGGCCTGCTAGTAGGAAGGGTCAGGGCCAGCCGGTCCCAGGGTAGGGTCTGGCCTGCTGTGGGCAGGCTGGCTCTGCAGACTGCGGCTCACTTGCATCTAGTGTCTGTCCCCTGGTAGGTGAGGCTTGTCCAGAGCCTAGAGTAGGATTCCTGGACAGTTTGGCGGGTGCCTGCCCATGGGTGGGTGAAGCTGGGTCATGCCCCTGTGATGGGCAGGGCAATGGCTAGAGGTGACTGTGGTCTCAGGAAGTTGTAGGCAGCCTGTCTGCTGATAGGTGGGGCTGTGTCCCTGTCCAGTTAGTTGCTTTCCCTAAGGTATCCCAGCACTGGTGCCTATAGGTTGTTGGACGGGCCAGGTTCCTCAGTGGGGCCTGCCAGTGTTTGCCCAGTAGAAGGAGCTCCCAAGAATGGCCTCTGCCAGTGTCTTTGTCCCCAGGATGAGCCACAGTCCTGCTTCCCCCACCTCTCCAAGGGACTCCCTAGGACCAGTAGGTAGGTCTGGTCCTGACTCCTATCTGATGATGCTTTTGCCCTGGGTTCAAACATGGCAGAATTTCTGTGCTCCTTTAAGAGCCTAGTCTCTTTCCCTCAGTCCTTAGGGACTCCCGAGGCTAAGCCCCACTGGCCTTCAAAGCCAGATTCTCTGGGGGTTTGTCTTCTTGCTGCCTGACCCCAGGGCTGTGGAGCCTGATACGGAGTTCAGCATGCTCACTCCTGGGGGAGAACCTCTGCAATATAATTATCCTCCAGATTGTGGGTGGTCATCTCTGTGGTGAGGGACCTGGTTATTTTACCCGCTCCTGCCTGTCTTGTTGTAGTTCCTTCTTTGTGTCTTTAGTTGTAGACTTTTTCTGGTAGGTCCTGGTCTTTTTCATGGGTGGCTGTGATTTTGGTGTGCTGTGAAAGGAGGTAAGCTCATGGTCTTTCTGCTTTGCCCTCTTGGCTAGTCTCTCCTCCCCTTCTGTCAGTTTTTTTCAGAGAAACAGCTCTTGGTTTCATTGATCTTTGTAAAGTTCTGGGGGTTTTTACTCACAATTATTTGGTGTGAAATAACAAATTATGAGACATGGAAAGAAAAAAGTGTGACCCGTGGTTAAGAGAAGAGCTTAGAGAAACTGAGTCAGTGATGGGCCAGATGTTGAACAGTTGGAATGGATGAGCAGTTGGAAAATTTTACAGGAAAATGGAAGACTATAAAAAGATCTAACTGGGAATGCAGAAGTCAGAGTACTATGTTAGAAATTAAGTATTCATTTGATGGGCATAACAGCAGACTGGACATAGTTGGCAAACCCCAAGTAGAACAGGTACAAAGCTGAGAAACATTACTAACTCAGCACTGTTAAATCTTCCAGTTCATGAACATGTAATGTGTTTCAGTTTAAGTCTGATTACTCACAACAGTGTTTAATATAAGTTTTCAATATATAATATCATGTACTTCTTTACTTAAATGTATTCCTAAATAGGTTTTTTCTTATGCTGTTACAAATGAGATTATTTTCTTAATTTCATTTTCAGGTTGTTCATTGCTAATGTATAGAAATACAAATTATTTTTTTATAAATCCATGGTATATTTTTATGTTAAATTTTTCAACCTTGCTGAATTCCATGATTAATAGCTTTTTATGTCTTTTTTCTAGAATTCTCAGTGTACAAGATCATGTCATCTGTAAATAGAAGTTGTTTTATTTCTTCCTTTTCAGTCAGCATGCCTTTTATTTTTTTTCTTTTCTGAATAGCCTTGCCTGGAACCTCTAATACAATGTAGTATAGAAGTGACTGTGTGTTAACTCATCTCTAAATGTTTGCCATTCTTATTAAATGGTATAGAATATAAACTGTTTTTATGTCTGTCAATATTGAAGAATACTGACTTCATGAAATTAGTGTCATCGTAATTATAGGATGGTGATTGGGGCCATTAAAAAAAACTTTTTTTTAATTGGTGGAAGATTGATTTACAATTTTGTGTTGGTTGCTGCTTTACAGCAGTATGAATCAGTCATAAGTATATCCCTTCCTTCCTGAGCTTCTTTGGGGCCATTTTGATCTACAAAACATGTAACTTTTTTTTGATTGAGGAACATTTTAATAATTTCACTTTTTTTTCTTTTAGGTTTTCTCAAATAATGATGAAGGCCTTATTAACAAAAAGTTACCCAAAGAACTTCTTTTGAGGTAAGTGTAGGTAAACTTTAAAGATTTTGTATATGATTCGGTCATCAAGTTCCAAGACAGTCTCCTTTCTCACTGTGAGTCCATAGCATAGAAAACCAGACAGAATTAGCCTAACTGACTTTCTGTTTTTGTTTTATAGAATGCTGTTCAGCTTGTTGTTAACTTTTACTTGGTCTAATCCAGAATGTACTAAGTATGTACGTAGCATTGGTCTGGATTCTTTTTGTAATGTGGTAAGTATTGTAATAATCTTCAGTAGGTGACACTGTTTGGGTATCAGTAGATTATCTCAATGTAGTCAGTAACGCAAGAAGAGGTTATTAAGGCTGTGAGCTCCTGAAGTTATAGACGTTTAAATGTTTTCTGATAAATTGATTTTAAAATAATTATACTATGTGTTCTTACTGAGCACTTAAAATGGTGTCAGCCCAAATATTGATGTTATCCATTTTATGAGAATTATGTGCTAAGTGACGGTACTGTAGAGCAGGCTTTTGTCCTTTATTTTTAGCTTTACAGAATTTACAGGTAATGGCATTTTCCTTGGCATTTTGCCAAGTAAAGCTATCAACCAATACTTGTTGATCCTTAGGCACTGCAATTTCCTTTCGTACTCAGCAAGCATCAAGGAAACCTTATTTTAGTTTTGGATGTTATATTTTAATTGTTAACAAACAGTTAATACATGAATACATGATAATCTTAGGAGTGGCATTTCCCAAACTTTTCATATCAGTAATGTTTCACAAAACAAAACAAAAAACGGGTTTTGTGATCAATAAGTATGGGAAATGCAAGGTAAACAAAACCAATTTCTTTACTGCATGCCCTCTCAGAGCCTTAATAGGCTAATATGCATGGTGATGCTCCCAGATGAATAACTGTGGCATTTCAAACTTACTGACCTTGGAACTCTTTCTATCCTTGGAAATTTGGGGGGAGATGCTGACATCCAGTAAGGAATTGACCAGCTGACTCCATTCCCCGCCTGTGCTTAATCTCATTTTAACATGTGGGGGATGAGTATGTGCGTTCTGTTTTCCCACTTACGGAGCTGCTCTGTAAGTGCAGCAGCCTCAGTGCTTTAGCCTCCTTTTCTTGAGTCAGGAATGGGGTGAAGACTTAGTGTCTTGGGGTGATGATCACATTTTAGGGGCTTCAGGATGGCATTTCATTAGTCATCAGGTGTTGCCATGAGCTCATTCTGCTCAGTCAATAAAAAAGAAAATTAAGTCATGGCAGAATCATATGAAAGATAAAGCAATTATGTTTTATTTCAACAAAATAAATAATTGCTTGGCTAAGAGAGAATATTCTTTGGCTATAATGACCACTTTAAAGTTCCAAAAGTGGTAACAAGGAAGGAATGATATGTTTATCATATAAACCCACACAGCCCTGGTCAAGCACAGTGAGCTGTTAGAACCAGCGTGGTTCGGGTGGGCCGGCTTGACCGTGCAGCTGTAAGGAGTGCCATCCACAGCAGACCACAGAGTGAGTGGCGTTTCCAGAGTTGTGCAGTGTTTCACTCTTGGTCTGAACACTTTTCTAGCACAGACATCAGGCCTTAATGTGAATATGTCATTTATACCCTCGGGGACTCGTAACCAGCTTCAGGCCGACCCACATTAGTCATTCAGCACTAGAGTGTGATTAAACTCCACCCTTCTCCTGAATACTGCTGCTCTTTGTGACTCAAGGCTAACTTAATATTTTTGCCCTTCTGGTAGAATTAGCTCTTACACTGTACTCAGCCATGGTACTGTTTCTACCTGTTGACCGAAAGGGAGGAGGAGTTGGGGTGGGGAGCGCTGTGGAATTATATAATTTTCTGTGCTAGTGTGATTTCTGAACTCCTGTTTTAGAAATTTTGATTCTTTCAAGGATCCATGATGGACCCAGATTTCAAAAATCCTGGAGTTGCAGTTTTTGAATCATGCTAAGGCTCACACACAGATCATTTTTTAAAAAAGAATTGTCATTTGAGAGCAAACGTTCATAAACATGTTTATTCGTAGATTTGCATTCCCACTTCTTTCCTTATTTTGGAGTCTGTAAGGGGAAGTTAAAATTGAAAAGACTGCCATGGTAGGTCTTCTCTGACTCTTGGGTCTCAGACCTAGCTCCAGCCAGATTTTAATTTTTGTTGGCCTTTAAATCATTTCTGTCATTTTACTCTAGTTTTTCTGTTGTCAATAGTAATAGCTTTCCCTTTCCCAGCTACTCTTTTTAAGCAAAAGTTTGAAGAAGACTTTGAGCCAGGTTGCCAAAGCAGACATCTTTATTGTATGTTAATTCCACAACAAAGTGAATGGGTGCTACAGAGTCCCCACCTCACGGAGCTTAAGTGTTGATTGCTGTTGCTAAGTTCAGTGATGTCTTCATACTTGCAGCCTGTCTTCTGCTGACATTTTTACTTCATATTGTGAACTTCTTTGTGACAGCAGACTGTTGTTCCTGTTCTTAGCGAATTCCTGTTTACTTTCCATCTTCATCAATAGGTGTGAATTCTTTGACTTTTTCATAATCTTATTTACTTGCTGTCAAGGTCATTTTCTCCTCTGCCATTTTTTACTGCATCTGTTCAGTTCAGTCGCTCAGTCGTGTCCGACTCTTTGCGACCCCATGAATCACAGCACGCCAGGCCTCCCTGTTACTACCCTCTTAAATTCTCTGCTCGCCTCCATTACTGATCATATCCAGTGAAGTCTGAGCTTACTCTCTGGAACCATTAGCAAGCATAACCTAGAATTATGTACTCTTCATCACTTTATATTACTTCGAATCCAGTCAGAAAAATCTGAGTTTTTTTAATCTGGTCATCTTATTTCTAGTTTTAAGGCCCCTCAATATTAGTAATTCACAGACTCCTTCTGCTCCCCAGTTTTATTTTGTTATTTAACAAGCATTGACAATTTTGTTCTTTCTGTCCTGCTTTTACTTATAAATTAAGGATGTTAAAGTTCTCCCTCCACCCTTCACGCACACACAGTTCAACAAACAGCTTGTAATTTTACTGTTCCTGGAGTCAGTTACATAATGCTTATAGTAATGGAAATGTATAGTTTGTTGTAATCTCTGTATCTGTTAGTGAGTTGGGTTGTCCTTGCTTATACTTGTTTTCATTGTTATTGGATATATTACTTTTGGAGCTTGACTTGCTTGAAATTTCTACTGTCCCCATTTACTGGTTATGTGACCTTAAAGTGACTTCACTCTCCAGGCCTAATTTCCTATATCTGTAATAGTAATAGTTCTTACTTTAAAGGGCTGTCATTTAATAAATGTTAAGTAAATGTTTTATTATTATATTGTTATAGCCACGCGTTCCGGGAAACAAACTCACTCAGAAGGACAATGCAGATAGTGGAGTGCAGTTTATTATACCGACGGGCCCAAGGCAGAGTCTCCTCCTAGCCAAGGACCCCGACCAGCATTTGTGAAAAACTTTTATACCCCATGTGTATGTGTCTGAATCCACCACTCCAAATTCCTTGAGACTTACATAAACCAAGGAAAATACAACCCGAGTAACCCCATCATTCACGTGCTATGTGCTCAAACAGTCAAACAATTAGCCAATAATCAATAAGCCCGAGGTTACACTCTGATAGATACAGAAAAATTTATGGCCTGTCTGGAGGAAGGGTTGATTAGTGTATGTTTTCTCTTAGGCGATGAGTAACCTAGATACGATCTTCAAGGTTCCCCTGTCTGGAGGGGGTCTTATTTTTCTGTTGTCATTTTTCACAGGCACTAAACACAGAGTTCAGAGTCCATTGGAAAGGTGGCTGAGCATGATCAGCATGAACAGGCCTAAGATGGAGTCCAGGCCCTATGAATTTCTTCTTCAATATAATATCAATTTTGGATGTCTGAATACTTAATACTGTTGACAGTACAGTTAGTTTTGATACAGACAGTTGATAAAAGTAAGCTATCCTGATATGCATCATAACATATACTACTGCTAACGAGCTCAGTAAAGGACCTGGTTATTAAGCAAGTTAATATGGCCTACTGCTTCATTTCATCAACTTGCACTAATTTAATCTCAATAGAAATGGCATACTACCATCTGACATTAAACTGACAACTTTTGGCACTTGAGCAGAGTAGTGGTGGTAATTATGACAACTGATAATTATTTTGTATTATCAAGAAGGCAGTCTCCTGGAAAGAACCATTCCTCTTGAGAAAAGCAGTCTGGCGTGAGCAAGTATTGGCTTACAATTCAGGTTTCAAACTGTAAGATTAATTTGTTTGACCTTAAGTTTTTACTTCTTTTATGGGCTTCCCAGGTAGCTCAAACAGTAAAGAATCTGCCTGCGGTGTGGGAGACCTGGTTTGATCCCTGGGCTGGGAAGATCCCCTGGAGAAGGGCATGGCAGCCCACTCCAGTATTCTTGCCTGGAGAATTCCATGGACAGAGGAGCCTGGTGGGTTACAGTCCATGGAGTCCCAAAGAGTAGGACATGACTGAGCGACTAACACACAAACACACACGTGGTTGTTTTCAGATTTTAGTGATGAAATGAAAATGCACGTAAACAGCTTCATAGGAATAGGGAGTGCTACATGCAGTAAATATTTTAAAACATTTTGAGAAGACATGGCTCTTGTTCAGTTCAGTTGCTCAGTCCAGTCTGACTCTTTGCGACCCTATGAACTGCAGCACGCCAGGCCTCCCTGTCCATCACCAACTCCTGGAGTCCACCCAAACCCACATCCATTGACTTGGTGATGCCATCCAGCCATCTCATTCTCTGTCGTCCCCTTCTCCTCCTGCCCCCAATCCCTCCCAGCATCAGGGTCTTTTCAAATGAGTCAGCTCTCTGCATCAAATGGCCAGAGGATTGGAGTTTCAGCTTCAACATCAGTCCCTCCAATGAACACCCAAGACTGATCTCCTTTACGATAGACTGGTTGGATCTCCCTGCAGTTCAAGGGACTCTCAAGAGTCTTCTCCAACACCACAGTTCAAAAGCATCAGTTCTTTGGCACTCAGCTTTCTCTATGGCTCTTGTTAGTAATGAATAATAATGAAAGAAACCTTGTTAGACATATTTTAAAAAAACAAATCACCATTATCTATGTAACTTTCTTTCCTTTTAAAATGTATGTAGATCCATGACAAAATTAAGTCCTGAATGTGTTTGTGGGCTTGATGAAAAAGGATTGATTGCCCCAAACAGGAGAGCTGAGCCTAGTAATTTTGGCAAATGAAATCAACTACATAATTACATATAATTTGGCAGTTTTACTAGTTTGCTAGGGAAAATTATAAAATAACTAGCACTTAAATTTTCAAATTTCCCTTTTCTAAAATGTATAAGCCAATTCCATGAGTGAAAATAATTGTGGTTTTTGTTTTAATTATTAAATTACAACCCAATGCCGATCTGTAATCGAGGGACCCTGGGGAGCAGGCTCATTCCTGTTTGGGGCATCATTGAATGGGCGTTCTTGCCTGCTGGCTGGTTGTAGTATTCCATGGACTTTTTCAAGGACTGATACCTTCTGCTGTCTGTGATGCCTTTATATATATATTCCAAGGCAACCAAACAGGTAAGATGCTCTTTTAGGGGTACATACTGCAAATTGGGCCTCCCTGGTGGCTCAGATGGTAAATAATCTGCCTGCAGTGCAGGAGACCTGGGTTCAGTCTCTGGGTCAGGAAGATCCCCTGGAGAAGGAAATGGCAACCCACTCCAGTATTCCTGCCTGGAGAATTCAGTGAACAGAGGAGCCTGGCGGTCTACAGTCCATGGGTTCGCAAAGAATTGGACACGAGTGACTAACAAGTAGTCAGAGAACTTCAAATACAGGTTTAAACATCTATGCAGATTTTTCTTTTTGTTAAAGAAGTTTTTTTTTTCCTTTTGGTTTGTTCATGCTTGTTGTTGTTTTACCTTGTATGAATCTATACGGGACTGAATTAATGTATGTTGAAATTAGATGCAGACGCTTAAAGGCCCTTCCCTGTGTATACTATTATATATTATTTTAGGGTTAGCATATAAGTCCAAATCATGGCAGAGGCAAATTGTCCTCAGTCTAGGTTGGGGTTATGCTTACAATGAAAACTCTGATGATGCCTTTGAATTTTTAAATCTGCATTGGGGTGACAGGAAGCATGAATAGAACTCCACAGATAAGGGTAAAACTAGCACATTCTACTCTAGAGTGTTATCCCTGGAAAGTTATGTTAGAGAACTGTTAATTTAAAAGCTGTGAATTCAGTAGTTACAACAGAAAAGATTGGCAAATTTGATTCTATGACTAGTAAAATATGGCAGAATATACCAATATAAGCAGCATAGTGGTAGATGAAATAATTCAAATACACATTATAAGAGAAGGCTATCTTCTTCAACATATACACAAATTCTTAGAAATTATTAAGAAATAGATGGATCAGCTCTTAGAAAAATTTGAAGAGGGTCTGAACAAAGAGGAAATACAAATGGTCAATAAATATGTTGAGTTGAATTGCTAGAGGTCATAGGCTTGAAAGGTTGTTGTTGAGCTGTCAAAGAGGCCAGGATTCTTGGCCTCCAGAGGAGAGGAATTCAGCCCGGGGCCAGTGACGAGGCTTGATCGCTCAGAGCTTCTGTGTAATAAAGTTTTTTTAAAGTATAAAAGAGATAGAGGAAGCTTCTGACATAGACATCAGAAGAGGGCAGAAAGAGTGCCCCCCTGCTAGCCTTTAGCAGTATGTGATATACCTATCAGCAGGCTGCTAATTAGAGAAAGGAAATGTCTGGAAACTCAGAGTGGCACCAGGCCCCTCACCCACAACATGCATTGTGAGATAACACTGGCTCAAGGTGAGTCATCCCAGGCCATAAAACGATTGAATCTTGAAGAAAGGCAGGTTTCCAGGTAAATGCGTAGTTTCATTAACACAGATCAGGGAACAGTGTTTGAGTAAAACACACTGGTTTGTTGAGCCCTTATTGGTTCTGAGTCTTAAGAGGAACAGACTTGAAGAAAGACTAGGGTAAATACATAGTTCATTAAAATAGCTTAAGAAAAACATTTCTGTAAGAGAAACGCTTTAGTTATAGCTCAAGGTTTGAGAAAAGTTAAGTTCAGGTGTAACCAGGTGTCTTCATGGTAACAGAATTTTAAGAGAACCCTCCTTTTAATTATGCGTAAGTGAAAAGTGAAGTCACTCAGTCGTGTCCGACTCTTTGTGACCCCATGGACTATAGCCCACCAGGCTCCTCCGTCCATGAGATTCTCCAGGCAAGAATACTGGAGTGGGCTGCCATTTCCTTCTCCATTAATTACGCATAGAGAAGAGAAAAAAAATCTGACACTTGTAGTTTGTTTCCTCCTGCCGCTTAAGAGAGAGAGAAAAAATGCCTGACACTTGCGACCTGTTTTCTCCGTTTGGAGACCCCTTAGCGTTTCTGCCTGTTACCCTCTCAGGCTGTACAAATATTTAACTTCATATAGTAATATTTGTTTTTCCAAAATGGTCTTATCAATTTGCATCATACTGACAATGGATAAGAGACTCAGTTGAGTTGTTCTTTTCCAACTTTAAATGCTGTATGTGTCTTAAGTATAGATTGACATCTCATTGTGCTGTTGATTTGAATTTCCCTGAATTCTAATGATGTTGAGCATCTGTTTATACGTTTGTCACTCACATGTGTTTCTTTTTGGGTGAGGTGCATGTATTTATTTTTTGCCTATTGCCTATAAAAAACCAATATTTCGCCTACTGTTTATTATTGCTTTGTAGGAGTTTTCTTTCCCTTTCTTGTTTTTGTTTATGGTCTGCGTTGGGTCTCTGTTGCTGCTCACGGGCTTGTTGCGGGGAGTGGGAGGCTGTTTTCCAGCCCGGGTCGTGGGCTTGTTGCCGTGGCCTCTCCTGCTGCAGAGCTCAGGCTCTGGGCGCACGGGCGCATGGCTGTGGCGCGAGGGCTCCCGAGCACAGGCCTGGTAGTTGTGGTGCGCTTGCGCAGTTGCTCCGAGGCGCGTGGGCTCTTCCTAGGCCAGGGGCCGGGTCGGTGTCCCCTGCATTGCAAGGCAGATTCTTCGCCACTGGACCACCAGGGAAGACCCCCGTTCTTGTTCTTAAGAGTACCGTGTCCTCTACAGTTTTTCACTCAACTTTTACAAGTAGTGTCTCAATAAGCTGTAAGAGGACGATTGGGGGTTTTAATGATTAAAGTAAGTATTTTATTCACTATGATTATTATTGCAGGTTTCTATTTTTTAATTTCTTTTTTATCTTACTAGTTTTGCTTCTCTCCTGCTTAAAACTTTCCCTGTTGCCTTTACTGTAAAGTCCATGTAAATTGTTAAGACTTATTCTCCCAGAACTTTCCAGTTACTGATTCTTACCACATTTCCTCTTTTCCAGCTTTCTTGTAAACTCTAATAGCTGATTTACTTCCAGCCCCTGAAAATATAATTTAATTTGTTCTCTCCCATAGTCATTCTGCTTTCTTGGAAGTGCCAGTCTTAATTTATATTTTATGGATGTGTAGTTGAACTACAGTGTTGTGTTAATTACTGCTGTACAGCAGAGATTCAGTTTATATATGTATATATATATTCAGTTGTATATGCTTTGCAACACCATGGACTGTAGCCCGCCAGGCTCCTCTGCCCATGAGATTAACCAAGCAAGAATACCAGAGTGGGTTGGCATTTCCTCCTTCCGGGGAATGATAAACCATAATAGAAAAGAGTATGTACATTCTTTTTCATATTCTTCTCTATTATGGTTTATCACAGAGTGATAAGCTAGAGTTGACTAGAGTTACCTCTGCTTTGCAGTGGGACCTTGTTTATCCGTTCTGTATGTAATAGTTTGCGTGTGCTGATCCCACACTCCTAGTCTAGCCCTCTCCCACCCACCTCCCCCTTGATAACCGCAAGTCTGTTCTCCATGTCCCCGATTCTGTTTCTGTCTCATAGATAGGTTCGTTTGTGTCAGATTTTTGATTCCATGTATGTGGTATCGTGTGGTATTTTCTTCCTTTTTCTGACTCAGTTTGGTAGTTTGTATTTGCATCCATGTTACAGCGAATGGCATTATTTCATTCTTTTTTATTGCTGAGTAGTATTTCTTTGTATATATGTACCACATTTTCTTTATCCATCCGTCAATGGACATGATTCAAGTTGTTTTCATTTCTTGGTTATTGTGCACAGTACTGCTGTGAACATAGGTGTACATGTATCTTTTTGAATTATAGTTTTGTTTGGATGTATCCCTGAGAGTAGGATTGCTGGATCATATGGTCATTCTTTTCCACCGTAGCTGCACCAACTTACATCTCCACCAGCAGTGTGGGCGGGTTCCGGTTTTTCCACACCCTCTCCAGTGTTTGTTATCTGTAGAGAAGGTGCCAGTCTTTTGTGCACCCCATCTTTCACGTAATTCAGCCTAAGGCTTTCTCTAAGTTCAGGACCGTGTTCTCTCTCTCGAGTGTGAGTACAGGTTCTTTACACACTTTATCGTTTCTTGTGTTTGTCCTGGACTTTATGTTGCATAACACAGTAAATCTAATCTTTAAAAAATTGAGGTTTTATATATGTGTGTATATATATAGTTGACACAGGTGTACAATATAATGATTTGATATTTACACATTCTGCAAAATGATCACCATAAGTCTAGTTAACATCTGTCACCACACATAGTTACAAAACTTTTTCCTTACAATGAGAACTTTTAAGATTTACTCTTTTAGCAACTTTTAAATATGGAATACAGTAGTATTACCTGTAATTACCATGCTGTATATTACATCCCCATAACATTTACTTTGTAACTGGGATTGTCCCTTTTGACCCCATTCACGAGTTTTGCTCACTCCTGAACCTCTGGCACCCACAAATCTGTTCTCTGTATCTTTGCGATCAGGTCTTTTTTTTTTTTTAAGATACCACATATAAGTGAGATCATAAGGTGTTTGTTTTTCTCTGTGTGACTTATTTCACTTAGCATAATACCCTCAAGATCTGTCTGTGTTGTCACAAATGGCAGTTTTCATTCTTTTTTATTGCTGAATAATTTTCATATATAACACCACACCTCAAATTTTGTTTTACTGCTTTGGCTGTGCTGGGTCTTAGTTGCGGCACACAGTCTTTTCTTGTTATGGCATTGGGATCTAGTTCCCTGAGCAGGGGTCAAACCTGGGCCCCCTGCATTGGGATCATGGAGTCTTAGCCACTGACCATGAGGGAAGTCCCCACATTTTTAAATTTGATCGTCCATTGATAGGCACTTAAGTTGCTTCTGTAGCTTAGCTATTGTAAGTAATTATTCAGTGAACATGGTGGTGTGTATATCTTTTGGTCCAATCTTATGCTTTCATTTTCTCCAGATGAATATCCCCAACTAGAATTGCTGATTATGGTGGTTGTATTTTTAAATTTTTGAGGAGCTGCCATACTGTTATCCACAGTGGTTGCACCAATTTACGTTCCCATAGTAGTGCCCAAGGTTTCCTTTTTCTCCGCATCCTCAGATACTTCTTTCTTGCCTTTTGGATACAGCCATTCCAGTAGGTGCACGGTGTTGCCTCACTGTGATTTTTGATTCGCATCACACTGGGGACTAGTCTTGTGGAGCACCTTTTCCAAGTGCCTCTTGGCCATCAGTGTGTCTTTTTTGGAAAATTTTCTGCTTGGATCCTCTACCCATGTTTAAATTTGATTCTTTGGATTTTTGCTGTTGGGTTGTATGCGTTCTTTGTATACTGTATATGGTTTGCAAATATTTTCTCCTAGTCAGTAGGTTGCCTTTTCATTTTGTTGACGGTTTCCTTTGTTGTGCAGAAGCTTTCTAGTCTGATGTAGTTCTTTTGTTTATTTTAGCTTTGGTTGTCTTTGCTTTGGGTGTCAAATCAAAAAAATCATTTCTAAGACCTTGGTCACGAAGCTTACTGCCTGTGTTTTCTTCTGGGAGTTTTATGGTTTTAGGTCTTATGTTTCAGTCTTTCATCGATTTTAATTTTTGTGGTTATAAGACAGTGATCCAGTTTCATTCTTTTGCATGTGGCTGTCCAGTTTTCCTAGCACCATTTATTGAAGAGGCTGCTCTTTCCCCATTGTATATCTTGGGTCCTTTGTCATAAATTAATTGACCATATATGTATGGCTTTGTTCCTGGACTCTTTGTTGTTTCATTGATCTGTGTGTCTGTTTTTATGCCAGTTAGCATATATGTATGTATGTGTAGTGGGTGGGCTTGTCTTAGGTATATGTGGATCATCTGTGAATGTATGCTTATGAAAGTGTATTCTGTAGGCATATGTATGTCTGTGTGTGAGAACGTTCAGGGCAGAGAAAAAAACTTCCAAAAACCATACTATATTTGGGAAACCTTGTAGTTTAGTTTCCTTCTCATGGCCCATGTATGTATTTATTTATGCTTATTTGAAAGTGCATGGAACATAGCATTTTCTTCTGAGCTCTTCCCTACGTAATGTTTAATGATTTCGCTCCCCTATTACCAAATAGTTTTCATAATTACCACTTCAATGGCTGCTTAATATTCCATAAAGTTGATAAGTAATGATTTACTTAACCTTTTTGTTGCTGTTTAAAATTGTAGATAAAGCTGAAATAACCACTTAAAAATGTTTCTTTTGTTGAATTATTTCTTTATGATAACTTGCTAAAATGGAATTACTGGATTAAATGAGAACATTTTTACAGCCCTTGATAAAGCCAGTGTTTCTAGAGGTTGTCGTTTAAAAGATATATATATTCAACATATAACTGTATAAATTTAAGTTGTACAACACGTTGATCAGGTCCATTCATATATTGTAATGTGATTGCCATTGTAGTGTTAGCTAGCACCTCTGCACATCATGTAATTACCATTCATTTGGGGGAATAATTAAGATCTAGTCTTTTAGAAAGTTTGGTGTTTTATTACAGTGTTGTTGTCTGTAATCACTATATTGTTTATTAGATCTCTAGGACTTACTTATATACTAGTTGCAAATTTGTACCCTTAAAACAATATCTCTACTATTCCCCCACCACCAGACTCTGGTAACCACGTCTTTTTTTTGAGTTTGGCTTTCATTGTGGGCCCACATATAAGTGATATTGTACACTGTTTGCCTTTCTCTGACTTATCTTAGCAGTGTCCTCAGAAACCGTGTTGTCACAAATGGCACGATTTTCTTCTTTCTCATGCCTGAATGATATTCTATGGTATCAGCATGCCACCTCTTTATCTGTTAATCTGCTGACGGGCACTTAGGTTGTTTCCGTATCTTGGCTATAGTAAATGGTGCTGTAGTAAGCATGGGAGTGCATGTATCTCTTCAGTGACCTGTTTTCATTTCATATATTCAGAAACGGAATTGCTGGATCGTATGGTATTGCTATTTACATTTTCCAGAAACCTTTCATAGTGTTTTCCGAGGCGACTGAGCTAATTTGCATTCCTGCCAACAGTGTACAAAGGTCCCTTTCCCCACATCCTCACCAGCACTTGTTTTATCTTTTTGATGACACTGGTGTACTTTTGTCTATTGTTTCTTTTTTTAAAACAAATTTCCCTTCTAGTTTTTAAATCCCTCACCCGCATTGTTTCCTTTCTTTGGGCTAGTTGTGTTTTCTTTAGCTTCCATAATTTGGACGTTTAGGTCATTAATTTTCACTTCACTTATCTAATAATAGGTAAGTTCTTTGGGCAATAGTCTCAAAGCTCTATTTTTGTTGAATTACATAAGTTTTGAAGTTTAGTGTTTTTTGTTGTTTACTATTCAGTTTCAAATATTTATCAATTTCCATTATTGCTGCTTTGACTCATATATCATTTTTTCTTAAGACATTCTTTATTGTAAAGTATAATATATAGTTAGAGAACCATACAGAACACAGTTATTAGACAAGGACCCTAGTAGCCATTACCTTGTTTTATTTAGCATAAATAAAACTTTTTCAGTCGCCAAAGAAGCACTTGCATTTCCCATCCAAATCATGGCTGCTTCCCTCTCCAGGAGTAACACTTTCTTGACTTCTGTAGCTGCCACTCTGTTTCATTTCTCTGTGGATTCGTCACCCGTATGTGCATCCTCGTCATTATGGTTTAGTCTTGCCCATTTGTGTGCTTTTCGTTGGTGGCTCTCTAGCTTCACTCAACAATGGGCAGTTCTCATCCACAGTAACTGTCTCTAGATTTTAAAAAGTGCTGACAGACAACATAGTAACCAGTGTATAGAGCCTGTTTGTTGAATCTGCATCTTCATTATACTCTCTGGACAACCGCACATGCGTGCAGTGTGGGACATTCCTTATTCCTTTGGCCCAGAGAGCTTTATTGAACCTGGTGTCAACATGCACGTGTGGAGTTCCCGTCTCCTTCATAGCAAATTTCTGGGTGTCTTTGAGTGACCGAGGGTCATGCTTCTTAAGACCTATTCCATGGATGCACTTGTGAATATTGATAGTGTATCCTCTGGCCACCACCTCATTGATGGCAGACCAGCCCTGTTTTTTTCTTGTTGCCCTTCTTTGTGGAAGCCATCAGACTGAGCTGGGGTTGGGAAAAAGCTAGTCTTGCCCATTTAATAAATCTTCAAGTGTCTGATAATCAACAGGTTTCTTGTTCATTTCTTTTTTCCATACATTTTATGTGTTGAATAACTTGGGTTATTTGACATGTAGCAAGCAGTTTGCACCATCTCGGTTTTGCTAATTGCATCCTCATGGGGCAGTTTCAGCATGTTTCCTTCATTATTTCTTGGAAATTGACAGCAGGATCGGAGGTTTTTACAGATTCAGGTTCAATCCCTTTGACTATGTGGTGAATGTGAGACTGTGTGGCAGTGTGTTCTTTTATAGGAATCACGTGATTTCTGGTTTTCTTTTTTTGTCCGTTGCTAACTTATTGGGGTTACAGAATGATGATACTCTGATGATTCTTCTTCATTTATTAATTGGAATGCTTTTATAAAGTGTTACTTACCTTCACTTCTGTTTGATTACACAGTGCTATAGTTTATATAGGAAAGGCAGGATAATCGCTTGACATTCTTTCCCTTAATTTACCAGTTTTCAAAATAATGAAATATGTGAAGGAATGACATTTGGGAAACAAAATATTTTCATAATTTCAAATAATCTCCCACAGGATACATATAATTACAAAGGGGAAAATGGTAACTTTATAATAGGGCACTCTGGCAGAAATCATGACCAAATGATCAAAGTAGGCATCGCCAGTAACACGACAAATGGACACCAGATGCCTCCTGATGTGGTGCACAAGAAGAGCACAGTGTCACTGCTGTGGCATTCCTAACCACAGTGGGTAACTTGAGTGTGATCATGAGGAAACATTAGACACACAGCAGGACCTTCTACAGAGACCTTTATGCTTCAAAAATAGCAAAGTCATGAAAGATAAAAACTGAGAAAGTGTTTCAGATTAGAAGTGACTGAAGAGACATGACAGGTAAATGCAGTATGTGATCCTGGGCCAGGAAGAAAAAGATTTTCTTTTCAGGGCCATTAATGGGACAGTTGACAAGTTTTTTAATACCATCTATAGATTATAGATGAACAAAGCTAGTGGAGGTGATGGAATTCCAGTTGAGCTATTTCAAATCCTGAAAGATGATGCTGTGAAAGTGCTGCCCTCAACATGCCAGCAAATTTGAAAAACTCAGCAGTGGCCACAGGACTGGAAAAGGTCAGTTTTCATTCCAATCCCAAAGAAAGGCAATGCCAAAGAATGCTCAAACTACCAATTGCACTCATCTCACACGCTAGTAAAGTCATGCCCAAAATTCTCCAAGACAGGCTTCAGCAATATGTGAACCGTGAACTTCCAGATGTTCAAACTGGTTTTAGAAAAGGCAGAAGAACCAGAGATCAAATTGCCAACATCCGCTGGATCATGGAAAAAGCAAGAGAGTTCCAGAAAAACATCTATTTCTGCTTTATTGACTATGCCAAAGCCTTTGTGTGGTTCACAATAGACTGTGGATAATTCTTCAAGAGATGGGAATACCAGACCACCTGACCTGCCTCTTGAGAAACCTTTATGCAGATCAGGAAACAACAGTTAGAACTGGACATGGAACAACAGACTGGTTCCAAATAGGAAAAGGAGTACGTCAAGGCTGTATATTGTCTCCCTGCTTATTTAACTTCTATGCAGAGTACATCATGAGGAACACTGGGCTGGAAGAAGCACAAGCTGGAATCAAGATTGCCAGGAGAGATATCAGTAACCTCAGATATGCAGATGACACCACCCTTATGGCAGAAAGTGAAGAGGAACTTGAAAGCCTCTTGATGAAAGTGAAAGGAGAGTGAAAAAGTTGGCTTGAAGCTCAACATTCAAAAAACTAAGATCATGGCATCTGGTCCCATCACTTCATGGGAAATATATGGGGAAACAGTGTCAGACTTTATTTTTTGGGACTCCAAAATCACTGCAGATGGTGATTGCAGCCATGAAATAAAAAGACGCTTACTCCTTGGAAGGAACGTTATGACCAACCTAGATAGCATATTAAAAAGCAGAGACATTACTTTGCCAACCAAGGTTCGTCTAGTCAAGGCTATGGTTTTTCCAGTGGTCATGTATGGATGTGAGAGTTGGACTGTGAAGAAAGCTGATTGCCGAAGAATTGATGCTTTTGAACTGTGGTGTTGGAGAAGACTCTTGAGAGTATTCCCTTGGACTGCAAGGAGATCCAGCCAGTCCATTCTAAGGGAGATCAGTCCTGGGTGTTCATTGGAAGGACTGATACTAAATCGGAAACTCCAATACTTTGGCCACCTCATGCGACAAGCTGACTCACTGGAAAAGACTCTGATGCTGGGAAGGATTGGGGGCAGGAGGAGAAGGGGACGACAGAATCAGATGGCTGGATGGCATCACCAACTAGATGGACATGAGTTTGAGTGAACTCTGGGAGTTGGTGATGGACAGGGAGGCCTGGCGTGCTGTGATTCATGGGGTCGCAAAGAGTCGGACACGACTGAGAGACTGAACTGAACTGAAAACCAGATAAAGATGTTATAGAAAGGAAAAGTACAGGAAGGACTTCCTGTGGTCCAGTGGTTAAGAATCTGCCTGCCAGTGCAGGGGACATGGGTTCAGTCCCTGGTCCAGAAAGATCCCACATGCCGCAGGGCACCTATGCCTGTGCACCACTGAGCCTGCACTCCCGAAACCCTGTGTTCTACAATAAGAGAAGCTGCCTCAATGAGAAGCCTGCACATCACAACTAGGAAGGAGCCCCTACTTGATGCAACTGGAAAAAGCCTGTGTGCAGCAAGAAAGACCCAGTGCAGCGAAAATGAAAATAAACAAAAAATGTTTTAAAAAGAAAGGAAAAGTACAGAACAATTTCTATCATGAATGTAGATGCAAAAGTCTTCACCAAAATATTAGCAACTCAAATTGAACAATGTATAAAATGAATTATGTACTATAACCAAGTAGGGTTTATTTCAGGCCTGCGAGGATTCTTCACCATTCAAAAATCAAGATAACCTATCACATCTGTGATCTAACAAAAAAATCATATGGTCGTATCAGTAGATGCAGAAAAAGTATTTGGTAAATTTTAACACTCATTCATGATTAAAACTCTCATAAAACCAAAAATAGAGGGGAACTTCCTCAGGAATATGTATATAACAACCCTTGAAGCTAACAGTATATTTAATGGTGAAAAACTGGATGCTTTACACCCGAGATCAGAAACCAGAAAATGATGTCCCCTTTTACCATTCCTGTTCATCATAGTACTACTGGAAATCCTACCTAATATAATTAGATAAGAAGAGGTATACATTGGGAAGGAAGAAATAAAGCTGGTTTTGTTTGTAGATGACATGATTGTATACATAGAAAATTCCAAATAACTGACAAAATATTCCTGTAATTAATAAGCAATTATATAACATTGCAGGATACAAGGTTAATGTGCAAAAGATAACTACTTTCCTATTGCTATTTCTCATATTGTTTAGCAGCAGTGAACTACTCCAAATTGAAATTAAAAACAATACCATTTACATTAGATTCAAAAAATGAAATACTTAAGTATAAATCTGTCAAAAGATCTATACGATGAAAACTCCAAAAACTCCAGTGAAAGAAATCAAAGGAGGTTTGAAGAATTGAAGAAATGTTACATATTCACAGATAAGAAGACTCAATATTGTTAAAATGTCAGTTCTTCCCAAATTGATCTATAGAATCAACACAATTCTGATAAAATGCCACTGAGTTATTTTGTGGGTATTGACAGAACCATTCTAAAGTTTATACAGAGAGGCAAAAGACTCTGAAAGGCCAATATACTCCTGAAGACTAACACTACTGACCTACAAAGACTTAGTTTAAAGCTTTAGTAAATCAGTTCAGTGTGGTATTGGTGAAAGAATAAACAGATCAATGAAACAGAATACAGAGCCCAGAAATTGAGCCACACAAAGTCAGCTGACCTTTGACAAAGGAGAGAAATCAATTTAATGGTGAAAGTACATCTTTCTTTTCAACAAATGGCATTGGAATAATAGACCTTACAGCTTTCACAAAAATCAACTCAAAATGAATCATAAGTCTAAATGTGAAACCTGGAACTAGCAAACTTCTAGAAGGAAGCATCGGAGAATATGTGGGTGACCTTTGGTTTGAAGGTGAGTTCTAGCTACAATATCAAAAGCATGATCCATGAAAGACAAAATTGATAAGTTGGACTTTATTAAAACTTCCCTGAGAAGGACATTGTTAATAGAATGAAAACGCAAGCCACAGATTGGGAGAAAATATTTGCAAAGACTGTATGATAAAGGAAGATCCCCTGGAGAAGGAAATGGCAACCCACTCCAGTATTCTTGCCTGGAGAATCCCATGGATAGAGGAGCCTGGTGGGCTACAGTCCACGGGGTCACAAAGAGTCGGACATGACTGAGCGACTTCACTCACTCACTAACTCATATAATAAAGGACTAATGTCCACAATATACCAAGAGCACTTAAAATCCAATAAGGAAATAACCAATTTAAAGAATGGGCAAAAGATCTGAACAGACACCTCACCAGAGAAGATAAACAGATGCAATGAGCATATGAAAAGATGCTTAATATCATAATATCATTCAGGAGTTGAAAGCTAAAATAGAGTGAGATATTGCTGTACATGTAATAGAATGGTAAAATTTAAAAACCTGTCAGATGTTGGCAAGATTCAGAGCAACAGGAACTCTCCTTCATTGCTGGTGATTCAGAACAGTATAGCAACTTTGAAAGACAGTTTGGCAGTCTCTCATATAGCTAAACGTAAACTTACATATCTAGCACTTATGCTCCGACTGAGTGGAAAAACATTCACCTGTGTACACATATTTATAGCCATATTATTCATAATCACTCAAAACTGGAAGCAACCAGGATGTCCTTATATAAAAGATTGGATAAACAATGATACAGCCATACAGTGGAATATTATTCAGGAATAAAAAGTGATTAGCTATCGTCTGACTAAAAGATACAGAGACATATGTATGATGAAGCAAGCTAATCTGAACAGTTACATACTGTGTGATTCCAGCTATATGACACTCTGGAAAAGGCAAGACTGTGGCGGCATTGAAAGGGTCAGTGGTTGCCAAAGATTCATGAGGAAGATAGATGGGATTAACAGGACAAGCACAGGTGATTTTTAGGGGTAAACTATTCTATCTGATACTATAGTGGTGGATATGTTTCATCACGCATTTGTCAAAAGCCATAGAACTGTACAATACAGATAGTGAACTTTGTCATAAACTGTGGACTTTAGTTAATGACAATATATCAATATAAATTCATTAATTATATTGTTACCACACTAACGCAGGATGTTAATAGTAGGGGAAACTGTGTGTGCATATATCTGTCTCAAGATGGCAGTAATATATGGGAACTGTACTATCTGCTCTTGTATTTAATAAACTTTTAAAAGAGGAAATAAGCATATGTTAAAGAAATGCTGCTAAAACCATGTATTTTATACATATGCAAAACATATTTTATAGGGCATAACAGAGTAACTTTAGAAAATTGAAAAGGCAAGGGGAAGCCCTGTAGTAATCATCTAGTAATGAATGATTAAAGAACGACCGGCTTTTCTGAGATGGGAATGAGAAAAAGATGTCTTTCATTACCATTTTTGGTACAATAGAGACAATCACAGCCACTTCAGTAAGGCAGGAAAAAGGATAAAAGTATGATCATTGAAAAGGAAGAAAGAAAATTTTCATTATTCTCAAGTGTATTGATTTTGTTTGTAGAAAATCCTTAGAATATATAAATGAATTCGGAAATGTTACTGTATGTGAGGTAGTATATGAAAATTAACTATATACTAGCAACAATTAGAAAATGACATTTTAAAAATTCCATTTTAATAGTAACAACATCAAATAGCCAGGAGGGGAGAGCAAATCTAAAAATGAACAGAGCATCTATGTGGAGAAATAGAAAAACTACTATGAGATAGGAAAGAATTCCTAAATAAATAATGGAGTATATCATGTTTGTGGGTTGGAAGACTTACCACTGTAAAATTTACCCCGGAGTGTCTATAAATCCAGCATAATCCCAGTGAAATTTTATAGATTTTTTTGTGAAATTTGATATGCTGATTCTAAAACACAAGCGGAAATTCAAAAACTGAGAGTAGCCAAGAATAACCAAGATAATCTTGAAGAAAAACAAAGTTGAAGGACTGAAGTTACTAGACATCAGGATCTTTAAGCTTCATGATTAAAATGGTCTTACTGCCCCAGAGGCAGACAGACCAGTGGAGCAGAAACACACCCACTCCTGTGTACCCCTGTGTTGTTTATTTGTAACCAAGTTGTCGCTTCCGGGCTCTCCTAATGAAGGATGGTTATCACATTTGAGGTAGGAAGCAATTTCCAGTAGAAAAAGTTTTGAAATTGTTCATAGTTACTTTGTGTATTTAAGTTGATAGGAACTGTCTTATCACGGAAGCAAGCCCAAGTTTTCATAAAAAAAAAAAAAAATGGAAAATGTTAGGTTTTGAAGTTTGATGCAAATTCAGTATTTAGCCTCTTCTTTAAAACTCTTTCCCCTTGAGCTAACTGTGTTTCTGTTGCCGGTGTTCCAGGCTCTGTCATTCAGGGCGTTCATTTTCTTCATTGCAACGTGATTCAGGAATTTGGCTTACTGGGCAGCTGGAGTTGTGGCATGCCTACGTGTGCAAATGCAGCTGCGTGTGATCGTGGTGTGGGGAGGATAGGATAAAGAGTGAAGGCGGTCTGCTGCTTCATCAGCAGCTGCAGCATGGAGCAGTGAGCATGAGATAAGAACGTAAACTTGTGCTCCCACTGTTGGCTCTCACTTGTGTCTGAACGCGTGAGCATCTTGTGTGAGTCTAGCTTTTATAGATGCAGTTTCCATGCAGCATGCTTGCTCAGCACAGGCTGCCTCATCTGTGTGAAGAGCATCCAGCCTAATCCTGCTGGAGCTTTGTGTAGCGTCACGGCCATGGATTGGCAAGCTGCACTGCCTGGGTTCAAATTCCGGCTCTGCTCTTTCTGCCTGAGTGCCTTGGGAGGTGCTCAGTGTTCTTATGTATCAACTGGAGAGCCTGATAGCACCTCATAGCATTGTTGTGACAGTTAAATGACTAACGTAAACAGTGGCTAGCATATAATCTTCAAGCACACTGTTATCAGTGTCGTTATTATAACTGAGAGGTGGTCGAGTGTGTGGTCTCCAAGGTGGCACATTGTTGAGGAATGTTTTCAAGGAAAACTTAGCTAACCCCTTTCTACCTTCAGCTTGGAGTTTAGAACAGATGCTGCTGTGAAACATGATCCTACTGTAGCATTGCCATGTCTCTCTCTGGCCTTTCAGTGAGCTCATGATCAGTGGGGCTCACTGGGGAATGGTCATATGGCACAGAACACAGACATTTGAGTTGGTGAGGCAAGACATATCACCATGGAAGCAATGTATGGTAGGTGTGCAGACACCCCGAAATATGTTTATTATATATGTGTGTGTATATTTGGTACGCATTTTTCCCCACCAGCATTTTTATATGTACAAAGTTCCATTGAGTCTTTTAAGATTAATGCAGCCGCTACGCTTCTCTCCTTTGCCTTTCACTAGAAAACGATAGGAGTCTACACAGTAGAACAGTATTCTGTGTCATCACAAGCCCTGCGGTGCTGCTTGTGGGTGCCTTATGTAGGTGCAGTGCTCTGGTGGTTTGTGGATCTGTCTTCCCCAGGCCTGTGAATTTTCAACTCACTGCTGACTGCTACCTTTGAAGAATTTTAAAGAGCTTTACAGGTGGCTATTTGCCATCTCCCTTTCCTCCCCCTTCCACACCCACAGGCACAGACTGTCCTCCTTAACTTCCGGTGCTGTGGGGATTGAGACCCTGCTGTGCCTGACTGCATCACCATTCACTCTTCCTCTCCCAGGCAAGCTGCTCTGTTGTCAGCTGTTACTGCTGAGCGCTGAGGCACATGCAGCTATTATACCGCGCTGTCAGCAGCAACTCAGCTCTGCTGCTGGAAGGTCAGGCGCTCTCCCCGACCCTGCCACGCGGACAGTGTCCACCAGGTTTTAGTTTACTTCTCTTCTTTTCTTTTTCCCTGTCTTTCCTATCTTCTATAGCTTCTTGGCTTTTGCTCAGGAAGAACTGGTCATTTACAGACCAGGTGATGAGCTCCATCTTTCTGCCCTGTGAACGAATACATAAAGAGCAAGTGGGTTTTATCGTGGAACTTTCCTTGGCCATACTGGCTGAGCCTCAGGCACCTGAGCCTGCTTGCTGCGTCTCCTACGAAAGGGGAGTTTGCACTTGCGTTAGGGGCGCGCGCTCACTAGCTCTGTGTCTGGAGATGAGATTGGTCTTTGACTAGAACAAGTTACAATCTGCTGTCCCACGTCTGTGGTTTAGAACAAGAGAAAAGTTTAATGAGTTCTGGCTTAAGGGAATTTGTGTAATGTTTCTGGAACAACTTTGGAATGTGCGAACATTTAGTATTTCACAATAGTGAGGTAAAATTATAGTGCTCTTGTGTATTATGAATTGAGAAATCTTGAAAAAGTTATTAATATGCAGGTGGCACACTAGATCTTATCTTTCAACTATAGATATTCTAAAATGTTACTACCATCTCATTTTTGTGTTTTTTCTCCTTTCTTCCTAGAATCTTTTCCTTCTTGGATATAGTAACCTTGTGCCGATGTGCACAGATTTCCAAGGTAGAGTATTAACCAGATTTGTAATCAAGAAGTAACGTAATTAGCCTCCAATTGAAATAAATAAAAATTTTAAAAAAGAAATGTTTTATTAGAATGAAGATGAGTTTTCACTCAAGTAAACAGTTAAAAATTAAAATATCATCTTTTATATTTAACATAATAGTATCATAATTCCACATTTGATTATCGACTTAATATCTATCAAGAATAAATGTTTGGAAATAGAAAAGTTGAATCAAAACTTTAACAATCTTAATAAATTTATCTTTTTCACCCTAATCCCTCCCAACCTCCCAGGCTTGGAACATCTTAGCCCTGGATGGAAGCAACTGGCAAAGAATAGACCTTTTCAACTTTCAAACAGATGTAGAGGTAAGTTAACCTGCTTTAGACTAAAGATTTTTTTAAAAGATAAGTTAACTGGTCACTCTTTCCTGCCCTTTCATTTACTGCTTTTAGTTTAATATTATGCCGCCAAGGTGGAATAGAGAAGAAAAACACCTGGGAGGTATTTGCATGCTTCAGGACCAAAATTCTGCTTGTGTCTTACTCTTTGCTTTTATCAGTGACAGAATTTTACGACCCTTATTCATGTTTACAGTCTGAGCTTTACCACTCAGCTTTCCAAAGCCTCACACCTGTACCGTTAACACTTGGTTCAGTGCTTTAGTCGTAGGAGACTCTTGACAAATATTTACTGATCTTCGAACTCCGCTGAGAATTCTAATTCAGCACTAGGAATGGAGAAATGGCAGAGGCACGAGCCCAGGAGGGAGGCTGGAGATAGAGAGGTCCCTCCAGCTCAGCCACTTAAGGCGTGTACTTTCTCAGTGCCTTGGTTTTATTATTTACAAAATAAGGAAGGGAAGTAATCTTCAGAGCCTGTATAATTCCAGGATTCTGGTGTATTTACCTGAAAATATGTAAACATCTCCATTTAAGAATGGTAAACCACCTGGGGAAGGAAAGGGCAACCCCCTCCAGTATTGGAAAATCCCATGGACAGAGGAGCCCCATGGACTGTAGTCCATGGGTTCACAAAAGAGTTGGACATGACTTAGCGACTAAGCAACAACACTATTCAATGCTGCTTATTCCCCCATTTGAGAGCACAGTGCTTGTGAATTCTTAGGCAATAGCAGTTAGATATTTTCCTGCTTAAATGAATACAGTTGAGCATTTCTAGAATTGGAAGTTCTAATTTGTGTCAAATTAACCAAATATGGAATGTAAAAAAATATGCAAAGCTCCCTGGGTTAAAGATTCAACCTGGCCAACGGTTAGTAATATAATGTCACTTGTCTTCTGAGTCCTTTGATTATATCTGCCAGCTAAACTAATAAAGAAGCTATTAATAAACTATTAATTAAAAAAAAGAATCATAAACCATATCAAATGAGAAAATTTTTCTTAAAACAACTTTAATATTAAGTACACATTTCTAACCAAGAAGAAACAGGGAGGTAATAAAGAGCGCTACACATGGTAACTGTCTGGAGTACTATTTCAAGGGTCTGGAGATGCCGAAGTTTTATTATCTGCCCATTGTTAGTGAAACCTTACTGGTTTCTAATTTAGTCAATTCAGTGTAGTGGAATTGTGTTTTAAATCAGTTGCTCATGTAGCGTGTTCACATGTTTTTATTAAATATTTTGTGTCTTTTTTAATGGATAAGGAAATATGTTTAACGGAGATGGTGTTACCAAGAACTAATGGCCAGATGTGGAGGCCCGTCACCTTCTCTGGTCACTTGCTGCTTGCCTGTCTCTTTGTTGTCGTTCAGTCGCTTGGTCGTGTCCGACTCTTTGTGACCACACGGACTGCAGCACGCCAGGCTTCCCTGTCCTTCTCCATCTCCCCGAGTTTGCTCAGACTCATGTCCATCAAGTCGGTGATGCCTGTCCTGGACCCGTCTAAACCAGTGAAGCAGATGCCGCTGCAGGAGGCAGGGCTGAGCACAAGGTTGACTACGCTCGGCCTCCACATAGGTTGCTGTGCTCTGAGCGTGGCAGGGCCAGGGGCCTCAGGCTTTCCCAAGCTCCCTGGAAAGATAAACTCTAGTTGTTGGCTTGAACTCTGGCCCCTGAGTCAGGAATTCCTTAAAACTCCTTCCAGACTTAATGATTACAACAGTGCCCCTCCCAAACATGCTGACATATATTTCCCCTTCGAACTGATAATCTATAGAGCTTTGTTCATTGTGTTTACTTAGCGATGTTGAGGAGAATATTAAATTCCAAAAATTGTGGTCATTTCTTCTAGGCGAAGGAGAGTCATTGTTTTTTAAAAAAAATTGTAAACATTTTTTTCCTGTGGGTTTTTTTTTTTTAATCATCTCTTCAATTTTCTTTGATTTTTGCAAACTACAACTTTTTGGAAGGCACATAAAAAGCTTTTCAATTCAGATATTAAAAAATACTATTTCAGGACTTCCTGGGCAGTCCAGTGGTTAAGACTCTGTGTGCCCAATGCAGTTCCCTGGTTGGGGAACTAAGATCCTGCATGCCACACAGTGTGCCAAGGAAAAAAATGCTGTTTCACATAAATATCACTACCTTGTGCATTATTTGATCTCACTATTTTAGCTGACTGCAGCTGTATAAACACATTGCAGAAATACTTGAGTACTTCCACTAAAGTGAAAGTGTTAATTGCTCAGTCATGTCTGACTCTGCAGCCCCATGGACTGTAGCCCACCAGGCTCCTCTGTCCATGGGATTCTGCAGGCAAGAACACTGGAATAGGTTGCCATGCCCTTCTCCAGGGGATCGTCCCAATTCAGGGATCCAAACCAGGTCTCCCACACCAGAAAAGCCCCACTTCTACTAGAGGAGAAACCAGCTCATGGTTCACCACGTGTAGAGAACTGCCTGTGAAGAGTATGAAGTGAAGTGAAGTGAAGTCGCTCAGTCGTATCCGACTTTTTGCGACCCCATGGACTGTAGCCTACTACGCTCCTCAGTCCATGGGATTTTCCATGCAGGAGTACTGGAGTGGGTTGCCATTTCCTTCGTCTAATACTAATCAGTCCCCTCTTTGGGCTGCCACTGTGAATCCAGGTTGGATTCTAAACCAAGTATGGGGCCTCCCGTAGACAAATAACCAGCCCTTCCCTCATAGGTCAGTCAATGAAGAATCTGCCTGCAGTGTAGGAGACCCGGGTTTGATTCCTGGGTCGGGAAGATCCTCTGGAGAAGTTAATGGCAACCCACTCTAGTATTCTGGCCTGGAGAATCCCATGGACAGAGGAGCCTGTTGGGCTGCAGTCCATGGGGGTCGCAAGAGTTGAACACGTCTTAGCAACTAAACCACCACCAACCGTGGATGCTAATAGGACCTCTGGGTGATGACCCTGGGAAGCATCCCATGGATAAACTCATGGTCTCAGAATCATTTGGGACAAAAGTGGATCTGCTGAGAGAAGGGAGAAAGTGCCAAGGAGCAGGCCTGGTATACTAGGAGTATTTACGTGTGCCAGGTACTCTTCTAAGTACTTTCTGTGTAGTAATTAATTTTGCCTTCTCAGAAACACCAAATGGGAGAAACTGAGGCGCTGAAAGTTTGAATAACTTACCCAAGGTCCTTCGCCTAGTAAGAAGAGAGAGCAGATGCCTTAAGCAGTGGGTTTCATGATTTGAGTTTCAGAGAAAAGGCAGACTAGCGCACACAGGTGGCAAATATGCCCCGGGCCTCTCCTTGAGCACCGCTGTCTCCTGAGCAAGTGTCGTTTCCCTGACATGTAGGCATTTTCCATGCCTTTGAAAGCTGAGCGTTCTGTTGTCTTCATGGTTATTAAGAGTCTGTGAGGCCAAAAATGAGAAATAACCAGATAGTCTTATCTGAAAGTCATAAGTCCAAGGGCTCCTCTGTTCAGCCTTATTTTTCTGTAATGCCTTTCTTTCTAAAATGCTTACCTATAGCATACTCCCTAATGGATGTTACACGGTGTCGCTGACTGGAATTTGCATTTGAAAAGTATTTGCTTATTTTTTTCTCTTATTTAGAAACAATGGAACTGAAAATTCTGAATGTAATTTTTTAAATTCCAGTATAAAAACTTCGACTCCAGAGAAGGAAGAATAGGCAGTTTGTGTCAGTGTGACGAACTTCAAATGGAGAAAATAGAGTGATGCGCTCTATTTGCGGACATTGGTGTGGAGCTATTTGTGCAGTTTTATTTGGTATTTAGATATTTATCTTGGATTGCCAACTCATAATCTTTTTTTTTTTCCCTCCCACTGACAGAAATTTATTTTAAAGGTGTCTGGAGTTTTGGCTCAAAAACTAATTATTAACGTAGGTAGGACTCAAGAAAGCGTAGATAAAGCTGCCAGCAATATCAGAATTTGGATTTTCAGCTTACATTGTTAGCCGGTCTGTGTGAATCCCGCTTCTGTAATTCTGTGGTTTGACGTGTCCTAGTGGACTCTGCTTAGAGTTCAGTGCCAGGATAGCTGTTTGTAAAGGAAGGAGGAGAGTATTACAGACGAAACAGAATGGCCTTTCCAGTGTTTCCTCCCTTGTGGGTGTGGTTATCACGCAGAGGACACAGAGTTTAGAGTCACAAAAACCTGATATAAACCCCACCTCTGCTACTCAGTGAAGTGTAATATTGGCAATTTAACCATTTACTTTATTTATTTGCAAAATGAAGATATTGAATCCACCCTGTGTTAGTCTGGATTCTCCAGAAAAACAGAGCCAATAAGATTGTGTGTGTGTGTATAGATACAGACATAGAGATTACTTACGAGGAATTGGGTCATGAGGTGATGGCGGCTGAGAAGTTCCCAGATGTGCCGTCTGCGGGCTGGAGGCCCAGGAAAGCTGCAGCTCATCTGAATCAGAAGGCCTGTGAGCCAGCAGAGCCAGTGTGTGAATTCCAGTCTGAAAGCTGGCAGGTTCGAGACCCAAGAGGAGGCTGACCTTTCAGCCCAGGTCTGAAGGCCAGAGAGGAGCAATGGCTGGCTCAGCCGTCAGGCAGGAGATATCTCTCAGTCAGCCCTTTTTGCTCTGTCCACCCCTGCTGGGGAGGACAATCTGCTTTACTCAGCCTGCTGATTCAGATGCTGATCTCATCCAGAAACCCTTACAGACAACACCCAGAATGATGTTTGGCCAAATCACAGACTGGCACTCTGTGTCCGAGTCACGTTGACCATAAAATTAATCATTCTGAGTTCACCCCTTGTCAACTTGTACCCTTAGGCATGTCCTTAAACCATACTTAATCTCCACATAAAGACATGAACTCATGATTCCACCTAATGTGGTTCAGCTATCCAGTGTACAGTCAAAAATACGTTTAAGCCCTTCCTCGGAAGAGGAGGTAAAGTCCAGAGTGATATTCATTCTTCCTGATACTCGGTGCCTTCAGTACTTGAATGCAGAATTGAAAGAACTTAAACACTATGATATAAAGTCAGTACTTCTTATATCACACAGAAAGGGGATGAGAGGAAAGAAAGAAATATGTTTGTTCTGTCCACACACAGTCATAACAAGATAGGGAGAAAGTACAGTTACAGCCCTCATCTCTATATCGGTCGTGGGTCAGAGTTGGCACTTGTAACTCCCTTCTGCCGCACGTGCTGTGTTCTTTCTGTCTTCAGCAGGCCCCTCAGCTGGGCGTGGTTCCTCACTTGGTGGACTGACCCAAACTGCCCTTCCCAAAGCCGTGAACAGTCCTCTTTGGCCTGGCTTCAGTTTCCCGTGCACTTTACTCCTAGGGCATATTAATACTGAGAGTCGTCCCAAGGGATTTCCTGTATTTCAGACATTCTCTGCCTTAGTTCATGGAAGAGTAGTCTGCACAGCTACTGAGAATATTAAATGAGCCTTAACAGATACCAGAAAGTATTAAAATCATGCCTGAAACAGTGGAAGTGCTAAATAGGTGTTCTCATATATCTGCCAGTACCCAGCCAGAGTTACCTTTTCAAAGCAAATGTGTTTAAATAGGGGATTGCTGAGAAGAAAGAGGGGTAGCTTTTATGATGCATTTTCATATTTTTAGAGTAGTACTGTTTAGCTTAAATAGATTTTCTTTTTTTTTTTTTAAGCAACATTGTTTTAGATCTCTGCCCAGCAGCCAGTGTTGCCATAGCTGTCCTCAAAAAGGCCACCTTAGAATTTGTGGAGTAGCCGTGAGCCCTGGCTCAAGGAGGCCTACCTCCAGAGTCGAGGCTTTCAAAGAGTAGTGTGTGATTTTTAAAAAGACTTAATGTTTTAATTGAAAACATTTTTTCAATGCTTGCAGTCCCTTTATACACTAGGAGCAGAAGTGGGGTGTTGGAAGAATGTTCTAAAATATCGTCTATTACACCTGGAAATACATATTTAGTTTCTAAACTTCAGGTTATTTTGCTGTTAGATAAGTAGCATGAATAAGATTTTTTCCAACTTTCTCCATTGAAGGGTCGAGTGGTGGAAAACATCTCAAAGCGATGTGGTGGGTTCCTGAGGAAGCTGAGCTTGCGAGGGTGTATTGGCGTTGGAGATTCCTCCTTGAAGTAAGTCAGTCCACTGTGACTCAGCCTGTCATGGCAGCTTTTAGCTGGCATTCTCATCAGCAAAAATCAGCCAAGCATATTATTTGCTTTTCTTCTGTTGGAATCTTCCTATGTAACTTGCATAGAGCAATGGGAATATCATGATTTTGGAGCCAGCAGGCCTGAACTGGAAACCGGGAGCTCCAGTGTGGTCAGAGGTGTGGCCGTGGGGCAGGCTTCTTCACTCTGCTGTCAGTTCCCTCGCCTGTAAGAGGAGGCAGGTACAGCTCCTTCATGGGAATGTCATGGGTGTCAAGTAACATGTACAGAGTACCAGGCACGTAATCATATTAGTTGACCTCACATCTCTTCATCACTTTCCCATCTTCCTAGGTGCCTTCTCATAATCACGGCTACTTTGTTGTATAAATTATACTTTTAACAAAATAATTCTTTCAAAAACTTCTTTATTATAACCTGGGATTTTGCTTACCTGTAATGGGATATGGTTATCACATTCACTTTATTCTCATTAGCAATATACCCCATCCAGTCAAATGCTTGCCCACCTCTTCCTGGATAGCCGTTATTTATTGGAAATGTTATTACTCCACTGTTAAGGACATGTGCTTTGAGCTTTTTTTGAGACAGGACGTAATTAAGCCTGTTATGTCTTTACCCTGTGGTCTCTAGTGTTGTTTGAGGTTGGCTAAATTAGGACACACATACTGCCCCTTAGAATCTTGGAATGGTCTTTGCCTCTTAGAGATTTAGCCATACCATAGCATAATCAATCACAGACCTCCAGTGAGAATGTACAGTGTGTAGTGATTGCAAATACTAGAATTTGTAATTGAAACATCTGCTGCACCATTGCTAAGAAAATCAATTCATGATATCTTCTAAGGATCAAAACACTTTGTCTGTGTTATGGAACATAGAGGTGGGTTTTTTTTTAATATATAAATCAAAAAATTCAGACCATGAGAAATATTTTGTGCTTCTTCAAAAGCTTTGTAAATCAGTGGAATAGATTGAGTTTGTTTTAACAGGAAGCTTAAATGTATTTTGGCCACCTGATGGTAAGAACTGACTCATTTGAAAAAAGACCCTGATGTTGGGAAAGATTGAAGGCAGGAGGAGAAGGGGACAACAGAGGATGAAATGGTTTGATGGCATCACTGACTCAATGGACATGAGTTTGGGTGGATTCCGGGAGTTGGTGATGGACAGGGAGGCCTGGCGTGCTGTGGTTCATGTGGTCGCAAAGAGTCAGACACGACAGAGTGACTGAACTGAACTAAATGTACCAAATTGGTCCTAAGATAACATACCAGAAAACATAAATCTGATCGTGTTTCCACTAAAGAAACTAAAATGTGGAGATGTGGATTGTCAGTGGGGACTGTCAAAGAAACACATTCTCCTCTTGGCACTTGGAATAGAGCCATGGATAACAAAACTGTCCTGTAAAGCCTAAGAATGTTACTGGCTTACCATGAATTTTAGAGCAGAAATCTGTATCAGTGTCTATATAAATTTTTAACATGTGAGGCCAGATTACTGAGAAGAACTTTGTTATGCCATTGGGTTTTGGTTGTAGTCACCTAGAACCAGCCTTGGCCTCTGTGCTACCCTTGTGTGTGTATTCTCTCTGTGGTGCGAGGGGTGCGATTTGTTTACAAGTGTTGATTGAGCTTGTTCTATACCAAGTACTGGTTTAGGCACTGGAAATACAATAGTAATTATAGCAGATTGAAATTCGATTCTAATGGGTCTTGCATATATGTTCTCTGTAGCTCCTGCTCCATCATTAGATATGAAGTCCTGTTGATTTTAAATATTGAGATTTAACTGAGCTACAGTGAAGTGTGCATCTTTAAAGTATACAATTTGATATAGTTCAGATTATGAATAGACCAATGAAACTAACATTGTAATCACGATAATGACTGTGTTCGTGTCCCACAGAATTTTCCTCCTGTGCCTTTGTCATCAGTCCCTTCCTCCCACCCCTTCTCTGCTTCATCTCTAGGGAACCCCGATCTGCTTTCTGTCACTGTAGGTTAGCTTGCTTTTTCTAAAATTTTGTATTCTATAGCATGTACTCCTTTTTGCCTGGCCTCTCTAACTTAACATGATTGTTTTTGAGAGCCACCCATGTTGTTTTGCGTGTCAGTAATTTTTCATTCCTTTTTATTGATAGGTAGTGGTCCACTGTTTGGTGTATAATGTAGTTTATTCATTCATCTGTTTATGGACATTTGGGTTTTTCCAATGTTCACCCATTACACATAAAGCTGTTATAAAAGTTTTTGTGCAAGATGCATGCCATCATTTTTCTTAGGAGTAGAATGGAGTAGATCATTTGATAGGTATGTGTTTCACTTTTTAAGAAACTTCCAAAATGTTTCTCGAAAAATTGTACCATTTTACATCCCACCGGAAGTGTATGATGCTTCAAGTTCCTCTAAGTCTTTGGCAGCGCTTAGTGGGTCAGTCTTTGCCATTTTAGTCATTCCTGTGCATGTGAACAGTGGTGTCTCATTGTGGGTTTAGTTTGCACTTCTCTAACGACTAATGCTGTTAAGTGTCTTTTCATGTGATTTTTGCTATCCATTTTATTTTCTTTGCTGAAGTGTCTGTCCTAATATTTGGTTGGTTGGTTGTTTTGCCTTTTTTGTTGTTGTTGTTAGATTTTTTTATTGTCTTACCATTGAATTTTGAGAGTTCTTAATATGTTCTGAATATAAATCCTTCATCAGATATGTTTTGCAAATTTTTTCCCCCGTCTGTGGCTTGCCTTTGTATTCTTTTAACTGTCTTTTGAAGTTTTTCATTTTGAGGTAGTTCAGTTTATCAGTATTTTTCTTACGAATCGTGCTTTTGGTATTACATATGAGATCTTTGCATAACTCAAGGCCATAAAGGTTTTTTCATAAGTTTGTAGAAGTTTTGTAGTTTAGACCTGTGATCCATTTTGACTTGATTTTTTGTGTATGGTGTGAAGTGTAGGTTGATACTTATTTTTATGGTCTGTGACATTCAGTTCTTAGCACCATATGTTGAAATGACCACCCATATCCCACCAAATTGCCTCTTACCATTTTGTTAAAATTATTTGTCCAAATAATTATGGAACTATTTCTGTACTCTCAGTATTTTCCGTTGATCGAATTTTCTTATCTTTACAGCAGACCACTCTGTCTTGACAATTATAGCTTTATAATGAGTCTTGAAATCAGGCTTTATTAGTCCTTGAACTTAATAATCTTTCAAACCTCTTTTAGCTATACTAGGTTAGTTGCATTTCCATATAAATTATGGACCCATCTTGTCGATTTCTACAAAAAAGCTTGCTGAGATCCTGATTAGGATGATAGTGAATCCATAGATCAATTTGCAGAGACTTGACATCTTAGAAGTACTAAGCCATTCAACCCATTGCCCTGGCTTATCTCTCCTTATATTTGGGTGTTTTTTTAATTTCCCTCAGTATGTTGTGGAGTTTTCAGTGTACAAACTGTGCACATCTTTTGTCATATGTATCCATAAGTGTTATGAAATATTATTGTAAACGACATTTTAAATTCAAATTTTGATCATTCATTGTTGGTAAATAGAAATATAATTGATTTTTAAAATTTTTTTCCATTTTTTTAAAAAAAATTTGTTTACATTTGGCTACACTGGATGTTAGTTGAAGTGTGTGGGATCTGTTAGTTGCCGTATGTGAACTGTTATAAGTCATGCCACCATGTAGGGTCTAGTTCTGTGACCAGGGCTCGAACTCCAGCCCTCTGCATTGGGAACATGGAGTCTTAGCCACTGCACCACCAGGGAAGTCCTCGAAATAGGATTGATTTTTGTACACTAATCTTTTATCCTGCAACCTGAATGGACTCACATTAGTTTTAGTAGTTTTCTTTGTTGATTACTTTGGATTTTCTTTGTAGACAGTCATGTTGCCTATAAATTAAGATAGGTTTTTTTCCTTTTTGAAGGGTCTTTTTTAAAGAAGATTCATTTATTTATTTATGGCTGCGCTGGGTCTTTGTTGCCTGCGGCTTTTCTCTAGTTGCAGCGCGTGGGGGCTCCTCTTCTTTGCAGTGCCCAGGCTTCTGGTTGCAGTGGCTTCTCTTGTTGTGGAGCACAGGTCCTAGGGCGTGCAGGCTTCAGTACTTGCAGCACATAGGCTCAGTAGTTGTGGCTTGCAGGCTCTGGAGCGCTGGCTCACTAATTGTAGCAGCCAGACTTCTTTGCTCCGTGGCATGTGGGATCTTCCTGGACCAGGGATCGAACCTTTGTCCCCTGCATTGGTAGGTGAATTTGAAAATAATTTTTCTTGTTTTTCAATCAGTGCATTTTCTTTTTTTAAAAAATTTTATTGGATTATAATTGATTTACAATATTGTGTTAGTTTCAGGTATGTGGGAAAGTGATTCAGTTATACCTACTCATTCATTTTCAGATTCTTTAGACATAAGGTATTAAAGAATAATGAGTAGAATTCCATATGTTATACAGTAATTCTTATTGGTTATCTATTTTATATATAGTGTGTATATATGTTAATCCCGAGCTTCTAATTTATCCCTCTCTCCCATATTTAATACTCTTTGGTAACCATAACTTTGTTTTTGAAATCTGTGAGTCTTTCTGTTTTGTAAGTAAGTTCATTTGTATCCTTTTTTTTTTTTTTTAGGTAGAGTCCATAAATAAGTGATAACATATGTTTGTCTTTATCTTACTTCACTTAGTATGATAATCTGTAAGTCCATCCATGTTGCTGAAAATGGCATTATTTCATTCTTTTTTATGGAGAAGGCAATGGCAAGCCACTCCAGTACTCTTGCCTGGAAAATCGCATGGACAGGGGGGCCTGGTGGACTGCAGTCCATGGGGTCACTACTAGTCGGATACGACTGAGTGACTTCACTTTCACTTTTCACTTTCACACATTGGAGAAGGAAATGGCAACCCACTCCAGGGTTCTTGCCTGGAGAATCCCAGGGACGGTGGAGCCTGGTGGGGTGCCATCTATGGGGTCGCACAGAGTCGGACACAACTGAAGTGACTTAGCAGCAGCAGCAATATTTCATTATATATACACAGTACATTTTCTTTACTCCATTGTCAGTGGACATTTAAGTTGTAAATAGCACAGTGATGAACACTGGGTCCATGTATCTTTTCAAATTATGGTTTTCCCATACATAGACCAGAAGTAGGATTATTGAGTCACATGGTAGTTCGGTTTTTAGTTTTTTAAGGAACCGCCATACTCATCTCCTTTAGTAGTTGTACCAGTTTGTATTCCCACCAACAGTGTAGGTTCCCTTTTCTCCATACCCTTCCCAGCATTTATTGTTTGTAGACTTTGTTTAAACTGGCCATTCTGACCAGTGTGAGGTGATACCTTGTTGTAGTTTTGATTTGCATTTCTCTGGTGGTTAGTGATCCAAAGATGAAACTGCCAACATCTGTTGGAATTTAGAAAAAGCAAGAGAGTTCCAGAAAAACATCTACTTCTGCCTATTGACTACACCAAAACCTTTGACTGTGTGGATCACAACAAACTGTGGAAATTTCTTCAAGAGATGGGAATACCAGTCCATCTTACCTGCCTCCTGAGAAATCTGTGTGCAGGTCAAGAAGCAACAGTGAGAACTGGAAGTGGAACCACAGACTGGTTCCAAATTGGGAAAGGAGTATATCAAGGCTGTATATCGTCTCCCTGCTTATTTAACTTATATGCAGAGTACGTCATGTGAAATGCCAGGCTGGTTGAAGCACAAGCTAGAATCAGGATTGCCAGGAGAAATATCAGTAACCTCAGATATACAGATGACACCACCCTTATGGCAGAAAACAAAGAACTGAAGAGCCTCTTGATGAAAGTGAAAAAGGAGAGTGGAAAAGTTGGCTTGAAACTCAACATTCAGAATACTAAGATCATGGCATCCAGTTCCATCACTTCATGGCTGATAGATGGGGAAATGATGGAAACAGTAAGAGACTTTATTTTGGGGGGCTCCAAAATCACTGTAGATGGTGACTGCAGCCATGAAATTAAGAAACGTTTGCTCCTTTTAAGAAAAGCTATGACCAACCTCAAAGTGAAGTCACTCAGTTGTGTCTGACTCTTTGCGAACCCGTGGACTGTAGCCTACCAGGTTCCTCCATCCATGGGATTCTCCAGGCAAGAATACTGGAGTGGGTTGCCATTTCCTACTCCAGGGGATCTTCCCAACCCAGGGATTGAACCCGGGTCTCCTGCATTGTGGGCAGATGCTTTAACCTCTGAGCCACCAGGGAAGCCCAACCTAGACAGCATATTAAAAAGCAGAGACATTACTTTGCCAACAAAGGTCTGTCTAGTCAAAGCTACAGTTTTTCCAGTAGTCATGTATGCATGTGAGAGTTGGACCGTAAAGAAAGCTGAGCACCGAAGAATTGATGCTTTTGAACAGTGGTGTTGGAGAAGACTCTTGAGAGTCTCTTGGACTGTAAGGAGATCCAACCAGTCCATCCTAAAGGAAATCAGTCCTGAATATTCATTGGAAGGTCTGATGCTAAAGCTCCAATACTTTGGCCACTTGATGCAAAGAACTGACTCATTGGAAAAGATCTTGATGCTGGGAAAGATTGAAGGCAGGAGGAGAGGGGGATGACAGAGGATGAGATGGTTGGATGGCATCACTGACTTGATGGACATGAGTTTGAGCAAGCTCCAGGAGTTGGTGAAGGAAAGGGAGGCCTGGCGTGCTGCAGTTCATGGGGTCGCAAAGAGTTGGACACAACTGAGCAACTGAACTGACTGACTGACTGACGGTTAGTGATGTTGAGCATCTTTTCATGTGCATATTGGTCATCTGCATGTCTTCTTTGGAGAAGTGTCTGTTAAGATTCTGCCCATTTTTTGATTGGGTGGTTTGTTTTTTGTTGTTGAGTTATATGAGCTGTATGTATAATTTGGAGATTAAGCTCTTATTGGTCCCATCATTTGCAGATATTTTCTCCCATTTCTTAGGTTGTCTTTTCATTTTTTTTTTTTTAGTTTTTAAGTAATGGCTTTCTTTGCTATGCCACAACGTGGACATTTGATTCAGTCTGTTTATCGTTGTTTTTATTTCTATTGGCTTGGGAGACTCACCTGAGAAAAACATTTAGGTCTGAAAATGTTTTGCCTGTGCTTTTGGCAAGGATTTTTATGGTGTCATGTCTTATGTTTATGTCTTTAAGCCATTTTGAGTTTATTTTTGTGCATGGCGAGAGGGTGTGTTCTAACTTCATTGATTTACATGCAGCTGTCAAACTTACCCAACACTCCTGAAGAGACTTTGCCCATTTTATATTCTTGCCTCCTTTATCAAAAATTAATTGGCCAGCAGTTCAGTTCAGTAGCTCAGTTGTGTCTGACTCTTTGCAACCCCATGGATTGCACCGTACCAGGCCTCCCTGTACATCACCAACTACCGGAGTTGACTCAAACTCATGTCCATTGAGTCAGTAATGCCATCCAGCCATCTCATCCTCTGTCATCCCCTTCTCCTGCCTTCAATCTTTCCCAGCATCAGGGTCTTTTCCAGTGAGTCAGTTCTTCGCATCAGGTGGCCAAAGTATTGGAGCTTCAACTTCAACATCAGTCCTTCCAATGAACACCCGGGACTGACCTCCTTTAGTTTGGAGTGGATGGACCTCCTTGCAGTCCAAGGGACTCTCAAGAGTCTTCTCCAACACCACAGTTCAAAAGCATCAATTCTTCGGAGCTCAGCTTTCCTTATAGTCCAACTCTCACATCCATACATGACTGCTGGAAAAACTAGCTTTGACTAGACGGACCTTTGTCAACAAAGTAATGTCTCTGCTTTTTAATATGCTGTCTAGGTTGGTCATAGCTTTTTTTCTAAGGAGCCAAGTGTCTTTTAATTTCATGGCTGCAGTCACCATCTGCAGTGATTTTGGAGCCCAAAAAATGAAGTCTGTCACTGTTTCCACATCTATTTGCCATGAAGAGATCGGACCAGATGCATGATCTTAGTTTTCTGAATGTTGAGAGTTTTAAGCCAGCTTTTTCACTCTCCTCTTTCACTTTCATCAAAGGCTCTTTAGTTCTTCTTCGCTTTCTGCCTTAAGTGTGGTGTCATCTGCATATCTGAGGTTATTGATATTTCTCCCAGCAATTTTGATTCCAGCTTGTGCTTCTTCCAGCCCAGCGTTTCTCTTGATGTATTCTGCATATAAGTTAAATAAGCAAGGTGACAACATACAGCCTTGACTTATTCCCTTTCCTATTTGGAACCAGTCTGTTGTTCCATGTCAAGTTCTCACTGTTGCTTCTTGACCTGCACACAGATTTCTCAGGAGGCAGATCACGTGGTCTGGTATTCCCATCTCTTGAAGAAATTTCCACAGTTTGTTGTGATCCGCACAGTCAAAGGCTTTGGTGTAGTCAGTAAAGCAGGAGGAGATGTCGACCATAGGTGTGTGGATTTATTTCTGTGATCTCTGTTCCATTGGTCCATGTCTGTTTCTATACCAGTACCATGGTGTTGTCATTAGTGTAGCTTTGTAGTATTGTCTGAAATCTGGAAGAGTTATGCCTCCTACTTTGATTTTATAGCTCTGCTTTGGCAGTTCTGGTTCTTTTATTCTTCCGTAAAAAATTTCAGATTATTCTAAGTCTGTGAAAAATGTCATGGGTCATTTGATAGTGATTGCATTAAATCTGTAGATTGCTTTGGGTTGTATGGCCATTTTAACAATATTCTTCCAATCCAAGAACATGAGATGGCTTCCATTTCTCAAAGGTCTTCTCCAGCACCACAATTTGAAAGCATCAATTCTTTGGCATTCAGCCTTCTTTATGGACCAACTCTAAATGTTAGAGTTTTCTATATATATATATCATGTCATCTACATATAGTGTCTTACCTCTTCCTTTCCAAATTGGATACTTTTATCTCTCTTGTCTGATTGCCGAGGCTAGGACTTCCATTAATATGTTGAATAGAAGTGGTGAGAATGGATATCCTTGTCTTGTTCCAGATTTTAGCAGGAAAGCTTTCAACTTTTCTACTGTTGAGTATTGGCCGTTAGTTTGTCATAAAGAACTTATATTGAGATTCATTTCCTGTATACCCACTTTGGTGAGAGTTTTATCATGAATGGATGTTGAATTTTGTCAGATGCTTGTTCCTCATTTCTTGAGATGATGTGATTTTTTATTTTTCTTTTGTTAGTGATGTGTATTATATTGATTGATTCGTGTGTATGTTGAGCCATCCTTATGAACTTGGGATGAATCCCACTTGGTCATGGTGTATGATTTTTTTTTATTTATTGAATTGGTTTGCTAATATTTTGTTGAGGATTTTTACATCTATATTCATCAACAGTATTGTCCTGTAATTTTCTTTTATGGTGGTGTCTTTGGTTTTGTATCAGGGTGATGGGCTTGCCTTGGTAGCTTAGCAGTAAAGAATCTGCCCTTAATGTAAGAGATGGGGGTTCGATCCCTGGCTTGGGAAGATCCCTGGAGAAGAAAATGACAACTCTCTTCAGTATTCTTGCCTGGGAAATCCCATGGACAGAGGAGCCCGGCAGGCTGCAGTCTATGGGGTCACAGAGAGTCAGACACCATTTATCCACTAAACAACAACAGTCAGGGTGATGGTGGCTTCATAGCATGTCTTTGGAGTTCCCTCCTCCTAAATCTTTTGGAACAGTTTAAGAAGAAATGTTGTGTAAGTTCTTTGTATGTTTGGTAGAATTCTCCTCTGAAGCCATCTGATCTTCCCCTTTTCTTTGTAGGGAGTTTTAAAATTCCAGATTCTGTTTCACTCCTAGTGATGAGTCTGTTCAAATGATTTCTTTTTGATTCTGTTTTGGTGTGCTGTAAGTTTCTAGAAAGTCGTCCATTTCTTCTTGGTTTTACTGATTTTTTTTTGTTATTTTCTTAATCTCTACTTTATTTCCTCCCTGATCTTTATTATTTCTGTCCTGCTGACCTTAGGTTTTTTGGTCCTTCTTTTTCTAATTCTTTTAGGTGGTAGGTTAGGTTGTCTATTAGAGACTTTTCGGCTTTTGAGGAATGCCTGTTTCACTATGAACTTTCCTCTGAGAACTGTTTTTGCTACATCTCACAGATTTTTGTTTGGTCCATCCCCACCCATGCACGGGACTGGACAGACTCCAGGTGGCTAAATGCTGTAGCTTTTCTTCTAATACTGAGCCCTGTTGCAGTGGTCCTGCCGAGCAGTCACATGGAGGTGCAGGGGAATATGTGTTGGCTGTTTGCTTATAGGAAGGCCACAGGTTTTGTGCCCTTTGTCACAGTGAAACCTGTGGGTGATTTATAGTTTTGTGCCACTGTGGTCAGAGAAGATGCTTGACATAATCTCTGTGCTCTTCAATGTGTTGAGGTTAGGTTTGTGCCCTAGTCTGTGGGCAGTCCCAGAGAATGTTTCATGCGCACCTGAAAAGAATGTGTATTCTGTGTTTTTTGCTTGTTTGTTTTTGGGTATAATGTCCTGAAAATATCAGTTAAACCTGTCTGTTCTATTGTATTATTTAGGTTCTCTGTTGCCTTACTGATTCTGTCTAGAAGACGTGTCCCCTGACGTCAGTGGCGTTTTGAAGTCTCCTACTATTGTGTTCCCATCAATCTCTCCCTTTATGTCCATTAATACTTGTTTTATGTACTTGGGTGCTCCTATATGAGATGTATATATGTTGACCAGTGTAAAATCCTCTTCTTGTATTGATCTCTTTATCATTATTTTGTCTCCTTCTGTATCTTCCTTTATAGCCTTTGCTTTAAAGTCTTATTTTGTTTGATATAAATAGTGTAAGTCCAGCTTTTTTGTTATTTACATTTGCATTACTTTCTTTTTCCATCCCCCCACTTCCAGTCTGTGTGTGTCCTTTGCCCTAAGGTGGGTCTCTTGTTGGCAGCAGATTGTAGGCTTTTTTTTTTTAATTTAGTCTGCCACTCTGTGGGTTTTGATTGGAGTGTTCTGTCCATTGACATTTAAGGTAGTTATGGATACATACATATTCACTGCCAGATTAAGCCTTGTTTTCCAGTCTGTTCTTTGTTTTCCCTTCCCTTTCCTCTTCCCTCTGTGGTGTGATTTTTCCTTGCGTTTATGCTTGTGTTCTTTTCTTTTTGGTTTCAGGGGCTTTATTGTAAGTTTGTGACCCATGGGTGCCCAGTTTTTGAAGTATTCTAAAGGAGATTAATCCTGGGTGTTCATTGGAAGGACTGATGCTAAAGCTGAAACTCTAATACTTTGGCCACCTCATGCGAAGAGTTGACTCACTGGAACTCTGATGTTGGAAGGGATTGGGGACAGGAGGAGAAGGGGACGACAGAGAATGAGATGGCTGGATGGCATCACCGACTCTGTGGATATGAGTTTGAGTGAACTCCGGGAGTTGGTGATGGACAGGGAGGCCTGGCGTGCTGTGATTCATGGGTTGCAAAGAGTCGGACACGACTGAGCAACTGAACTGAACTGAACTGAATGCCTTCTTATCTCTGCTTCCTGTAGACTGACAGTCACATAGGCTCAAACACATTCCAAAAAAAAAAGGAATCTGCGTTTTCTTACTCCCCTTCCCCATATTTTTTGATTTTGGTGTCCTATTTTACATCTTCATGTTTATCCTTTTGATGTTCCTTGTATTTATTGTTGGTTTCACAAACAGTTTTTTTTTTTTCTCTTTTTGATCTGTATGTTGGTTAGTTTAAGTGATTTACTTTCTGATTATGATTTCCTCCTTTTTGTATCTTCTTGCTTCTTTTCTATTTAAAGAAAATCTTTCAATATTTTTTCTTTCTATTCTAAATGATAATCTTGGTGGGTAGCTAGAGTATTCTGGGTTGTAGAGTTTTCCCTTTCGAGACTGTGTATATAATTTGCCCTTCCCTTTTGGCCAGCAGTATTTCTGCGGTGAAATTAGCCCATAGCGTTATGGGGGTTCCCTTGTAATGAACTTTTTCTCTTGCTTCTTTAGAATCCCCTTTTGTCTTTAGCTTTTGCCAATTTTATTATAATATGTCATGGTATGAGTCTGTTTGAGACCTTTGTGCTTCCTATATCTGGATATATATTTCCTTCTTTAGGTTTGGGAAGTTTTCAGCCATAGTTCTTCAGTATATTTTCAGTCCCCTTTTGTCTTTCTACCCCTTCTGTAAACCATGTCAGGCATATATTGGCATGCTTTAGACTCTTCCATAGGTCTGTTATATTCCTTTCATTTTTTTTTTTCATTTGCTGTCTGATGTGTTGATTGGGTAATTTCCATAATTCTGTCTTCCAGATCACTTATTCTTTCTTCTACTTTATTCATTCTGCTCTTCATTGCCTTTAGCTCAGCTGTCATCTCACCAGTAACTTTTTCTTGGCTTCTTATAGTTTCTAGTTCCTTTTTACAGTAATATGCATTTCTGTTGATAGCCTTTCTTAATTCCTTCGGCATATTCATTACCTCCTTTGTGACCTCAGTGTTTGTTCAACTGAAGAGGTCTGCTTCATTGTTTGCTCCTTCAGGGGAATTCTCTTGGTCTTTTAACTGGGAGTGGCTCCTCTGCTTCTTCATTTTGCTTGTATTTCTTTTTCTGTGAGTTTAGGAGAAACAGTTACCAGCTGTGGTCTTCGAGGACTGTTTTTGTGTGGGAGTGCTCCTGCCTAGCTTGTATGGGTTTCATATTTTTTGGCATGAAGGCTATTTTTAGTTTGGATGCTTGCAGTCTTTCCTGTGTGTGTGCTGGCTGTTAGCCCAGCACAGGGGGTATGCAGGTACACGGCCCATACACTTCCCAGGAAGGCAGGGGAAAGCGGTTGACTCCTGGTTGCGGGACCCTAGGTGGCGGTCGCTTGTGCTCCTAGGAAGTTGGGGTGGGAGTTGGTGCTTGGTGGTGGGACCCTCTGCAGCAGCACTGGTCTGTTCCCGCCTCTGGAGACTGGGATGGCAGCAGTGCAGCTCACACCCACCCCTGGAACCCGTGTTGCCGGCGCCCTGCTGCCTGAGAGCGCCTGCAGAGGAAGATGCTCCTCGGGCGGCCCGCCCCTCTCCTCCTGTGCCCCCTGCAATGGTGCCCTGCCTCTCTGGGGGGCCCAGGCCTCCCCCCATGGTCCCCCGGCTGTGGCTCACCACACGCAGCCAACCCCAGCCCTCCCCAGGCCTGCCTTCTGGCACCCTGCCTGGTCAAGGCACCCGCCGCCTCCCGTCCCAGCAGGTGAGCGCGCAGGCTGGAGGGAGCCAGCGGCCCTGGCCTTCTCTGCTTTGGCCTCTGCACACCGGTTCCTGCGTTATCCTCCAAGGTTCCCCGTCTGTCCCAGCTGACCTCCCCACTGGGAGGGGACTTCCCAGTGTGTGGAAGCCTTTCCCCTTCCACAGCGCCATCCCAGGGGCGCAGGTTCTGTGTGGACCCCTTTGTCTCTCCCGGGTGTGTGCTGTCCAGCCGTGTGGAGGTTTTCTTGCCTGTTTGGCAGTCTTCTGCCAGCATTCAGTAGATGTCCTGTGAGAATTGTTCCGCAGATAGATGTATTTTTGATGCGTTTGTGGGAGAGGGTGAGCTCCACGTCCTCTCTCTCCGCTGTCTTTATCCGATCACCCGTAGTTTCTTAAAATACATTCTCAGTCCCCTTCTCTTCTCTCCTCGGGGGCCCCAGTTACGTGTAGGTTGGCGTGCTCTACTTCATTCGTAAATCTCACGTGCTGCTTTCAGTTTCCTTTCCTTTGGCTTTCTGTCCGCTCTTCTGACTGGGTGACGTCACGTCTGTCTTCCAGATCACTTTCTCATTTTTCTGTTTCATTTTAGTCTGCCCTCCATTGTTTCTGAATTGGTTTTGGTCTGCTTTTGAAGGGTTCGTCTTTATAGTTTCTAGTTGCTCATTACAGTGACCTTGCATTTCTCTCAATCTTTCTGAATTCCTGTGTCATTTTTATTGCCTCCTTTTTGAACTTGGAGTCTAGTAGATACTCTGTCAGGAGCGGTCTCTTGTTTTTTTGTTTTTCTTTCTTTGTGGTTGTCCTCAGTCTGCGTTGCTGCACATAGATGTTCTCTAGCTGTGGGGAGCAGGGGCTCCGCTTGTTCCAGAGCACGGGCTTCAGTAGTTGGCGGCACGTGTGCTCAGTAGCTTGGCATACAGGCTCAGTTGCCCTGTGGTGTGTGGAGTCTTCGTGGACCAGGGATTGAATCCCTGTCCCCTGCTCTGATGGGTAGATTCTTAACCACTGACCTCCCAGTACCAGAGAAGTTTGATTTCTCTTGTTTTAATTGGTAGTGGTTTGCTTTTCCATTTTACTTAACTTTGTCTGTCTCTGTGAATGTAGGAGAAACAACTGTCCACTGTGGCTTTGAAGGGCCATTTTTCTGTGGGAGCATCTGTGTGCAGACTGTTAGGTCCAGAGGTTTTTGGTGTGAGGGCTGCCTTTGGTATGGATGCCAGCCGCCTCTTTCCTGAGTGCACTGTCTGCTGTCTCCTTGCTAGAGGGAGGTGATGGTGTGTCGTAGCGTCTGGAGCCTGCGCTCGATATGCGGCGGGACTTGCTCTTCACTCCATCATTGTCTTTGGCGAGGGCAGGGCCTGCTCCCCAGCAGTGGAGGTGGAGGTTCGGAGGGTCTGGTTCCGTCAGGCGCCGTTGTTTTGAGTGTGTGTCCTGCACCAAAGGAGCTGATCGCTGAAGTGGGTGAGGGCTTGCGGCCCCAGCACACCTGTGAGGGCTTGCGGCCCCAGCACACCTGTGAGGGCTTGCGGCCCCAGCACACCTGTGTGCCGTGTGTGTAGGCATCGGCAGTTCTGCTCTGAGGTAGCCCAGGGTCACCCAGCTTTCTCTGTTGTGTTTGTCCCAGATTCAGTGCAAGGCTGGGGTATGGGGTAGGCTCGGCTCGGGGCTGCAGGAGTTGAGGTATGTGGGCTGCCCCCTAAGATCTGGGCTGCCTCTCTGGCAGTCTTCTCCCAGGACCTGTGTGCCCCAGAGGTGAGCTGTGGTGTGGAGCCGGTGGAGACAATGCTCAGGCTAGAAAGTGCTTGCTGTAAACCGCCGCGCAGGGCCTGTCTCTGGGGGTGCTGGGCACAGTGCTCCCCAGCTTAGACCTGCCGCCCACTGTGAATGCTGACCACGGGTTCCGTGATGCCGCCTGGATCCCGCTCCAGGTGTGTGTCTGACCGGCCAGACCCGAGCCTCCACCAGGCTGTGCGGTGAGCCGGGCTGGGGTGTTCGCCCCTTCAGACTGGGAAGTGCTGAGGCAGCAGCCACCGTGCCAGACTCTCTGCCCTGATCGTTGGTGTTGGCGAGCCAGGCTGCGCACTCCTCACAGGCACCGCCTGGGCTTCTCCGACCTTCTGTCTGCCTCGGGGGATTCCCCGTAGGCAAGGGGGCTTGTCTCACGCGGGACCCCAGGCCTGGGCTGCTCAGATTGTGGGCCAGCTTGCTCCCTCCCCAGGGCAAGGGTCCAGCCATGCGGACTTCCTCTGCTCCCCATCCCGAACCTCTCTCCTCCCCCTGCCTTTCTTGCCCTTCCCAGTTATGTGGGTATTTTTCCTGTAGCTTGGTTGTATAGTTCAGCTTTCTGTGAGTGTTACTCCTCACGAAGGTGTATTTTGGTGTGTTCACGGGGGAGGTGAGCTCCACGTCCTCCCCCCGCCATCCTGACCCCCTTCTTACACAGGCTGGTTTTGAACATTAAGCCAGCCTCCACCCTTCAGGTCGGCCCTTGTTGAGTTGTCCTGCACTGCAGTTTTACATGTTGTTGGGTCCTGTTTGCTAAAATTTTGTTAAATTTTTGCTTGTATTTTGAAGGCTGTTGTTCTGTGGTTTTCTTGTGGTGTTTCTGTCTGGTTTAATTATCAGGTTGTGATAATTACAATTTTAATTATAGCCTTACAGAATGAATTGAAGTATGTTTTCTCCTCTTCATCTTTTTTGAAAAGTTTATGTAGAGTTTGTATTGTTTCACCTCACTTGGTTTGGTAGAATTCACCATTGAGGCCTACTGCACCTGCTTGTGTTTTATGGAAGGGTTTTAACTAAATTCTATTTCTTTAATATATATAGAACTCTTCCAGTTTTTTATTCCTTCTTGAGTTAGCTTTGGTATAGTTTTTGCCTTTCAAAGATTTTGTCCATCTCGCCTAAGTGCTTGAAGTTCTTGCAAAAAGTTGTGAATAATACCCTCTTGCTATCATTTTAATATCTAAAATCTGTAGTGATAGCCTCTGTTCCTGGTTTCGGTAATCTTTTTTTTTAACTATATGAAAGTAATTGCTATGTCTAATAAAAATCACAATGATTTTTAGTGCCTATTGTAATATATATATATTCTTGGAATTTTTATTGATATTAATACCAATTTTTAAAGAGTAAAGATGAGTAAATTTCTCTGATAGTTGTAATATTTGTCTATTTATTCCTGGTCAGCCTAGCTGTGCTGTGCTTAGTCATGTCCGACTCTTTGTGACCCCATGGACCTCATGGACTCTATGCAAGCCCACCCGCCAAGCTCCTCTGTCCATGGTGATTCTCTGGGCAAGAATACTGGAGTGGGTAGCTGTTCCCTTCTCCAGGGGATTTTCCCAACCCAGGGATCCAACCCAGATCTCCCGCATTGCAGGCAGATTCTTTACCATCTGAACCACCAGGGAAGCCCGTAGCCTATCCCTTCTCCAGGGAATCTTCCCAACCCAGGAATGGAACTGGGGCCTCCTGCATTGCAGGTGAATTCTTTACCAGCTGAGCTTCCAGGGAAGTCCCAGCCTAGCTAGGGGGTTACTGATTTTTTGATGTTCTCAAGGAACCAGCTTTGGGTGTCATTTTTTTCCCCTTGTTTTTATGTTTTCTACTTCATTGATTTCTTCTCTGGTCTTTATTATTTCCTTTATTTTGCGTTTCATTTGGCCTTTTTTTCTAGTTTTTTAATGTGGAAGCTGTCTTTTAGATTAATTTTTTTAAGGTTCCATTTTAAACCTTTGGGGGGGCTTAGTAGCTACAGCTCATTATTTATAATCTTAGCGTTGTTTAGTTTATATTGTGCATTTTAAAGTTATTACAGTCTGCCCTCAAATTACATTGCATTTCACTTCCATTCTCCTTTGCTCAGCTATCATGCTGTTATTGCCATACACTTTCAAATTCCAAATATGGTCTTAAATCCACACTGGATAGTTACTATTTTTGTTTTAACAGTCGTTTTTAAAGAGATTTAAATAACTAAAATGACTTTCTATAAGTCAAGTTAATATTTCCAGTCCTCCATTTCTTTTTTTAAACACAGATTTTCATCTTACGTCATTTTTTTTTCTGCCTGAAGAGTGTTCTTTAACTTTTCTTGCACTGCAGATCTGATGGATTCTTTCAGCACTTCTGCCTGAAAGAAACTTAATTTCTCTTCAGTTTTGAAAAAATATTTTTTGATGAATATAAAATTGTGTTGACAGTTTTTGTTTTCTTGCTTTTTTACTATTGATGAGACCTCTTTTGTCATCCTTATTTTATTCCTCTGTATGAGGTGTATCTTATTTCTCTGGGTGCTTTTAATGATTTTTTTAATCACTGGTTTTCACCAGTGTGGTTAAGCTTATGCCTTGGTGGATTTTCCTTCTTGTTTCTTATACTTGGAATTCTTTCAGTTTCTAGGATTTGTAAGTTTCATAATTTTCATAAAACTTTTGGCCATTATTCCTTCTGATATTATCCTGCCCCACACAATCTCTTGTTCTTTAGGGACTCCAGTTACGTGTTCATTAGGTTGTTTGAAGGTATCCCACAGTTCTTTTATGCTCTGTTCTATTTCTCTTTTCTTTCCATATTTCTTTTTGGATACTTTCTGTTGCTGTATGTTTTAAATTCACGAATCTTTTCTTCCACGGTGTCTAATCTGCTGTTAATCCCATTCGTCAATTTTCATCCCAGTCCTGGTGGTTTTCATGTTTAATTTGTATCTTTATGTCTTTCATGTCTCTGTGTAACATGCTTGATAGACATGAGATATTTAATTAACATCTTCACTCCAGTTTCATAGAAGTGTATTCTGCAGAACACAGTTACGATAACTTTTAATGCCTTTGTCTGCTATTTCTGGGCTCCCCAGGTGCTGCAGTGTAGTGGTAAAGAACCTGCCTGCCAATGCAGGAAATGTAAGAGACATGCAAGTTTGATCCCTGGGTTGGGAAGATCCTCTGGAGGATCTAAGGTGTTACAGCCTTAGCCATCCAGGCAGGAGAATCCCATGGACAGAGGAGCCTGGTGGGCTACGGTCCATAGAGTTGTCAGAGCAGGACACAACTTAGCACAGCACAGCTAGCTATTTCTAGAATCTGTGTCAGTTCTGGAGAGCCTTAATAGATTGAATTTTGTCTTCATTATGGATACATTTCCCTTCTTATTTGAGTGGATGGTAATTTTTTGTTCAGTGCTAGACATCCTGAATGTTATTTAGGGTACAGAGTATTTTTGTATTCTGATAAATACACTTGAGTTTTGTTCTGAGATGTAGCCGAGTTACTTGGACATAATTCCTTTGAACTAGGAGATCTTTTTTTTTGTTTTTAATAGGTTGGACCAAAGCAGTGGTTAGTCTAGGGACAGCTGTACTGCTCTTCTGAAGCAAGCTTCTCAGTACTCTACCCAGAGCCCCATGCACGGTGGCATTTTCACTCTTGTCTCGTGGGCATGGGCACTCTTACCCTGGGTGAGCTCTGGCTTTGTCCCCTTAATGCTTCTTGTTGAGTCCTTCCCTGGTTTTGGGTGATTTGCACACGCTGACTAGTACTCTGCCGAATTCTTGAGGGAACCCTTTGCAGATCTCTGGAGTCCTCTCCATTCCCATACTCTTCTCTGATCACTCTGACAGTCATGGTCAGACATTTGACTCCATATACTCAGATCAGGGAGTCCACTAGGCTCCAGCTGGGTTCCCTTTCCCTGCACCACAGCAGAGCAGAAAGAGCAGGTAAGATTGACGTGTGGTTTGAGGCCAGGTTTTAGAGACCTTTGGGTACTACGTGGAAGCATCAGGACTAAAGCCTGTAAGATAAACTGAAGCCATATTTCAAGAAAATGCAGATGACCTCAGCAGTCCTTGCTGTCTCTGTTAAGGACTAAGTGGCGAGTTAGGGATGTTTAATTCTCTGCTTCTGGCCATGCTGCCAACCCGCAAATCATTGAGGTCATCACCCTTTGGGACCGGTGTCCTCACCAGTAAAGGATGGGGCTTGATACTGACGACTATGGTTCCTCCAGAAGGGCCCAGGGAAAGGCCAGCACAGCACAGCACAGGAGGGGCTCGACCCCTTCAGTTGCTGCCTGCTGATTTCTCTGTAGATGAGAACTGGGAGCCCGACCTCTGCTCTCAGACAACTGCCAGAGGCTGAGAGAAGAGTTTCAGCTGATATGCAGTCTGTCTAGGGCTTTGCTTCTCAAATTGGTGTCCCCGGAGCAGCAGCACTGGCATGACTTGGGAACTTCCTGGAAATGTCAGAGTACCAAGCAGTTTGCCTCAGTCCACCCGCAGACGTCTGCAATGACAGGAACCTCAGCTGTTTCCTGTGACCATCAGAATTCGAAGGACACTGGTAGCTACAGTCAACAATTACATATTATACACTTAGAAACTTGTTAAACTTTTGAAGAGCGTTGTTCTCAATGTGAATGGTTCCATATTCCCCATGCCCCCTGGTGGCTGCCTGGCAACTTGCAGGGGGTTTTAGAAATGTTTTCTCATTTTAGGACCTTTGCACAGAACTGCCGAAACATTGAACATTTAAACCTCAATGGGTGCACAAAGATCACTGACAGGTAAGTACCAGAAATCACGTTGGTGACTGATAGGCCCTGGGAGAGTGAGGGGAGGGAGGGGTGGTTGAAAATACCTTTAGTGCGCCTGTCCTTTTTCAGCACGTGTTACAGCCTTAGCCGGTTCTGTTCCAAGCTGAAACATCTGGATCTGACCTCCTGCGTGTCTATTACAAACAGCTCCTTAAAGGGGATCAGGTGAGAGTGCCTGTCGGTGGCGGTCACGAGCAATACCCGAGGCTCGAGCGTTCTGGTGTTTGAAACCTTCCTTGGGGTCCTCCTGCGGCAGGAAGTGGGCGACTCGGGTCTCGGAGGTCTCTCTCCCGGGAACTGTTTGTGGGTCTCTGAGCTCAGAGACGTGCCTGCGCTCTCCATGGGATGGACTGCACAGGCGTGGCTCTGTTTCCTGCTCTCCCAGCGAGGGCTGCCGGCACCTGGAGTACCTCAACCTGTCGTGGTGCGACCAGATCACCAAGGATGGCGTCGAGGCGCTGGTGCGCGGCTGCCGCGGCCTGAGGGCGCTGCTGCTGCGGGGCTGCACGCAGGTACCCGTCCGCACGCCGGGCTTGTCTGCCGCGCGCGTCGCTGGGGAGCCAGGGCCCCCTGTACCCTAGCTGGCTCCAGATCTTCTGTGTTCTCCGTTCACGCAGCTAGAAGACGAAGCTCTGAAGCACATTCAGAATTACTGCCATGAGCTCGTGAGCCTCAACCTGCAGTCCTGCTCCGTGAGTAGCGTGCCTTTCCCTCGCGCTTCCTCCAGGGCGGGTTGGGGGTGGGGGATTGACACTCCCTTGTCTCACATCCCGTGTCCTCCTGGGACCCACCGCTTCCCACAGATGAAACAACAGCAGTCTAAACAGAAAGGCCAATGCAGAGCCATGAACATTTCCCCTAAAAATAGCGGAGGTTAGAGTCTTGATTTATGCGGAGAGGTCAGGGATGCTGTGAACTAGTCACTAACCTGAGCGGTTCCTGGGGCGCTCTGGGTGTCTTGTCTTAGAAACTGGGAGTGCTGGCGCCTCTGTGCTGCCTCGGTGGATGAGAGGAAACAACAGGCGTGAGGAATGAAGGGCGAGGTGTGATTTGCGTCAGTGCACGGCCAGCCTGTGAAAGGTGATCGGTTTTTTCACCGTTGTCGATAACAGAATTGAAGAAGATGCCTGCTGCAGCCAGCTGGGTTTCTCAAGGAGAATGTCATCTTTGAGAAAATTAAATGAAACCCCTGGTATCTGGCATTTAGTGAGTGAATCATAAATCTTTAAAGTCCCTAATGATGGGAGATAAAGCAAAAACTATCTTATGAGGAAATACTGACCTTATGAGACAGCGCCATTCAGAAATAGGACCTTGAATTGCACGTAGGATAGCACTGGCAGGGGACTTGAAGTCTTACTTAAATGTACATGTTTATAGTTACAGAAATTAGTGTATTTAAATAAAGATATTGATTTAAATCTTCATAGCTAAATTCATAGAATTTAAGCCATTTATCAATAATTTAGTGATTTAATTTTGTTATTTTCTAAACCACTTCAGAAAATATTATAAATATAGACATATGTGATTTATACAATAGATATCTTTCAATTAGCATTAATCCGTAGAAATCCAACCAAAAATTAATGTCACTTAACCAGGCAAATCTCATGAACTCTTCATTAAATCTGATTTTTAACACAAGTTTTGAATTTTTCCTGGAAAAAGACTCTTGAGTAGGAAGTGGAATACTGTTAGCAATGTTTGAATATTCTACAGCTGTGCAGAGAGAACTTAAATACCTGTCTTCTCTGTACTTAACCTTGTTTTGGTTACACTGTCAGGATAAAACGTTAAGTCGCGGGTAACCCGGGCAGGCGGCCGGCGGGGGGCTCCGCTGACTGTGTGCTTGGCTCCGCAGCGCGTCACGGACGACGGCGTGGTGCAGCTGTGCCGGGGCTGCCCGCGGCTGCAGGCGCTCTGCCTGTCCGGCTGTGGCAGCCTCACCGACGCCTCCCTGACAGCCCTGGCCTTGAACTGCCCCAGGCTCCAGTGAGTGCGCTTTCCACGCTGCCCCTCAGGGCCTGGGGCCGGGCGGGTGGTGGGGTGGCTTCTCGCAGCTGGTGGAATAGGTGGTGGCGGGTGAGTCGTTGGCTTCTGTCAGATGGACTGGGATGGGACAGAGCGTGAGCTGGCCCATTTAGGCCTGTGTGGAGGGCGTCACATTGTTCAGCCCCAGGGAACCTGAGTCTGCATTTCCTGATGGACATCACTCAGGTGCCCAGCCGTTTGGCCTCGTCCTGTCATTACTTTGCCATGTGAGTGATCTATGGGAGCATAGGGACAGTGAAAATACATTTTAATTGTTTACAAGTCAATACATACTGGAATAATATCGAAAAACACCAGCAGTCGTGTGCTGGTATTGTGGGAAGATCCCTGTATTACTGCCCTGTTTGCGGTGGGACTCCTTCAGCCTCAGTGTTGTGTCAGAGAGTGGAGTAAAGTCAGCACTGCGGAGCAGGCTCTCCTTTGGCGTGGTTAACCCGCTGCTCTCTCGTCTCCCCACACTCCGCACCCCAGGATCTTGGAGGCCGCCCGATGTTCCCATCTGACTGATGCAGGCTTTACGCTCCTAGCTCGGGTAAGACAGGTATTACCAAACCAACCAGCCTCTCAGCCACCCCTCCAGAGCGACTTGGAGTGTGCAAAAAATGACCTTCAGCAATGACAGGCCCCAAGTAGAATAGAGTCCTGGTGGGGGTTGGGAGAGCGTTCTGTATTTTCTCCCTTGGGCCTGGAAGCGGGGGGGTCCTATACCAGGAGTGGGGACCTGGCCCTCAGTCTCACTTTGTCAGGCGGTGCCACAATGGGAGCAGCGTCCTCCTTGTGGGAGGTGCCCTTCCTCACAGACCCCGACTCTCAGCAGCGTCCCTCGGCTGTGCCGGGCTCTGCCTCTGGCCCCTCTCCACACTCCCCTGCCGCCCAGAGCCGCTGTCCTCCTGGGGCTGCTGTGATTCTGCCTCCTATCGCATTCCCCCACCATCCACACTGTGGTGAGCATCCCACCCCGTGTCCTCCCAGAAACCCCTCCGTGGCTAAAATCACACTGAGACCTGTGAGCCCCGGGAAAGCGTAGATGAGAGAAGGACACGCGGCCGCCCCCAGTGCCCGCCTCCACGTGACTGTGATTCTGAGGGCGCCTGCTCAGACGCGCCGGCTCACTGGGTCACTTTGGGAGCAGGGGGTGTCTCATGGACTCTCGTGAACTCTTGCAGAATTGCCACGACCTGGAGAAAATGGATCTTGAAGAGTGCATCCTGGTGAGTGCGCCCCTGACAGCCCTGCAAGGCGCCCTGCAGCCACGGAGAGCCAGGTGTAAACAGAGAAGCTGGCACGCTCTGGTCTGGAGCCTTCTTGCCCCAGCACGGGTGTCAGGGTGATGTGTACACTCTGGGCTGTTCTCCGTCATCAGAGCTGAGTTCAGGATAGCACCATCTTTTGCCAAACTTAAAAAAAAAAAACCCAAAACTCTTATTTTCACATAACTGGGAGGAAAAAGCTTGCATGCCCAGTGATGAGGTGACTGCACAGAGAAGAATCCTGGGGGCCCCCTCGCCCACTCCCTTTGTGCCTTGTCCCCCGTGGGGCTCCAGGGTAAAGACAAGAACAGCTTCACAGCTGGGGGTGAGCAGGTCTGAGGTTGCTGGGGAGGAGAGGCGCTCCCAGCCCGCGTGTACTTGGGATGAGCTTTTCATTCTGTTGTGCACCGTTTGGTTCTTGCGTGCAGGAGCGGCAGGGTTAGGTATTAAGCTCTGGCGTAGAAGCCACACTGACACAGCATGTTTCTCTGCAGATAACCGACCGCACGCTCACCCAGCTCTCCATCCACTGTCCTAAGCTGCAAGCCCTGGTGAGTCAGCTCTTGGTGGCGGACTTAGCTCTCAGGGACGAAAGATGCCCTGCCCCACTGCAGCAGGAACCTCCTGTCTGCAAGGGTGTCGTCATCCGTGCTTTCAGGGGTCTGTTAGTTGGGAGGTGGAGAATCTACATGTTATTGTTTTCATTTTTGGATATGAACCTAATACAGGGACCCAGGTCCTTACAAATTCACGTTCAGCCTGTCAGAGTGAAAAGGCACGATCTATGCGGAGGGGGAGTTAGAGAGTATACTGAAAGGTCCAGAATGAGCGGTGGAGTGTTGCACTCGGGCACGCTGACCTCGCACGCACGTTCCATCCGCTGCTGGGCCTGGAGTCCCCATTCATCCAGCGAGTTGTGTGAACTCGGCCGCCCGCTCCCCTAGATACCCAGACTCAATCCCAGCAATCCTGCCACGCGGGCACCGTGGGCACCCCATTTTATCAGCAAGGAAGCCGAGGTGCGGAGCACTTCAGAAAATTGCCCAAATTTGCACAGCTGCCCAGATGGTGAGGCTTCCCTGGGCCCTGGTCTGCCCACTGTCCTGGGAGGCCCTTATGCTAGCCCCCTCTGTCAGCAGGGTTTTATAGCGTCGTCAAAGCTCCATCTGGACTGAGTTACTCTCCCCCTCACCCCCCGTTTCCCTCATTCCCACATTTCTTCTGGCTGCTTCTCCCTCAGGCACAAGCGTGCTAGGCTTTGGACAGCTCTGGGACTGTCTTTTGGAGTTTGGGGTCAGATTTCAGAGCTAGTCAGGACCTACCTGTTTTCAGATTTTCTGAGGAAACGGTTTCCCCCTACTGTATCTGCAGACGATTTTGTACCTCTTGTGTCTTCACTCCTAAATTGGTTGTGATCTGGTTTTCTAATTGACAGAATATGCTCCTCAGACGGGATTTCTCCACCCCTTGTCCCCATGCCCCTGAGACCCCCTTGTCCCCATGCCCCTGAGACGCCCTTGTCCCCGAGGTGTGAGGAAGGTTAGGAGTCCTGGGCTTTGTTCTGGTTTAACCTCCTTCCCCTTGGTTGCCCAGGGGCTGTCTCTGCCCTTCCCCGACCTTGAGATACCCTGGTCTTGGACTCCCACCAGCTCCCCAGCTCCTGGAGCGTGGGGTCCACTCCAGCAGGAAATGTTATTCAAATGCTGCTTTCCCCAGCGGGGGTTCTAGTGACGGAAACCTCCGTTTTCCCCTGTACTCATACAAGAAACTCCCAGAGGATTTAAGAGACAATCTAAGGAAACCCCAAATAAGGGCCTCAAGTAAAGAAAGAAAAAAGCATGGAGGATTATTAGAAGAGCAGGGAGACAGGTGAGCCAAAATCGATTTACCTACAAGCATGTGTTGCAGAAGGGGCGCCCGCGCCAGACCTTGTCCTCGGCTCTGGAAAGTGACAGGAAACTGCAGGGCAGGATGTGTCTGGATCCCTTTGAGGGATATTCCAGGGCCTTCCCCACTTTGAGGGCGGACATGGTAGCCATGCCTCTGGGCCCCCAGGTGGAGTCGAGGGTGATTGGCAGCGCGGGTGGTGTTGGACATGCAGCCGGTGACCACCTACCTGGGGAAGGGCCAACAGTGCTCTCTCCTCCACCCCAAGGGGCCCTCCCCCAGCCCCCAAGCTAAGGAGGCAGGGCTCAGAATTGTGAACGTGGTTTTTATCTTTCACTGAGATCTGCAAGCAGGAAGCAATGAGGGGAGTGACCACCAGCCCCTAGCAGGCTGAACTTCAGTTCCTGGGTTGTCCTTTTCATTTTTCACATGAATGAGGCAAGTGTGTGTACACACCCCTCTCCTCCCTTCAAGGAACTACTCTGTGATCCTCGGAAGGACAGGCCTTGTGCTCTCAAAAAACCCGAATCTAGAAGGCTATCTGAAAGGGAAGCTGATGCAAACCAGGGGAACTCCAGACTCACAAGAACCCAGAGGAGCTCATGAAGTTTGTGCAGAGGTTAATGATCCTCCTCGGTCCTTCAATTCGGAGCCTGCAGGATGTCCTGAGCGGGTTTCAGTGAGGTTGAGGGGCTGGTTTCCACTTAGTACCAGAGCCAGTTTTGGGGGCTTTTAAAAAGTATTAATGCAGCTCATTGCTCCTAGAAGCTACCCAAGAATTTTAGCTATTAAAGAATAAAAATTATAGCCAATAAGGGCTGTATTACTTTGTTGATACTACAGAGTTTTAGTTTTCACCCTGATTTATTATAGCCTTTACCAGTGAGATTTATGCTTTCGTATATAATTAGTGCCCTTTCTGGCTTAACAGAGTCCCTTTAACACTTCTTGTAAGGTGGCTCGTGTGTGTGGCGTGTGCTGCGCTGTGTGGCTCCACGTATCTTAGTTCCCCAGCCAGGGATGGAACCTGGGCCCTGGCAGTGAAAGCCCTGAGTCCTAGTCAGTGGACCACAGGGACTTCCCACCTCTCCTCCAACTCCAGATGATAACCTTGCTGCTATTCTTCGTTGGACCCCTTTCTTTCAGGACTTATATTGTGCCCCTCCATTCAGGCCTGCCTGCAAAATTTCTCCTGAAAAATCTGCTGATAGTCTTACGGGAATTCCCTTGCACATAACAAGTTTTTTTCTCTTGCTGCTTTTAAGATTCTTTACCTTTTCACATTTTAATTATAATCCCTTATAATGAGAATGTTAGTCTACCTGATGCTGTCCTGTAAGTCCGTTAGACTGTCTTTATTTTTTTCCTTTCTGCTGCTCTGATTGGGTGGTTGTCACTACCAGTTTTTCAAGTCACCGGTCCTTTTATCTGCTTCATCCATCCAGTCTGCTCTTGAAACCCTCTGCGGTATTTTTCAGTTCAGGGCTGTTCTTCAGCTCCATGACCTCTGGTCTTTTTCCAGAGGAGGGTGTAAACTCCTCTCTGGGAGCCCAGCAGAGGGCGCGCACACGTTCCTGCCTTGGCTGGGGGCCTCTTGATGGCACCTGACCTGAAGGCTGCCCCATCAGCTCCTAGGCAAGCACACAGGCCTCTTGCCAGGAAGACGGGGTGGTTCAGCCTGCTGCCTGTACAGTGCCTGGGGGAGGTAGTCTGCCAAGATTCTCTTCTCATGTTAAAAGTCCCATGAGACCCGGGAATACAAGCCCCCTTTGGCCATCAGGGTCATGTGAGCAAGGAGCATCCCATATACAAAGACTGGGGCACCAGGCAGCTGTGAAACCTCCCTCTGGAGATGCTGGTGCCCCGTGTGAGGTTCAGCGAGAAGCGCCAGGTTTAGAGTTCCCTCCTGATGGGGGTCTCTGCCCTCAGGGGTGGGGTTCATGACAGGCCGTGGCCTCCCCTGCCCACTTGCACCGGCTCCTCTCCTCTGCCCGACGTGGAGAAGTTGGCCAGCTGGTTTTTGTGTTTTTTTCCGGAGGCGGCTGGTCCCTGTGTAGCTGTAGACTCGCTGTTTGCGGGAAGAGGTGAGTTCAGGGTCCTCTCGGCGCGGACCGCCCCCTGCAGTGTCGGTTCCACCCCTGCCCCGGGGGGGACGATGAGAGAGGCCGCTGTCCCTAGGCCCAGCCTCCCTCCTCCCGAGCCGTGGTTCCTGCAGACACCGCGCCTCCCCTCCTTCCAGAGCCTGTCCCACTGCGAGCTCATCACGGACGACGGCATCCTGCACCTGAGCAACAGCCCCTGTGGCCACGAGAGGCTGCGGGTGCTGGAGCTGGACAACTGCCTGCTCATCACCGACGTGGCCCTGGAGCACCTGGAGCACTGCCGTGGCCTGGAGCGCCTGGAGCTCTACGACTGCCAGCAGGTCACCCGAGCCGGCATCAAGCGCATGCGGGTAAGCGCGGGGCGGCCGCCCACCCGGCGGAAGCAGGCACGGAGCCAGCCTCCGTCGTCTCTGTTCTGCCTGGGCCGAGTTACGCCAGCTACCTCCTTCAGTTCAATCAGTTCAGTGCAGTCGCTCAGTCGTGTCCGATTCTTTGCGACCGCATGAATCACAGCACGCCAGGCCTCCCTGTCCATCAACTTCTTCAAAACCTCCTGGAAGATTCAGCTTCTAGAATGGGTCTGGCAAAAGAACTGAGGGCGTTATCAGCAGGCTTGGCCTTTGCTGTCTTCCAGGCAGAGCGCCCTAGTAACGGTGCGGGCCTTCCCCGGGCAGCCCGCTCGCTGCTCTTGCCCGTGCTCAGTTCAGGAGGCTCTGCACACAGACCCCCAGCAGGCCTCGGCGCCACCGGTCGCCGCTTGGTTTGCACACAGGGATGGGGACCGCCTCTTAGTTGTGCTGCTTTCGGGGGGACGAAACAGGAGCGGCTTTAGCGCACACCGCATATTCTGTTGAGACGCTTTGCCGACCGGTAGGGTGAACTAGTTCTGCACGGAGAGCTGTGGGTTTTTCTGCGACCCCGTGTAGCTCCCCTGCCCGCCGGGGGCTGAGGAGGCGCGCTTTCCCGCCCTTCCAGGCGCAGCTCCCTCACGTCAAGGTCCACGCCTACTTCGCACCCGTCACCCCGCCGACGGCCGTGGGAGGGGGCGGGCAGCGGCTCTGCAGGTGCTGTGTCCTCCTCTGACGGCCCGCCGGCCGCGGCGCCCTCCCTCCGGAGGACTGTGTGTGCCGTTCTCCACCATCACCCAGCTCTGTTGATTCTCCAGTGAGAAGGGCGTTCACAGGTAAAAGACTTGTGCAGGGCCTGCGGTTCATTCTGCTGATGGGTTTTACCTTTGTTCTGCCGCGATGCAATCGGTTCGAAGCCTAGTGTCAGTTAACAAAGAGCAGGGGTGGCCTTAGTGCAGCCAGGACCACACAGGAAACATGGATCTCTTAAGAGGTGGTGCTGCCCTAGGTACAAAATCCCCACCCTCGGCTTTGCCAGCATTCCTCAACAGACCATCAGTGTTAGCACAAATTGAGCAGAAAAATAAGCTGTTGATTTTCTACCTGATACTTAAGCCAATGACCTCCTTTTATTCACGAGTCCCATTTTGATTAGCAGGACTTTTCCACTTTGAAGGTTAAAATAGCAACTTTATTGAAGTACCTATGTTGCAAATTCACAATGCCTGACAGTTTTCTATTTGGAGACTTCCTTGGAAGGCAAGGTAATAGGTTTCCATGAGACACCAAAGAACGAGGACTCTAGAAAGGGTGGAGCAGGGTCTTCGCCTTTCTGTCAGCTCGTCCTAGGTCCTCCTAGGGACCAGAAACTGAACAAAAGCAACTCCGACTTCGTTCTGCCCGATCTGGGGTAGGCGACAGCACAAAATGTGTTTTTGTTAAAGAGCTAATCCTGTCATCTCTCACAGAATTTGGGGGACCTTAAAAAGCATTTAGGGCTCAAGTTATCTACACTATAATCAATTAAAAATAATGGATGCATGTAGAATGGGTGTGATTTGTTTCCAAGTTTATTTTAAGTCTTAGAAATCAAGTTACACCAGAACTATTCAAAACTTTTACACACTTAAAACTGAGCTCAGTAAAGTGTTGGCACCTTTGAGACTTACATAAAAATGAATAAACCATTGCAGTGCTTACGTCAGAGGGTTTTATTGCTATTATCTTGTGGCAGACATATCTGACCAAAACCATTTTCCAGACTCGGGCATTCTACAATGTTATCTGAAATCTGATAAGGTGATCTGGTTTCTACTCTGCTGTCCAGACTTGTGACCTTCACTGAACGTCTGTGCTAACCAAACTTAAAAGCCCAGAGCTCCTGAGAAGCTGAAGAGAAACAGCAAAAGAGAAATTTCCCCACGACCAGCAACAGTTCTAACAGAGTTAGGGTTCTATTAGGTGAAAAGTTTAGTTGCATTCCAGGGAGAGAAGGCTGATAGATAAATCAATCAAGAGGATTATCAGAAAAAGCATTAGTCCTGGTGATTCTGCAGCCTTATTATATACTCTAGTATCTCCTGATCTAAACTGTGTGTACACCACCGCAGTTATTTAAATATACATTCACATCACTGTGATGGGGAAAATGGGTGCTGCAGAAAGCTGAGTCTAGTTTCCGGTTTAAAAATTTAAATGACCAGGACCTTCTATACATTATCTCTTTTGAGCTTGGACACAACCTCTCAAAGCTATTGGACTCTGGCTGAATGACACAGGACTGCAATTACAAAACAGCAGGACCTCTGCTAAGGAAATCAGGTTTGCTTCCTCTTTAAAATGTAAGTGTGGAACAATCACTGGATGACGTGTCCTCAGTTGCGTTTGATTTGAAAAAACAAACTGAAAGGAAAAACACACCCCTACCAGCTCTTCTAACGACATTTGGATTGGTGTGTACTCATAACATACATAGTGAACCCCTTGATTCTATAACGTGAAGTGACACTGGCAGGAACTTGGATTTTAAATGAGACACACATTTGCAAAAACAATCGGAAAACATTTATTATACTGAAATGTGTACATCCTACTATTAAAAAAACAAAGTAGCAAATTTGCTGGTGCCATAGTTTAACCTGTTCACTGGGTCAGACTAATGTTCAATGCTGCTTGGTGTAATTTCAAGTTTGACAAGATTTTCTTTTTTTTAACCCCACTTGTAAAAACCTGATGAATTCAAATAGCACACAGCATTAAATGACATTTATTGTTCCATAAATCTTGAGACTCAAAAAGGAATGCTAAATAGACAAGCAAAACTCTAGAACAATGGAGAGCGCGCTCCCTTGTTTCCCACGTGATTGGTACAGGAGACATGTGGTCGTAGGAAAGCAAAGGGGAAATGACAGAAAGGGAAGCCCTCTAGCTTGGGGTCTATACAAGTGAGGGGTATTCTCAGGCCGAAGATGGAATATTTAAAGACAGTACTTTTTTTTAATATCAAATACCCCCTTTATGAATAAAACAAAATACAAAGCTTTTACCCCCTGGAGTAGTTTTGTCTTTTGGGAGAGATTTCAAACTCAAGCATCAAATAAAACACTCAAAACCAAGACACTGGGTAAATAGAGATGGTATAATTAAAATGCAATCGAAGTGGTTTTTTTTTTTTTATTGTGTCTAGTACACCACAGGCCTCAAATGCTTGCTGATGAATTTTGGGAAGGCTTTGGGTGAAGGGAAGAGAGAAAGATAGAAAAAATTGCAAAAACAGTGATTCCCTTTGAAAAGTATACTGGCCGACAAGCGTTTGGTTTGTGAAAGAGGCACTCTTTTTATAGAAAAAAGAAGCTATTATGTGGTGTATATAAGTCCCTAAATAATCACCAGAATGTTATCCATGATTGTACTAAAGCTCAATATTTGAGAAGGAATTTTGATGGTGTAAGATAGTGTTTGTGATGTCTAGTGTTCCAAGAATAATTTCAACTCCTGATAATGAAGACCCCTTACTTAACACCAAGTTATGAACTATCACACTGTCTTCTCCTGCTTAGGTGTATTTCCAATGTCCAGGACAGGGCTTTCAAAATGTTTAACAGGAAGGGGGTGGGGAGATGCAGTTGTTAAGTGGTTGGAGACAGAGAAAAAGGAGAAAAAAAACCACATGAGTGTAAAAGGCATTGGGATTCAAAAATGAAAACCAGAAACAAATGCTAAAAATGGAAGCAGAAGCAAAAAGTTTTTCAATAAATCAGTGACAAAGCAAAAACACAAAAGTCTTTGTACCTATTAGGATTTACACTGATCCTCTCACCAAGGTACTCTTGATAATGCAGTTTGCGCCAAGCCCGTCCTCCTGGCTTGGATCCTCCCCGATCCGGCATGATCCCGGCAGACGCACACCCTTATTAGACATGATTTTTCCGAGAAGGCGCCACGCCTCTCCCGACCACCGGTCGGCCCATGTCCGCGGAGGCCTGTCCCCCCCCAGGTCAGCGTAAGGTCCAGGCCACAGACACCACACTGGCCCAGAAATGTCAATGCCCACAGTACGTCTACATTCATCTCCAAACCGCATACAGTGTAAAAGACAGCGAAGGCTGCTCTGGACCTGTGTTCTGGCCTCTCCGGCAGAGGGCAGGCGGCCTACCTGCACGGGGCCCGTGCTCTCCCGGTGAGGCGCCACGGGCATGCAGAGCAGGTGCGCCTCTCGTCCAGCTCATTAGGAAGGTCATCCTATGTTTTCAATATGAAACATTTCATACGGTAAAATCCAATCCCAAGACTTCTTGGATTCAGTCTTCACACTTTTAAGCGTGACTTTTATTTGGTGCTGAATATAGTTCAGACTACAGAAGATGTCACTTCAAAATGATGTGGACGCCACCACCATTTTCAGCTGTGGAAAAGAAGGGACGTTAACGCTCAACTTTTTTTTTTTTACCAGGCTGGAAAATCAAGACTAAATTGAGCTAATTCATACTGATGTATGGCTGAAATGAAACCAATATTGTAAAGCAAGTATCCTTTCATTGAAAATAAAAACATAACTCACTAAAAAAAAAAAAAATTGAGAACATTAAATGCTGCTCTCAGCCTACAGCCTCCCACCCCAGTTCAGAGCATACCTTTAAGTATTCTAGAGATGGAAAAAGCTGATTAACCTGCTCCAGCCCCTCCTCCCTAAAACATCATGTCCACGTTCCCTCTGCCGCTGACCTGAGCACAGGGCGGAGACATCGAATAAACTGGGTGCCTATACCCACCTTTTCTGGAATAATTAATCATCACTAGCTTTGCCTGCTGGCCTAGTGTTTCTCAGGAGATGGCGAGAAGCAGGCATTCTCTGAAAACAGGACACTGAGGTGGAAGGGGGCCTCCTGTGATGCCAACACTAGACACACGCACTGCGGTCAAAAGACACAGCCCCACACTCTGTGAACTGCCTCTGTTACAGATGGCGTCAGCTTTGCAGACTAAACACTATGGCTTTGAGAATGAAAAATTGAGAAAAGGGTGCTAGTCTTAACAGGGCTGTGTACAGAAAACAGCAGGTCAGTTCACAGTCTGAACAGCCCCTGCAGGTGTCTTGCTGGCTTGAGACACGCCCAGCAGGGTGAAGTCCTCAAATCAGCCCCTCGCTTCAAGGGGGACTACCCTTGAGTAACTTACCAGAAAAAAGTGACACAGGACATCTTGCTCTTTGAGGTGCAGCTTTCCTGCTAGGACTGGATTTAGATCTTAAAGGTCTCTTCTCATAATAACTTGACATTTAAGAAACCCTCCTTTAACTAACCCTTTAATTGGAAGTCTCTTGAGCCCCATCTGGGCCTGCTCTTCACATTCTCTTCCTCCATAACCTAAAGGATTTCTACGGCTCTGAATCACTGAAGACACGCTGAAGGCTTAACTTGCATCTGAAACCCAGGTATCTCCTGCCAGCCCCAGCGGGTGTAATTAACTCAACATTTCCATGTCCTTAAATGAAATCTCAACTTTTCGCAAACTTATTTTTTAATGGGTCTCAAATTCTGTGACATATTTAATCAAGTTGTTTACATTTTAAAATACTGATTTTAAAACCTAAAAACTGCCACACACAAATGGTCCACAAGTCTCCTTTCCTTCTGAAAGTTTTATGATACATTGTTATCATTAACCAGACTTTTTACTATTAAATGACCAATTGACACAAATAATTGTTCTGAGACTGTTCTATCACTGATTAAGACTAGGGTGATAATGTTCACTTAGCCTTCTGAGCTTGTTAGGCAGAGGTGGGAAACCTTGCTAGCTCGAGCTGCCTTCTTGTCCACTGCTCCGATGACACCCCCAGCGACCGTCTGTCCCAAGTCACACACAACGGCCCAAAGGAAGAGGGTCAGAGGCGCTCTCAACACTACCTCCCCCCCCAGCTGTGACCACCGCCTGTGCAGTTGCTCCTGTAAGAGTCACAGCCGCTCCTCCTCCCATGGGGGGCTCAGCAGGCTTGTCACTGTCCCAAACCTCATCACCTCTGGTCTAGATGACGCCTCCGGCCTCCACTTCTCGCACCTTCTCTGTCTCTACAGAGCTGCCTACTGGACTTGGCTCCTGCTCTGCTTGCCTTCCCCCTGCATGGCAGCCACAGGCCTCCGGAGCAGCCCAGCTCCCTCTGCAGACAGCCTTGGCCCGCCAGGGTGCTGCTCCTCAGAGCCAGCCTAGCAGCTTTGTGTCCCCCGCCCAGACGCCTGCGTCTGTGAGCGCCACCCTTCCCGCTCCTTCACGGCAGCGAAACTCCGTATCTGTCATTTGTGCGCATCTGTTGGCCTTTTCTGGGTGCTTTCCCCACTGGAGTAGGGGAGACCTTTCCAGCACTGACAGCATGTGTCTGACATGAGGTGGTGCCCAGTGAAATGCTGGCTGAATGGACTGGGATTTTTCTCCAGGCATCCAGAAGGACGGACTCTTATTTGCTAATTTGTTTGTCACTAGACAGTGAATTCATTTTTCAAACTTACTTAAGATTGGTAAAACCAGCATTTGCAAAGCCACACACAAGATGACTGCTGATTTCAGGCATGCCATCTTTCATGATTCTAGCATTTCAAGACACACATACACAAGCAAAGTACCTTTAACTGTGGAGAATAAAAAACAACTCTCATCTTGAAAGTTCTGAACCATCTAGGAGGATAAAGCAGATGTATAATTAATATCCAACCGTCTTAACTCATTAGGAAAGATTAAAGTTAGTGAAAGAAAAATATAAAAAACATATATATAGCTACACAAGTACAGGACTCAACAGTCTAGCATGTCATGAAGGCTGTGTGAGGTGACGGGCCTCACTTAGCATACGGCCCGGCCTGTGATGGCCTCTTACTTACAGGGGTCCCCATGCTCTGGCCCGTCGCCCTTGGGCCCACAGGGGGCAGTCCCCACCAGGTTCTTGGACAGAGACATTGACAAAAAGCTGCTGCAGCTGTACTTCTGTCACTGCTTGCTTCTCAGGGAACATGGGACCGGGGAACTGCCCTCCTACCCTGCTTTTTAAAGCCAGTCATCAAATAGGAAAACAAAAGGAAAACCCATTCAGATGCCTCACTTTTACATAAAAAGGGCCAGAGCCCCAGGAACCTGCAGTCTCCCCGTGACTGCTGTCAAGAGTTCAAAGCTGGTGGGAACTGAGCCATGGTTCTCTGTAATCTGTATTTCTTCTACCACCCAGGACACCTCAACTCTCGGTTATAAATTCCTCCCAATTTTGATTCCCAACTCAGAACATGACTCATGAGTACTGGCAAGAAGCCACAGAGTTTTCCTACAGCTCTTTAGCAATACATATAAAAGCAAACACCAGTGTAAAGGAGGAAAGGGCATGCCAGTTACCTGATCGCTAACAAGAATGTGAATACCAGTGGGACCCTGTCTGTAAACCTGGTTAATTTGGTGGAAAGGAATATTAAACACCAGCGCAAGTTTTCGAGCAACTTCTGAGGCAACCATTTCTTCCAAGTAGATTGCATGGTAAACTGAAATAAAAATATGAACAGCGTTTTAGCGGTCATCTCTGATCTGTTTTCCACCAGGATCTATGGGGAGGCCACACCTTTCAAAGTACTAAAGAAATAAGATACAAAAAAGATGAGCATTTCCCCCTTAATACCCATTTAAATATAATACATTATTTATGCACACACACATAATTAACATTAACCTCTGTACAAAAATATCTGTGGTTATAATTTTTATTAAAAGCAAACAGGAACTGATACAGATGGGCACGGAGGATCACTGGAGCAATGAGACTAAAACTGGATGACGGCAGTGGCTGCAAACTAGAAAAGCTACACCTCAATTGTATACGTAAAATGTAAAGGGAAGGATTTTATGATAGATAAATCATAGCAAAAGAAAGTTGTTTTCAAAAATACACTGTTTCTAGCAATATATAAAAAGAACTCCAAAGAGGTCACAGTTTATTATTCAGTAAACCTACTACTGGAAATTTATCTTAAAGAATAAAAGCTACGTGTCCCCCAAAGGATTCAGAACAGTGAAAGACAGTACAAGAGAAGCTAAGGAAGTGGCCCCCAGGCCCAGGAGGCTGCTGGCCCTGGGCCCCGCCGAGACCGCACACCTGCAGGGAGCCGGGCCCCGCAGGTCCTGCCCAGCTACTGATGAAAGCCAAGCAGGGATCAGGAGCTCTGGGGCACGGCTTGCCACGCTCTGCCTGCACGTGTTCTCTTAAGATGAAACTTCATCAGAATTGTTGAGAAGGCCGCCTGCACCAGGCGCTTCCCACCCACTCCGCAGGGCAGTGACAGGAAGCAGAATGTACCGCCCCCCCACCCCCGCCAATATCCACCGACCATACCCACCGAAGGGCGTGGCGCTGCCGCTGTCGCCCCCGCCCGCCGCCTGCTGCTGCTCCTGCGGTGCCGGCTGCTCGCGGCAGACGTAGAGGGTTAGGCGGGGCCGCACCGACCTGCAACGAGAGAGGGCGCTCGTGAGCCGGGGGGAGGCACTGCGCACGGGCAGCACACGGGCACCAGGGGCTAGTTCTTTAGGACTTGACAAGGTTACTTCACTATACAAAACAATTTACCGATAAGAATATAAAAACACACACCTCACACCAACTATCACAGGTTAGCACAGGTGGTCTAATCTGATGATCCAGACCCTAAACCATTGAGATGGTCAGTCAGATGCTGGTAAATTTAAGTTTCAACATTATGTCAGAAGTTTAACATGAGTAAAATTCAGTTTAATGCAATTCTCACACGAGTCTAGAAATAGCAACGACAGTAAATGGATCTTGAAAGCCAACAGTTTACATTTCTATCATTTTAAAAACACAATCAGAAGTTCACATTTTTCACAACTATTCAGTAGTGTCCCATGAACTTGAAAACCACAGATTCTGCAGAACAAAGCCAGTTGTCTTGCAGGCCTCATTTCTAGTCTTAGAGTCTACCTCTGCCCTTGGTGCCTGCACCACATCTGGGCCTGCCTGAAGGTGTCCACAGCACGGTCTCCTCGCGAGCATGGCAGGCAAGCGCCAGCCGAGCGTGGCACAGCCTGCCCACAGGCCCCGCGCGAACAAGGGCACGTCCTTATCTCAAGCAGAACAGCGCCTTTTAAAGTCCTCGTTTTACCTTGACTTCAGTGAGTTATAGAGCCGGATCCCATCGGCGGCACCACAGATTTGAACTAGGTCCTCCTTGGTCAGTTTTAACAAGTCGGCACCTGAACAAGAGCAAATAGAGAATCTTCTCACGGCACTGGGAGAAGCCCGGCAGGACATGCTGCGTGGGGGTCCCATCTTCAGCTCAGTGTCCTTCAAGACCATCGCCGCGCCCTTACGTGTGTACGCCCACATGAACAGCACAGAGACACACGCACGCACGCGCGTGTACACACACCCCTGTCCTTCAGACACAGCATGCTGACGCGCTCATCCTGTATCAAGGAGGAGCCCGGAAGCCCAGAGGCTGGTTAATTACAGCGACAAGCACAGCCGGCAGGACAGACTGTTGCCACTGCAGGACTGCCGTGCAGGCCTACTCTGGCTGAGTGGTGCTTGCAAGAATTAACATAATCTTGACCCTACAGCTCACTGAGAGATGACCCAGGCCAATCGTTAATTTACAAAAGGAAGAAATGGAAGTCAGAGCTGCCCAAAGGCAGTCAAGCTGTCAGCAGAGCTGGGATTAGGCCTCTGTATTCTGTAACCTGCTACATACAGTCCCACAATAACAATTCTGCCACAGTAGCCAGTTTTAATACAAAAGCATGGCAAAGAACTGCATATTATACTGAAGATTTCCTCTGTAAATATTTGCTGTGTACATGGCATGGTGCCCAGGATTTGCTTTAAAGCAGAACAGAAAAGGGAGGTGGGGGGAGTGGCAGAGAATGAGACTAACAGAGGCTGGTCATCCAGCTACGGAGCTGGTCGAGTGCCACAGGAGCTCTGCAGACTGTTGAATATCTGAGTGTGTCTACAACCTTTTGTTTTCCCCTTTAGTGATGCTCCAGATGCAGTTTATTGGGGAAACTAAGATGCCCTCAAGATTACAGCATGACTTCCATATGATAAATATCCACTCACATATGTAACAAGATAATGGCGTTATCTACTTTTGAGGGCTTGAATGCTAGAATCCCATAATTTTCTAGTTTGTAAAAGAGAGACCAGAGAAGTATGTCTCCCGTGAGGCACGAGCACCAACAGAGCTGTCTATGGAGCTGGGTGAGCAGAGCCAGGCGCTGTGGCCTCCACTGGGGCCTTCCCCACACACCTTTGCCAACAGGAGCAGCGAGGAGCGACCTGGGAGCATAGCAGCCACCCACAGAGCTGGACAGGCACCCCGCACAGTCCTCCCTGAAATGCCCGACGGGTTCGGAGCAGGAAGCTGCCGCCTCCCCACCTCTATTGTGGGGAAGCTCACAGGAGAAGCAGAAGGCAGGAGGCCAAGCCCGAGTGACCACCACTCACACAACCACAACACGTGTGTGTCTCACAGAACAGGAACCTGGCACTGCTGGCAGGGCCTTCCCAGTGTTCGGAGCTCTTCCCATCTCCCGTGAGCAGCCAAGGGGCTCCTCCCCAACACACACTGAAATGTGTAGCTTTTCCATAGATAAATCATGAGTGTGTGGATCTCAGCTAGCAAATGAGAAAACACCCAGTGCTTTCATTTTCAAGAGACAAAGTGCTGCCCGAGGAATGACTGGTCTTGGCACAAGCAGAGCAACAAAGGGCTGATGAGACAGGAGCCATGTTCCTTGTGAAACCAGGCTTTGCTCTGGGCAGCTGGGTGCACACATGCTCTGCTCTCTTAGAAGGCTGGGAGAGCCAGCTGCCACTGTGCTATGGCCCAGGAGGAGCCGGGCCAGGACACGTCGGTCAGTGTTCTGCAGGGCAAGGGCCAAGGGCTAAAATGCTGCCCCTGCCGGCGCATCTACCACCGTGCCTCCGAGCAGGCTCCCCACAGCAGCCCGGAAGCAGCACTGCCTGGTCCCTTCTAATATTCCATCTAAATACTTCCTTCAGTTCAGTTCAGTCGCTCAGTCATGTCCGACTTTTGCGACCCCATGAATCACAGCACGCCAGGCAGGCCTCCCTGTCTATCACCAACTCCTGGAGTTCACTCAAACTCATGTCCATCGAGTCGGTGATGCCATCCAGCCATCTCATTCTCTGCCGTCCCCTTCTCCTCCTGCCCCCAACCCCTCCCAGCATCAGAGTCTTTTCCAGTGAGTCAACTCTTCGCATGAGGTGGCCAAAGTAACTTACTATAAATCCGTATCTAAGTACACCCCTACCCCCTAATGCTACACGGCAATGAAGAGGAACTGATACATCTTAGATGGATGTAAGGGCATGATGCTGAGAGAAAAGGTAACACACTGTATGGTTCCATTTATGTAACGTTTTCAAAACGACACGATCATGGAGACAGAAAACAGACTGCTGGTTGCCAGCTGTTAGGGATGGTGGGAGGGGTACTGGGTGCTTAGGGAGACCCCTGTGCAGTGTCAATATTCTGTACCCTCACTCCGGTGGTGGTGGTGGTTATACGAGCCTATAGATGTGATGGCAACGACACCATGCACACACCAATGCCAAGCTCCTGGTTTCGATACCGTACTACAACCATGTAACGAGCTGAGTGAAGGGTGCACTGGGACATCTGTGTTATCTTTGCAACTTAGGCAAAGCCAAAATTATTTTACATAAAGTTAATAAAGTGAAAAAAATCGTGTATAACCATTTATTCCTATATAAAAACAAGGCTGTGTAAACGTGGTCAAACAGCACGATTTCCTGGTCTGATACTGCACTAAGGGTCTGCAAGATGCCACCACTGGACATGCTAGGGGTGCACAGGACCTCCCCCTACAGGCTTGGTCAACTTCTTACGATTCTATATAAAGTTTCTGCTCCAACATTTAATTGCGGCTAATAATAGTACAGAAACAAATAAGTAAACAATGTATGTGTGTGTGTACACAGACACAAACATACCTAAAAAGTTGGAGAACAGTCTTGTGTAGGAAGAGAATCTGTTTTTGAGCAGCCACTGCTGTGTTTCCTGGATCGTGGCTGAAGGCTGAAGTTGCTATTAACAAAGAAAATGAATGTAAACAGGAGAAACTATTTAGACTTACAAAAAAACCCCACCCAAGTCACTGGCATGTTATAAAGAAGAACATCTAAACACAACACAGAAATTCTACACGTTTAACACACCCATAAAGGGTAGTGGTGTGACTATTGGGTGACCCGAACAGTGATTCAAACCTCTGTCAGAGGCTTCACAATGCAGGACCCTGAATGTATGACAAGTTAGGGTAAAGACACTTACTTCAATAGAGGCCTGTGGAATTCCATCTCCCTGATGATTTGGGGAAGAAGAATTGCTGGGGATAAGGAAGGAAGAAAAGGGTGATTGTTACATGTATTTTTTAATTAAGACATTAAAGAATACTAGGTGAATTTAACACCGTGGGACAGACAGAGCAACGTAAATATGCAAAAAGTGTATCTGCACAACTCATCAGGGAGTCACTATGACGATAAGATCAAGACACAAGGGAGTTTCCTGGTGGCCTAGTCGTTAAGACTTGGTGCGTTCACTGCCACGGTTTGACTCCTGGTTTGGAAACTAAAATCTCACAAAGCACACAAATGTGGCCAAAAAAAAAAAAAAAAGATTAAGACACCAGAAGATGGTTTCATTTGCAGCTTCTCCATCTGTTTAGCAAGAAAGTCAAGTTTCATGAAACACAAGGGCTCCATTTCCAGGGGTGCCAGGAAAATGAAGGATTCTCATTCATTTTAGTTAGGGAAAAAATATGAGAATCAAGTACGGTAAAGAGTGGAAAATAACAGCAAAAGAGTCTACTTTAGTAATGAGCTATACGAAATGATCTAAACGAACCTAAACCAAAATAGAAAATACTATCCCTTTAAAGAATCCATTTATCCACCACTAAGGAGGGTGAAATTCAAGAGAACGAAAGCAGCCCATGTGTGCCACCATCCTTGTGTTTCCAGGGGAAAATGAGAACAGCCACATAGGGGTACATTTGCCTTCTGGGTCCCTTCTCAGCACCCGCACCCCAGTTTCTTGGGTCCATCATGCCAACTGTTCACTGTCCCCTGCCCATTAGAGCCTGAGCTCCTCTGGATGGGGCTTCACTCATCTCACAGCACCCCGAACAGTGTGGAGACCACAGTGGGGTCCCAGTTAAGATCTGGTGATCTCACCGCTCCTCTCTTAGCTTTCTAAGACTGTTCAGTCCCCTCTGTGGTAACAAGCTGGTCCAAAGTCCAGGAGTGACCTCCTCCTCCTGAAGCACAATAACCTACATGGAGACAAGTGGCCTCTTATCCATCCATCTCCTCAGGGAAAAGGCTTTTTTTTCCCTTTTCTCACCAGACCCTGTTAAGACTAAATGTTCATGTTCCCTCAAAAAATCACCCTATCCACAGCGTGATGGATGGTTTATTAGGAGGAGGGCCCTTTGGGACATGAGCAGCAGTGGATGGAGCCGTGAGGGTGGAGCCCCAGGAGAGGGATCGGAGACCTGGGGAGTGGTGGTGGGAGTGCGCCTCCATACTCTGCTCTCTAGCAGGAAGCACGTGGGCTGGCAGCCCACAGCCCGGGAGAACTGCTCGCCAGAACCATCCTGCAGGCCTCGAGACCTAGGCGTCCAGCCTTGAGACCTGGAGGAGTGACCTCCTGTTGGTTTATAAGCCAGTCTGTGGTGTTTAATTACAGCAGCCCGAGCTGAGTCCAACCTTGTCAGCGTGGAGTGTAAAAATGAGAATGCTTTCCTTTTTTGTGGCTGCACCATGTGACTTGTGAGACCTTTCTGACCAGGGACTGAACCTGGGCTGCAGCACGAGCGCTGAATTCTAACCACTGGGCTGACAGTTCGCTCCTTTATGGTTTTAACTCTATTGTGAAAGTTACGTTCCTTCCCAGTAAGAAGCATTCTGAGAGCGCGGACCCTCTGGTCCAACTAGTCACCAGGTGCTGCTGCTGACAGGCCAGAAGGGAGGACGGACAAAGCCCACTGTGCCCACTTCTGAAACCAGAGCAAGCCTGCACAAGTGAAAAGTCCTTTTAAAGACTTAATTTTTTAAAAAATCCGTGTCTTTGGGAGAGGCAGGAAACAGAGCAGAAAATAATCCTTGTTTGCCATGGTGAGATCACAGACCCGTGTACCTCATCACAGACACAACCACAACCCGTTCAAGTCAGCTTCCCCCTAAGGACGCAGTCTTCCCTCTACCCGTGAACCTCATCGATGCTGTTTTTATCTCACAAAGAAGGTATCCTGAAAGCGCACCCTTTTCCGAGTCCCACAGTTGTGAGTGAGGCTGGGGGCTAGGAAGGAAAAAGCTGGAAGGTGACGAAAAGACGATTCTGCTCAGCAGCAGGCTGTCTCTCACGTCCATGTACCCCAGACAGCCACCCAGAGGCCGCCGTGACTTAAGAGACAGGAGCTAAAGGGGCGCGGCGGCCCGGGGCCCCTACCTGTCCGGGACGCTGCAGGCGCTCTGCGGCGGGGACGTGAAGGCGGGAGCCGCGGCTGGGCTGTTGTTCACGTAGGCTGTGGGGGTATCGGGCCACGGAGAGCACTGCGGGTAGAAACAAAGATCCGTGAATGATTCGCGTCTCCAGGATGCGGCAGAGAGATTCCTGTATTCACTCTCTACTCTGGCCAAATGCAAGATCATGAAACACAAGACACCCGACATTCATCAAGCAACCTCACAGAAACACGCCAGACTGACTCTGTGTGCGTACGCATGTGTGCGTGCATGTGTGTGTATTTGCGCGTCAGTGAAATGTTTCCTGTTTTGTGGCCTCTCGACCCTGACTACTCTCAGACGGCCCTGAGGTGACTGAGGACAGCAGCCAACTTTCCTAAAGGCGTTTCAGATGCGCGCCAAAGTATCGCACTGCGATCTTGAGAACGTCCACTTCTCTTCGTCCACTCCTCGGGAGGTACCTATCGAGGGCTGCTGGGCAGCAGAGGCAAGCAAGGGCTTGGAAGCGCCACCTGGCACTGCATGCTGACAGGGGACGTGACTGTCCCGCCCGGTGCGGCCCGCGCCCGCCTCCCAAGGAGCAGGCGCCCTGGCACTGGGCTCTTCCGCTCTCGGGCAGACGCCGTCCCCGAGTAAGACGGGACAGGCCCAGGGTCACAACAGCAGAACCGCAGAGGGTGCTGCCTGCAGCCATCTAGCTACGTGTTCCTGTCGCCTAGAAGGGGCAGAGTGGACGTCAATGTTTTTCACAATTCTGACCGAATACAGAACCAAAGACCCGGAGACACATTAACCGTACAGTTAGGCGCATTGGCAAAGCTGACGCCAACACATGCTGCGCAGGCCAGGGAGGCCAGACTGCGGAGGATGGGGGGCTCCGCCCACCCGGGTATTCCTTCCAAGCCTGGCCACACCCCCGGTTTCCAGGGTCCACAGTCCTCATCACCTCCTCCCAACTGACACAAAAGGCCGCCTCTCGCCATGGCTGCAGGCTGAGACTCTGCCAAAAGTTGGGCTAAACACCATTCAAAGATACTAGGATGGATACTGAGGAAGTACATGACTAAAAAAATTATGCATGTCAAGGGGTTTTCAACTTTTTGCTTTCAAAATAATTCAGGACAACATCTTGTCAGCTGACAGACACTGAGATGGATCCATCAGATCATACAAAAAAGAGATCACTGGAATTTCTGGCAGGTATCTCAGAAGGAGTTCCAAGGCCTGAATGACACACTGTTGAAAAGAAAAATAAATGTATCTAAACAAAGTTTCTCTTAACTACAAAAAATTTGTAATAAGTAAGTTCTATCCTCATCATTCAAAATATATTTCCAATAACAATTCTATTTTTATACTTAGCCATTATTCCATCAAAATGTATATGATTTTTTGTTCTGATACATAGGTACAAATAATAAGTTTTAAATTCCTCAACTGACTTAAGCTTTATATGGTCACAGGAAATTTTAAAAATGAAATTTCAACTTATAGTAAGTTTGTGTTAAAAAAGTAGTTAGGGTGATTTTTAAAAGTTTTCCAGGCATGAAAGTATGTCCTATTTGGACAAAATTATTTAAGGGGAATGAAAGAGAAAACATGAGATCAAGAAGTTAAGTGTGAAAGTGTTAGTCACTCAGTCATATCTGACTCTTTGCGACCCCATGGACTGTAGCCCGCCAGACTCCTCTGACCATAAATTTCCAGGCAAGAATACTGGAGTGGGTTGCCATGCCCGTCTCCAGGGGATCTTGCCGACCCAGGGATCAAACCTGGATCTCCTGCATTGCAGGCAGATTCTTAACCATTTGAGCCACCAAGCTTTCAAATTTAAAGGGTAATGTGCTGGCTTCACCTTAAGTCATACATACAAATATTCACTATGTCAGAAAACTATTTCCTTTGCAACTATTTAAATTTATGATGAAAACGTTCAGGTGTCAACCTAAAAACGTGCAAGGGAATTTGTACTCTTTCTCAAAGTTCTTTTGTGTGGAGTCAAGACCACTTGTCTGAAGGGCTCTTGAGGACAGAAACTAAGTCTCCCCAATGGTTACAGGCACTCAGCAGCGTGTCTGACACCCATCAGTAATATCAGTGAAAACTAAAACCGAAGTCCCAGAATCTTAACATTCTTCACAACTGCCCATTAGGCAGCCCCTCAGAAACAGGGAAAATGACTGCAGACTTGATGTTTCAACTATCATCAACTTGACATCTAAATGACATCTAACCTGACCGCAATGCTGTGCTAAACCGCTGGCATGTCAAACCAGTTTCACTATACATGCCATTTTCACAATGCCCGCGCTTTTCAAACTAGGGCCTTTGTTCTTTCCAGCTTACCAAGTAGGACCTCAGCACCTACAGCATGAGGAGCACAAGACCCTGTGAGCCGCCTGACAGGTGTCCTAACTTGCTGGTGTCAAATGCTCACGGTCACCTTCACTACGTGGCAGATCTTCCTGCTACACCATCCTCCCCAGTTCAAACTCCAGCAACACAGCATAACACGCATATCTAAACAGCTCTGACCTTTTCCTATCGAGTCTCCCCAAATCCGCTTTGGTGATTACTGCCAGCTATGTAACTGAGGAAACGAAGCCATCAATAGCTCCAAGTCAGCATGGCAGGTAGTAAGTACAGCAAAGACACTAAGTTTACTGTAATTCCATCAACATACTTATTTCACTTTTACATATCTAGATTCTTCTTCTTCTTCTTCTAGCATCAGAAAAGTAGGACTGTTAACTGACATCTGAAACTTGCCCAATAATTAAGAGACTCGATTCACTGAACACTGGAAAACCAGCACTCAATGCAAACTGGCCTCTACTTTTAGAAAAGACAGATTTCGCAGGTTCTTCCACGGCCAGGCTAGATGAACATCAAGACTCTGCCACCTGCATTTTTCATAGGCTTTTCTTAGTCTCGACCTAGGAGGGTCCAGGCACACCAAGGAGTATTTTCAGTGTTTCTTCTACCTTGTCATTCTTCCCTGGCTTTACAAGTAAGGAGTGGTACTGCTTCAGCAAGGTTCCAGCAATACCCGACCCGGACCCACAGGGTGGCACCTTTGGTGCCCTGTGAACACAGTCCCTCCCCAGGAGGAACAGAAAATGAGGACCCATCGGCAGACCGGAGGCCCTGACAGTCCAAATCCAGGCCCATGAAACACAGCTCAGATGCTAAGACCAACGGAGATGCGGAGCGCCTGGTTTTGTTGGGCTCTTGGGAACGTACACAGTGTGGCCTCTATTCATGCAGAACTGTCTCACACAGCACCTTCCAACTTCAACAGGTAAGTTTGGATCTTCCTACTGAAAGCCAACTGTCACTCTCAGAGAACTGTAAGAAATGCTGGCCAACTTCTGTAGGCATTTGAAGAAATATACAATATGCTGCACTTTCTTTTCTAAGGAATTAATCTGTACCTTTTTAACAAACAGGTTTCCAAGAAGAGCTCTAACTACCCCCTAGTCTTAACCAAACCAAACCAAATGCAGTCTGGGGAAGCAAGCAATGCACACCAGGAAGACATGCTGATCTGCTGACATTCTGCATACTTCAGACTTAGGAATCATGAATTCTTAACAGTTCTACTACCTATAAATTAGTTCTGGGCTATAACATATTTAATTTATAACCAGAACCCATTCACTTTAGTTAGTTTACAACAAGAGGGGGAAAGTGACTTGAGTTAACCAGGGTTTCCCCCCCGCAAAAAGTTTACTGAGAACCATTTGTGTCTTCAGTTGGGAAATGAGGGGAATAGAAACATAAAACTGGAGGGGTGGACGTTTAAGGGAAGGGAGTATACAGTTGTTCCATACAACCTGTGATATGAATCCAAAAAACCCACTTAAAGAAAATGCAACATGTGTGGGGCCCTTCACCCCTCAGAGAAGGACATTTTCAGTTTTACCATGTACAGAAGCATTTAAAATATTTTCACTCAATGCTTTACTTCAGAAATAATCATCCTGTGATACTGCCTGTGGCTTTCATAGCCTACAGTTAATTACCAACTCGTGTGTAAGGGTGAAAGTCTATTTTCGGCACCTGGATAACACAAACCCTGCAGGGATGAATACAGTAGCCATTAATACATATGATGACAGCTATTTTTAAAAAGGAATGTTTTCTGTTTCCATTTACTGCAGGTATAGAGCTGATCCAAGTTAATACCACAGGATAATCCTCTGTCAACTGTTTGATGAAATATGAAATAAAGGCCTTATTTCTTCTTAAGCTGGTCACGTTCATATTCAACCAAGGGCCCCTGGACTACACACTGTGGGGAACAGTGTGCTGAGTGCAGCACGGTGCCCTAGGCTGGCCTGAAGCGTAAGGTCACAGTGCAGGTGCCAAGAGGAAACACTAGCACAGTCCAAGGCTGCTTTTCTACCGGTGCTGCCGAACAGGCTTTTCAAAGCGCAGACCCACATTCTTGCGCTGCATGCAGGGAAGTGGGACACACAGTACTGCATACGTTAATGTCAAGCTAGCTGCCATCCTCTCTCTGATATCCACGACATTTTCTTATCACTTGCACACGTGAGAAAACAAACGCTTTTTTAACTGCACGGAAGTAACTATTTTACTAAAAGAATGTTCAATGTCAGTGCTCATAAAGGGAGTGTGCGGAAAGGAGAGCGGCAGGGAAGGACAGGGAGGAGGCAGGGGGCGAACACAGTTCTGGGTGCCATCTTTTTTTCCCCTCCGAAACCACCCAATATGGTCGACTTTGTTTTAAAGTGTTAGATTTAGGAAATTGTCCTCAGTGAGGAACCAACAGAAAGCAGGAAGTCTAAACAAAAGCAAATTCAATCCGGACAAGGACATCCAAAAGCAAATTTGGCTTTACGTCTCGGTGGAGGTCGGTCCTATATCTAACACTGCACAAGGTTTCTTGCACAATGAAGAGAGAAGCAGAAGCCCCTTACACTGCCTCGCTTTGCCAGAGAATCACCGTAGTCTGCTGGCAAAGTCCGCTTGCTGGACTTTTTCTGCTCATGGTCAACTGCATCTTCAATTATAGGCTCAAGCCTCATCTGGACAAACACCAAAGATTGGGATCAAAGTCTTTTCGTTACACAGAGAAAGATCTAACACCCTGTTTATGTCTCCGCCATCCGATTTAACAAACGTCCGACCAGCAGGATTCAAAGGTTTTAGGAAGATGCAAAACCCCAGACGTGACAAACATCGGACGTTCTGGGTCCCGGCTTAAGTCTAACCAACTTCGGGGATTTTAAAGTAAGTCTGCTTCCGAGACCCGACTGGGATTTCAGCATCTTCATTCCAGACCCCACCCAGGAAACCAATCACTTAAACTCCCCCAATTTAAAGGGAGTATTTTCCCCGCAGATTTCACCAAGAACATTATGCCCACTGACCACCCGATCTTCCCAGACCCTTCACGGCCAAAACTCATCCTCAGAGGTGGTGCCAGAGGGCACGGCTCGGCTTCTCCTCAGAGCCGGAGTGGCGCCCGCATTACCTCTGTGAGGACCGTGGTGTCATAGGACGGCTGGTACTTCTCCTTCTCGTGCGCGGTTCTCTTCTCCATCTTCTCTCGGTCCGTTTTTTGTTTCCTATCTGCACCTTTTGGCTTAAAAACAAAGCAGACTTTTTCATCTATCAGGTCTCAGACACACACCTTTTACAAGCAATGCCAGGCCTCACTTCCTCAAAGCCTGCTTTCCAGCTCTCACCTTAAAAACTTTGATTTGGCAGCTAGCTGAGTGTAGGTGATCTGTGTATTCTCCATTTTCATTCTGCTTGAAGGTGTCAACCTGGATCCTAAAAGGCACTCCCTTCTCACCTCCGTGCTTCCGGGGAGTGAATTCGGTGCTGATGCAGTGTACCTAGAAGAGGACTCGAGCTGAAATGGGTCCGAGTCCTGCCCACTGGTCACCCTTCAGCCCTGCTGCCTTTCAGAAGTCCTGCCACAGGTAAACTCAAGAGCCTTTCACACAGACTCCCACCTATGAGCCAGCTGTCTGTGGGGAATTCCTGAGTCTCTTACTCACGTGACTCAACTGCCCCCTCCGGTGCCTCACCTCTAACACAGGGCGGGCTCCAACGATGAGCACTGTCAGTGCAGTGGCTTTCCCAAGTCTGTCCCTGACCCCCGCCCCAAACCAGACCCACGGTCCTGAACCTGCACGGGGCTCAAGCCACAGGAACCCTCATGCCACTACAGCCCCAGGGTTTGCCCTCGACTGCCAGGACCCCAAAACCCAGCCAGCTGGCTACCTCGCTGCCGTTCCTATGTCATCAGCCTGTGGCACTTTGCCTGGGACTTTCACAGTCCACAAGGCTCATCCCCAGCTCCACGGCATCCATCTGAGGCTCCTGAGGGTGGACGCATTTCCCACCACTGCTGCCCCCTCTCCCTATGCTGCCACGGGGACAGCTCCAGGGCACCGCACAGTGTTAGTAAGAAGACTTCAGTAACTTCTGACAGCGACACGTCTCCTCTTGGAAGAACACAAGGTTACACTGATCTCTACACTAAGACTGAACTATATGGCCAGCTCATGCATCCCTCTCATTCACCACATAACCAGATACCCTGTCAGATGAACAGTATGAGACGGTAACAAGTAACACGGCCCTAGTGACTATTAGCTGACGGGGGACACTGCTTGGAGGACCCAAAAATGCAAAATACTAAAGATTCTCTAAAGTTCACACAAACCAGAGTCTACTTAGGCGGGTCAGCAATTAAAATCAATCTTCCTTTTCTATATAAAGATCACCCACTCAGCAAATTTTAATTCCACCACTGACAAATTTGAATATACTAAATATTAGAATTACTGTTGATTTTTACATATAATAATATTATATATTTGTTTTTTCAAAAACTAATATCTTAGGAGATACAAACTGAGCATTCACAAGTCAAATGAAATGCCTGAGGGTTGCCTTACAGTAGTCCTCCAAGAAACAGAAGAGGGGAAATTATAGTATCTGTAGAAGCTAGGAGACGGGCACACAGACAATTCATTATCTTCTCTTACTTTTATGGGGGTCTGAAATTTTCAGTGTTAAAATATTTTTAATCAAAGCTAGACTACACTTTTTATAGTATAGTTTTCCTTAAAACTATACTTTTCAGTATCTCCTTTAAAAATAGGTTTTGTTCCAGAGAAATGCATTCTGACAAGAAGTGTTGATTATTGTTACCACTGGTAAATGTAGTATTTAAATAATGCTTTACACATCAGATGGTCTCTATATGTTAATGTCTATACATGATGAACTTAGTAGATTAACTCCAATTTAACAGTGTATGTCTGTGTATACAAAAGACATTACAAGACAGTTTACAAATAAGCATTTAAGGAAAATAAGATCCTGCACCAAGCATTCAGTCTCACCCACAGCCTTCTGAATGACGAGGCTAGCGAGCTTGTAATAACATGAAACTCCAAACCTGAATGAAAGCAGATGTGCGTTTTGCAGGATCCCACAGGAATTCAACTGCATTTAACTGGCTTGGATTTGTCCTTGTGTCAATTATTCCTACGGACATTGGAATATCTGCATTTTAAAAAGAAGTGACATAGGAACAAACTAATTAAAAGGTTACACCTAAGACGATTATGTGCTAATGAAATTATACCGTCCTTTTTCCTTCAATGTTCTCCATGGTCAATCACTTCAACCTCAAAACCCTCTTACTGTGTATCATACTTTCTCCCACCATGGTTTGTTTCTATTTCATTTTATTAAGAAAATGAGGGACTGATGTCAGTCAACAATGATCTAAATGATTTCAAACTCGTAAAATTTCTGGCTCAGTTTCATTAAGCACACACACACACACAAACCCCAACTTCATTTTTAACTATAGAACAACTCAAGCCACACAGGATCTGCTGACATGAAACCCTTCCCCACACAATCACACACGGTGTGGGGCTAGTGTATCAACAGGGGCTCTTCTGACGCCACTCGTACCTAAGTCGAGGAGTCTGTCTCCAGGGCGATTCCACTTCCAACCTTCAAGTTGCTGATGCTCTGTATATTGGAGTCGTCGGTCATGGAATACAACTCTTATGATGCTCTACGAAATAAGTGGGGGAAATGAACACTTTTAAACTGTCCCAGCTAAAGAGCACAAGTGTATTAACTTCTTATACATTAACCTATAACAGAAAAGCATACAAAAGCACACTTTAATTTACACATTTTGCAAGTGAGCTGTCTTGTTCTCGGATACCTAGGTTATAGGTACAATTAATGATATTTGGTGCAAAGAATTCTAACTCAAATAACAAGAATAAAATGGTTTCTTAGGTAAAATTTTTATTAAAAAATTTGATATTTTAATTCAAAATTAAGGTCTGTGTCCATAAGAAATTAGGAAAAGTTATATTTCTGTAAAGAAAACATTAGGGACAACCCTAGGCTCTCCGTGGTTTGGGCTCTGTGCTTCCAATGCAGTGCGCCTGGGTTTGATCCCTGGGCAGGATATTAAGACCCACCCCCCAGCACGCTGCATAGCAGCCCCCGCTAAAGTGTCAAGGGCATGGGGTGACGGTGGGGAACTGCCACCAACCCCAAACAGAGAACCTATATACAAAATTAAACTGCAAGTGAGGTTATCTGAGGTAAGCAAGGGAAACAAAACAGAAAAGAACACAGGTAAACTTCATCCAAACACTCAAGTTCATTCTGAGGAAAGGTTTTAACTGTACCCCACAAACTGTAGGCCATTCTCTGCTCTCCACCCATCCCTCCCTCACCTGCCACAGGTCTGGGCTGCCAACTACCATTTTGTTTCAGGGACAGGATAACAGGTCATCAAAATGGGTTCAGATACCATATTTGCACTAATTAGTGTTTCTGACACATATTTAAGTAATTGCTTCTCAGAGTATGATGGAGTAAGATAAGCTTATTTCCTCCAGTAGACTCCCTGCTGGATGGAACAGGAAATAACTTGTTAGCCATACATAGAAATATTACCTTCCCCAACAGCACATGCTGTCCAAACCAAAGCTGATACGTATTTTGAAATGAACCATTTAAAAGTGCAGCACAGAAAATGTCACGATTTTTACTCTCTCATATTTAGTAAGAACCAGATCAAATCCATGAATTCAGATAAAAATAGTATGAGAATATACTAGTTTACAGTGCTGTACTAAACCCCTTTCTAGGTCAGACTAAGTAGCACAGTAAGAACATGAAGGGAGGACCACACTTAGGAAATGACAGGATATAAAAGAAAACCTCTTAAATGAGATTGGAAGGGGAAAAGTTGTTCTCTGGAAAGTGAAGTCGCGTCCGACTCTTTGCGACCCCATGAACTTTAGCCTGCCAGGCTCCTCTGTCTATGGGATTTTTCAGGCAAGAATACTGGAATGGGTTGCCATTTCCTTCCCCACAGGATCTTTCTACCCAGGGATGGAACCCAGGTCTCCAGCACTGCAGGCAGACTCTACCATCTGAGCCACCACGAAGTTCTGACTAAAAGGAGACAATGCACCTCGAGAATGAGCCACAGATAAAGGAGCCCTAACAATAAGACCAGAGAAGGCAATGGCAAGCCACTCCAGTTCTCTTGCCTAGAAAATCCCATGGATGGAGGAACCTGGTAGGCTGCAGTCCATGGGGTCGCTAAGGGTCAGACACGACTGAGCGACTTAACTTTCCCTTTTCACTTTCACACATTGGAGAAGGAAATGGCAACCCACTCCTGTGTTCTTGCCTGGAGAATCCCAGGGACGGGGGAGCCTGGTGGGCTTCCGTCTAGGGGGTCACACAGAGTCGGACACGACTGAAATGACTTAGCAGCAGCAGCAACAATAAGACAGAAACAGAACAAGCAGAGAGAGCATGCTGGCTATTTCAAGCACATCAGGAAGTTCCCAAGCACCTTTGCTCAGCAACATTTGATCCCTAAGTCTTCCCTTCAAGAGTGAGTCAAAGATCATGGGGGCAGGAAATTCAACTCTAAATGGCTGCAGAGTATTCTAGGGGCTCTTCTAGCTGAAAAAGGATGTTGCCTTTAAGAAATTCATCCTGAGGGCTTTTCTGGTGGTCCAGTGTTTAAGACCCCGCACTTCCAATGCAGGAGGCACAGGCCAGAAAACCAAGAAAAAGAAATTCATCCTGACATCTCTGGCAGTAACTAACTGTAACTCTGAATCCCAGAGAAGCTCTCAGGACGTGACTGGCTGTATTCACATCCACCAGAAATCAGACATGTAGTTTCTCAAGTGGTTGATCAAATTTAAGAACGTTTAAAAAGTAACCCTGTGACTGTCATGATGACAACAGAGTCCACCCGCACCGTCCCTGAAGTAACGTATTACTAGGCTGAATGTTAACCAGGTGTGGTACAATCTGGCAAAGGTTTCCCAGGATGCCCAATACCTGTCTGACAATGATGAGCTGGAACCAGGTCATACTGAGAGAATCAACACTGATGATAAGCCTCCTGGACTCTGGAAAGTGAGAGCTGTGAGTGTCCTTGACCAAACTCTATTTGTCACTAAGTCCAGCAGAGTATAACCAATCCAGTGGGGCTTGCTTAGTGGGAAAAATGCTGACACCTTTGTAAAAAGGTGAATCTGATCAGTGTTTACCGTAAGTGAGGAAGCAAAATAAGGGAATTTTTAAACAGCTGGCTCGAAGCCTAACATTAAAAAAAACTTAAGATCATGGCATCTAGTCCCATTATTTCAAGGCAAATAGATGGGGAAAAAGTGGAAGCAGTGACAGATTTTTTTCCTGGGCTCCAAAATCACTGCGAGTGGTGACTGCCGCCATGAAATTAAAAGACGCTTGCTCCTTGGAAGGAAAACTATAACAAACCCACCAGCGTATTACAAGGCAGAGATATCACTTTGCTGACATAGGTCCATAAAGTCAAAGCTATAATTCTTCCAGTAGTCATGTATGGATGTGAGAATTGGATCACGAAGAAGGCTGAGTACAAATTGTGGTGCTGGAGAAGGCTCTTGCAAGTCCCTTGGACAGCAGGGAGATCAAACCAGTCAATCCTAAATAGGAAATCAACCTTGAATATCCACTGGAAGGACTGATGCTGAAGCTGAAACTCCAATACTCTGGCCACCTGATGTGAACAGCTGACTCATTAGAAAAAACCCTGATGCTGGGAAAGATTAAGGGCAGAAGGAGAAGGGGTCAAGGGGTCAACAGAGGATGAGATGGTCAGATAGCATCACCGACTCAATGGACATGAATTTGAGCAAACTCCAGGAGATAGTGAAGAACAGGGAAGTCAGGAATGCTGCAGTCCCTGGGGTCACAAAGAGTTAGACAACAACAAATGATAAAACAAATACAGTCATCTGACTCACCCTCTAGGGAAATGACCAAACTCACTGATGTGGCAGACATGGCAGACTCCACATGTAAACGGCACATGTGGGAACAGGCAAGTCACCCCACTTCCATTCCAAGTATGCTGGGAGTCCCAGGAGTCAGGATAAACCTGGGCACTCGCTCCAGGCTGGCAAGACGGTGCTCCAGTGGGGACCAGAACCTCTCCTAGGATTAGGAGCTTTGTGCCCCTCAACGTTCAAAGACTCTCAGGCCTGCAGCGCTGGACGGCTGCTTTCCGGACATGCTAGGTTTGTCAGCATCAGTACTGCTGTCCCCTCCCCATGCTCGCCCTTCCGAAAAGGGACGGGCCTTTCCAACCAAGTGCCTCTCTGCACTGAGGGCCAGCAGGCCTCCCCGGAGGAGGACAGAAGGACCGAGAGAAGTCCTGCTTCTCTCTCACTAACACTTGGCCTCGTGCTAGTGAAGCTTCTTCCATACCCCTTGCCCTGAAATGCTCTAGAGTTCTGATGTTACACTGTGTGAGGGACAAGTAAAGACTAGAAGGATCCACCATGCACGATACTGCAGGAGCCAAGGGTGGGTCTGGAAATCCTAAAAGGACTGGGTTTGGCTATGCCTGGAATGAATGACTCTTCAGATACTCCAGTAGGGTGAAGAAATAAGATTTTATTTAAGAGAAATTTTAAGAGGTAAAATAAAAGGATCTTTAGAAGTATCACAGTAACATTAATACTTGCCCCCACAGCAAGTTTTTCCCTAAGGTATCTTTTAAAGAGAAACAAAGTTTTTGTTATTTAGTACTGTGTTTTTCACCCTTGCTCAGCTACAACTAACTGTTCTATGGTACCTTGTTTGCAGAGGGCCTTAATATTTACCTCACTCAGTAACTGCTGTAATTCCTATTTTACAGAGGAGTAAACAAAATATAGCTCAAAAAGTTAAGTTTTAATAAACCCATTGTTTCCTTAAAGTGACATTAAATAATTTGTTAATAACTCCTGCAACAAAAATCGAAACTCTTGCAGCAAAACTGCTATTTTTTTTGAGTAGTTTCAGTATCTTTTCAGAATTTAAATGGAGGTTCTTACCTTTACCAGTTTTCCAGTGATCTCAGGCACATCTCCCATTTTCCGATTATCCAGCATTCGAATTTCATAAGACTGACCTACATGTAAAAACTGTGTATCAAAAACAATCCATATAAGGAATCTAACCCTGTGTATTCAGCTCTCTCTCAAGCACACAATTACCCAGTGTTAATTTCTTAGAGAAGCGAACTTGGGTTGATCTTTCCTTTCCTTCTTCCACTCACAGAGGACTGACGAGTTCCTTGGTCACTTCACTTTCCTCTCACACTATGGTTTTGTTAAACATACACACATTCTCTGAAACCAATTTTTCTTAACAGCTTTACGGAGATGTAACTTACATGCCATAAAATTCACCCTTTTAAAGTGTGCAGTTGTTTTTTAGTATATGCAGACTTGTGTAGCCACCATCACTGCTATTAACTTTAGAGCACCTTCATCATCAACAAGAAAACACATACCTGTGAGCAGGTCCCTTCTCACCCTCGAACCCCCAGCCCCTTGCAATCACTCGTCAATCTTACCTCTTGCCTCTTGGGATTTACTTGCTTTGCACACTTGATATAAATGGAATCACACATGTGGCCTTCTGTGACTGACTTTTTCACTTATGTTCCTATTTATGGCCAAATTACTCAACTGAACATACACACCACATTTCGTTTATTCATTCAACAGTTGACAGGCATCTGCGTTATTTCCACTTTTTGGCTATTATAAATAATGATACTAACAACATTTGTGGACAGGTTTTTGTATGAGCTAGGGTCAAATTTTAATTCTGGAGCCTTCTTCCTTGTGTTAGGTAAATTCAACTTACATTTTGTCACTGCTCAATTTTGGTCCATAAAAAAACACAAGTAGATTCTCACATACCAATCTATTTAATTAGGAAAATAAGCTGCTGCCAAAAGTCAAGTAATATGCTCCAGATTTAGTAAAAAAGATTTCTGGATTAACTATCATTAAATAATAAAAGTGACAGCATAATTTGATATGTAGAAAATTAGGAGTAATTAAAGAGGGCTTCTAGTCCATATAAAGTTAAGGCTCTTTATGATGAAACTACCAATATCCTACCCAAACTACACTGGGCTTCCAGAAAAACATACAAAGGGTGTAAGATCATACAGTCAAAATACAAGTTACCAAAATACAAACAAATCACTCCATGGCTGGTAAAGGAAAATAACTGCCATATATACCACTAAAGAACAGTCCTCACATTAATTCAACACACTGAGATTAAACACCTGCATGGCAGGAGAGGATTGTTTTCCTTTACAGTGGAATCTGCAGCACACTTAATGATGTCTCTGAACCGACCCTTTAAAGGCAGATGAACAACGAGGAGTGGTGGTGAGCTGCCTCCACTGCCACCCGTGCTCCAGGGACGTGCCCAAACCACTGCCACTGCCGAGGACCCCAGGACCAGACTGCAGTCTCGGCATCTACCCTCCCTCTATCGAGGGAGAGATAACCAACACACACTGAGCAAAAAGGTGACAGGCATCCATATTAAAAACAGCCATTATACTAAACAAACCCACACAAGCAACACAGGGACATCCCCGCATGTAAACAGCCCTCCAGAACCACAGCAGATACTTGTTTTTCCTAAACTCACAGAGTAAGAGATATAAGTAAAATGGAGAAGTGGAGGAACCACTCCCAGTTAAAAGACCAAGAGAATTTCCCTGAAAGAATAAAAAATGAAGCAGACTTCTTTGATATAATAGACACTGAGTTAAAAAAGGAGGTAATGAAAATATTGAAGGAATTATGTAAGGCTATTGATAGAAATGCAGATTATTGTAAAAAGGAACTAGAAAGTATAAAGAGGGGCCAAGGAAAATTAGAAAATTCATTCCCTGAGACAAAAGCTGAGGTAAAGGCAATGAATACCAGAATGAATAATGCAGAAGAAAGAGTAAGTGATCTGGAAGGTAGAATAATGCAAACTATCCAATCAGAACAGTAACTAGAAAGCCAAATTAAAAAAAAAAAAAGAAAGCTATGTAAGAGACATACCTATGAGATAATCTAAAGCATGCCAATCTGTGCATAACAGGAATTCCAGAAAGGAAAGAAAAAGGGACTGAACTGTATTTGAAGAAATTAGGGCTGAAAACTTCCCAAACCTAAAGAAGGAAACAGATATCCAGATACAGGAAGCATGGAGGGTCCCAAATAAGATAAACCCAAAGAGACCTACACCATGACATATTATAATAAAAATGGCAAAAGTTAAAAGGGGACTCCAAAGGCAGCAAGAGAAAAACAGAGTTCATTACAAGGGAATGCTCATAAAACCACAAGCTGGTTTCTATACAGATTTGTTGCAGGCTACAAGGGAAAGTCCTGAAAGGGAAGAGTTTGCAGCCCAGGACACACTCCACCCAAGAAGATCGTCATTCAGAACAGGAGAGATGAAGACTCCCTCAGACAAGTGAAAACCAAAAGAATACAGCAACACTTAGCCTATGTTAAAGAAAATACTGAAAAGTCTTCCCTACATAGCAGTAAAGAAGAATCTATAGGAAAGAGAAAAATCCACAACTGGAAAATAAATCACTTAAATAAGCTAGCACACACATTTTTAAAAGATCAAAAAAATTTTTGTGAAAATGATGATAACCATAATCAACAGCAAAACGATAAACATGAAGATACAAAGTGAAAGTGTTAGTCACTCAGTCGTGTCCAACTCTTCGTGACCCTATGGACTGTAGCCCACCAGGCTCCTCTGTCCATGGAATTCTCCAGGCAAGAATACTGGGTTGCCATCTTCTTCTCCAGGGGGTCTCCCTGACCCAGGGATTGAACCTGGGTCTCCTGCACTGCAAGAAGATTCTTTACCAACTGAGCCACCAGGGAAGTAGTGAAGATATAAAAAAGGACATCAAAATCATAAAATAGGGGTGGGGAGGGAGTAAGAAAATGTAGACTTTTTTCCCCTAGAATATCTTTTGAGCCCATATGACTAACAGTCTAGGGAAAGGAGATAAAGGAAGGGGTTGATATTCTTGAAAAACAGAGTAAGCACAAATCAAAAACAAAACAGCTTCATAAAAAACAAAAAGAAGAGAAAGTAAGTGTAATACAAGAGAAAATCATGAAACCACAAAAGGAAAAACAAAAAAAGGAAAAAGAAAAAATATAAAATCAATGGGAAAACAGGTGTAAAGTAGCAATAAATACATAGTTATCAATAATTACCTTAAATATCCATGGCTTAAAAGATGCAGAGCTGCAGACTGGATTTAAAAAAAAAAGAGGCTCAACTATGCTGCCTGTAAGAGACCCACTTTAGGGCAAAGGACACACACAGATTGACAATCAGAGGATGGAAAAAGATACTTCATGCAAACAGAAAAGAAAGAGGGGGCTGCAATATCCTTAACAGAGAAAACAGACTTTAAAGATAAAGGACACTATATAACGATACAAGAACCAAAACAAGAAGATTTTACACTTATCAACATATATGCACCTGATAAAGGAGCACCCAAATACACCAAGGCTAACAGACATAAAGGGGAAAACTGACAAGAATAAAACAGCTAAAGACCTCAAGACAGAGAATCAATAAGGTAACAGAATCTTAAATGATACAAGAGTACAGGTAGACTTAATTGATATTTTCAGGACATTTCATCCAAAACAAAAAAACCAGAATACATATTCTTTTCCAGTGCACATGGAATATTCTCTAGGACTGACCCGATACGAGGGCACAAAACAAGCCTCAACAAATTTAAGGTCTCAAGGATCTTCTCTTACCACAACAGCATGAAACTAGAAATAAACCACAGGGGGGAGAAAAAAAAAGCAAAACACAATTAAAGGAGACTAAACATTCTACTAAAAAATTTATGGGTCAACACTGTAAATCAATTATACACCAATAAAAATTTAAAACAAAAAAACCTAACAGATCAAGGAAGAAATCAAAGGGGAAATTTTAAAATACCTTGAGGCAAATGAAAATACAACTATACAAAATCTACAGGATGCAGCAAAAGGAGTTCTTAGAAAGAAGTTCATAGCTATACAGGCCTTCCTCAAGGGAAAAGAAAAAATCTCAAACAACCTAACTTACAACTTAAAAGAATTAGAAAAAAGAGAACAAATAAAACCTAAGTCATCAGAAGGAAGTAAATAATAATTACCACAGAGGAAACAGAGACAAAAAAGCACACGCAAACAGACACAGAAAAAAGCTCCCCAGAGGAACTTCCCTGGTGGCCCAGTGACTAAGACTTCACACTACCAATGCAGCAGGTTCCCTTGGTCAAGGAACTAGATCCCAGATGCCACAACTACAGATCCAGCAAACTGTAACTAACGATCCAGCAGGCTACAACTAAAGATCCTAAAGATCTATACTAACCCTTCTCAACCTCTTCCAAAAGACTGAAGAGGAAGGAACACTCTCAAGGACATTTCTATGAAGCCACCATCAACCTGATACCAAACCCAAAGATACCATGAAAAAAGAAAACTACAGGCCAATATCTTGGATGAATACAGATGTAAAAATTCTCAACAAAGTATAAGCAAATGGAATCTAACAACACATAAAACAGATCATATACCACAACCAACTGGGATTCATCCCAAGCTCACAAGGATAGTTCAATATATGCAAATAAATCAATGTAATGCACTACATTAAAAAAGTCAAAACCCACATGATAGTCTCAATAAAGGCAGAAAAGCCATCTGACAAAATTCAACACCCACTATACACAGAACATATCTCAACATAATAAAAGCCATTTATTACAAACCCACAGCCAATATAATAATAACTCAACAGTGAAAAGCAGAAAACATTCCCGCTAAAAACTGGAACGAGACAAGGATGCCCGCTCTCACCACTTCTATTCAACTCAGAATTGGAATTCCCTGACACAGCAATCAGAAAAGAAAAAGAAATAGAAGGTAACTGGATGGGAAGAGGTAACATTGTCACTATATGCAGATGGCACGATACTGAAAACCCTAAGGATTCCACACAGAGACTACTAGATCTGATAAACGATATCCTGATATCCTGCCCTCAAAGCAGCAGCATACAAGATTAACTTTCAGAAACTGGTTGCACTTCTTTACACTAACAATGAAATACCAAAAAAAAAAAGAATGTAAAAAAAAAGTACCCTTTAGAATCACAACAACAAAATACCCAGGAATAAATTTGACTTTCAAGGAGATGAAAGACTTATGTGCTGAGAACTATAAAACATTAATACAGGAAATTAAAGAGGATTCAAAGAAATGGAAGCTACCCATGTTCTTGATTGGAAGAATTAATACTGTTAAAATGGCTATACTACCCAAAGCAGTCTACAGGTTTAATGCAATTCTTATAAAATTACCCATGACATTTTTCACAGAACTAGAACAAATAATCCAAAAATGTATAAGAAACTATGGAACACCCAGAACTGCCAAAGCAATCCTGAAGGACAAAAAAGACAAAAAAGGAGGCACAATTCTTCCAGACATCATAAACAGCATAGTACGGTACTGCCACAGAAACACACATACGGATCAATGAGACAGAAGAGACAGCCCGAAATAAACCCACACACCTGCAGTCAATCGCCAGCCAACAAGGGAGGTGGATTATAACAAGCGGAAAAGTCTCTTCAGCGAGTAGTGTTGGGAAAGTGGACAGTCACATGTAAATCAATGAAGCTAGAATTCATACCATACCACCATGCACAAAAACAGACTCAAAATAGCTTAAAGACGTAAGCTTAAGACATGACACCCGAAGACTCTGAGATGAGAACACAGACAAGACATTCTCTGACATAAATTATACCAAATATATTCTTAGTCTCCCAAGGCAATAGAAAAAAATATACAAATGAGATCTAAACAAAGCTTTTGCCAGCAAAAGAAAGAAAGAAAAGAAAGTTTAGTCACTCAGTCACGTCCGACTCTTTGCAACCCCAGGCTCCTCTGTCCATGGAATCTCCCAGGCAAGAATACTGAAGTGGGTTGCCATTTCCTTCTCCAGGGGATGTTCTGGACCTAGGGATCGAACTTGTATCTCCTGCTTGGCAGGGAGATTCTTTACCATTGAGCTACATGGGAAGCCCAAACTAGTATATATAGAATGGATAAGCAATAAGGTCTTACTGTACAGCACAGGGAACTATATTCAATATATCTTGTCATAAATCATAATGGAAAAGAATGAAAAAGAACATATAACTGTATCATTCTGCTGCTAAGTCATCTCAATCGTATCCGACTGTGTGACCCCATAGATGGCAGTCCACCAGGCTCCCTTGTCCCTGGGATTCTCCAGGCAACAACACTGGAGTGGGTTGCCATTTCCTTCTCTGATGTATGAAATTGAAAACTGAAAGTGAAGTCGCTCAGTCCTGTCCTACTCCTAGTGACCCCATGGACTACAGCTTACCAGGCTCCTCCATCCATGGGATTTTCCAGGCAAGAGTACTGGAGTGGGTTGCCATTGCCTTCTCCTATACACCAGTAATTAACACAACACTAAGTCAATTATACTTCAATTTAAAATTTTTTTGATTTTTAAAACACAAATGAATAGCTATCTTTGATAAATACACCGTTACATATCTAAAATTATACTCAACCTCAGGAACTTAGGACCAAAATTAGCAAAATGTTTGTGCTGATTATCAGATCAACAAAAAATATTCAATTAATTAAAAAAAAGACAAGTGGGTAAAAATGGGGGAGAAACAAGCACATTAGATATGGAGAAATATAAACTGATAAAAGTATGAAAGACAGTCAGCCTGCACTTGTTAACAAGTTAAATACTGCACCTTTTGACTCAGTTCTGGTTAGTAAGAACAGGAATATTTGCACCTCACATCATACATAGAGGACTAGCTCTTACACAAAAAGAAAAGAACTCCTAAAAAACTGTTAACAAATGCCCAACATTCCTAGCAGAAAATGAGTAAATCATGTGAACATGTGGTTCACACTAGAGAAGGAAAAGCCAACAGTTCTTAAACATATTAAAAGACATCATACCCCTGGGAAATTCCCTAGCGGTCCAGTGGTTACAACTTGGCATGCTCATTGCTGGGGCTCTGGGTTAGATTCCTGGTCACAGAACTAAGATTCACAAGAAGCGTGGTATGTGCAAAAACAAAAAAAAAGACATTTGACCTCCACCAGGCACATCCAAGTTAAAGTCACAATAAAATGGCTTTTCACCTAGCGGGTTAGCGTGATTTCCTCAGTTTGAGATGTCTCAGCTAAAGGGAAACAGTCACTCTCATCTGCAGACAGTGGGGGCGGAAATGATTTCAGAAGCAGTGGTCATTCGCTTGAGGTTCTGAAGGTAGGGCCTGCACGTTTTCTGGTGTGAGACAGGGAGCAGCTGAGGGCTCCTCCAGGTTTTTGCCAAGGGAATTTCCTGACACGGGGAGGATCGCAAGGAGCAGATCTGAGGGAGAAGACCAAGACGTGGGGCCGTGCACATCTGAGTCTGGGAGACCTGCTGGGCATTCAAGTAGATAGGCAAGCTGGCTCAGAAATCGGACAGCAAGCCTGCGAGACGGGAGGTGAGCCAAGCGGACGGGGAGGGAGGGAGACCTTCTCTCACCAGGACTGCCTTGCGGTCCTCGAAAACTCAGAATTCTCAGGGCTGAAAAAGGTAAGAAAGCTCAATGTTCCTGTCTTCGTTTGTATTACTTTTCTCCTCAACCTTAGTACACTTCTGTGCTCAATATCAAGTTCCACCTGTTTCCACGAGATCAGAATTTGCTGCTCCTGTATTAAAGCACTATAGATTTTTATTCCTCTCAAGTCAAAAGCAGGTTTTTAAGAAACACTAACACTTAGCATGCTTCAGATGATTTCCCTCTTGGACACTACGACAGCATGCCCTTGCTTTCATCCTTCAGCTTCATCCTGAGTCTCTCACTGTTTAGAAATCCCTCCCAGCAATTTCATTCAATAGCAATATCCACTGAGAGTAATCGCCAATGATACCAGAATTTTATTGGTTCAATTTCTTCTTCTATTTGATCTTTTCCCATAATTATCTTAATAACACAACTCTAGGTTAGTTTTGTTGATCTACATTAGTCTAGGTTCTAAAAGAAATATAAAAAGAGTCCCACTACCAATGAAGAATAAAGTTAGACGAACTAAAATATGCCATGAGTTACTAGTCTTATTTTTAGCTTTATTTTCTGAGTTTACCTTTACTGAGATTTCTTTACTCCTTTCTTGGCTTAGAGAAGCAAGAGCACTGACAGAATTAAAAAATGTAACTGATATAAGTTCATATCCCAACCCATCTCTGAATATGGAGTCTAAGATAGACATGTACCCCAGAGCAACATGGAGCCCAAGATGTGACAGATCCCCCTGGACTAAGTTCAAAGCATTTATTTCCAAGGCCCTAATTCAGAAGGTTAAAACAAGAACAGAAGTTAACCTTAAGAAAATCTACTACAGTGTGAAATGAAGTATTACTGGGGAGGAGTGGAGAAAAAGCTACAGAAAGAACGAAGAGGATGAGCCACAGTGGAAACAACACCCAACTGTGGTTGTATCTGATGCTCAGATGTTGTAAAGACTGTATTGCATCAGTTCAGTTCAGTCACTCAGTCATGTCCAACTCTTTGCGACCCCATGAACCATAGCACGCTAGGCCTCCCTGTCCATCACCAATTTCCAGAGTTCACCCAAACCCATGGGTAGACTCTTCAAATGGAGAGCTCCCCACTCGAGGCTCCACAGTGGGACTACAGGTTTTAACTTCATAATGTCAGAGGTTTAAGTCTTCTCATTACCTAAGAGCTGAGAAGGACAGCTACCCAGGCATAACCAGGAAAACATTAACAGTTTAAAATCTCTACTTTAACTGTTCAAAACAATAAAAACTGACACTCTAAAGCATCAATACAATTGGAAAACTTGTTTCAATTTCTACCCAACTGGTGAAGTTAAGACTACATAGAATTTACTTTACGGTGTTACAGAATGACCAATATTTTTCAGCAATAGCTGCCCGGGACCCAGATGGGAGACTACTAGTAGGAATGACCAAGCTATGGCTGAAGAATGGCTGCACCTATGTGTCAAGCCTCCTCTGAGGAAACCTATTTATAAGAAATGGTAGTGAGAGGATGTTCAGATATTTACCTGAATACTGGAAGCAATAAAAAGGTGAAGTACTTCACTGGTGGTCCAGTGGCTAAGACTGTGCACTCCCAATTCAGGGGGCCCGGGTTTGATCCCTGGTCAGGGAACTAGATCCCACATGCTGCAACTCAGAGTTCGAATGCCCCAACTAAAGAAACCACATGCTGCAACCAAGACTGAAGATTTTGCGTGCCACAACTAAGACCCGAAGCAGCCAAATAAATAAATATTTTTTAAAAAAGTGAAACACGGTCCCTAGAGCAGCAGCATCTACATCACTTGGAAATTTGTCACAAATGTAAATCCTCTGGCCCTCCTCCAGGCCTACTGACTCAGAAACTTTATCTATCATGTTTTGATAAGCCCTCTCGGGGATCCCAATGCATGCTAACATTGGCGAACCACAGCTTTGCAAAAAGCCACAGATATCCGTTCAGTCCATATTCTTTCCACCACAAAGTATTCGGGACCTTCTTCTGGGAATAACTTGTCTATGTCAAAATTAAGAACTAAGTGAAAATAAAGCTGTTTCAATTACAAATTCTTTACCAGTAACCAAAATTCCCTTAATAGTCATTCCCTTATGTAACAGGATTGTGCATCTTTTTAACGGTCCAGGACAGCTCTGGCTCCAACACACAAACCTGCTCCATACATCCACTTATCTTCATAAACATTCATTACACTTCTGTGTGCAGTCCATACATCTGAATATACATATATACGCATTCATATATGTATATATATTCATATATATACATGCAAGCAAAGGCTAAGGGTTCGTTAGATGCCCAGTTCAAGACTCAGCTTTGACTGGGCCTTCAGGGATAAGTGAGGAGGCAGGACTGCAGGATGCAGAGTGTTTCTGTCTAAAATCTGAAGAGAGAACGCCTGCCACATCATGGAAACAGCTCTGATACGCAACAGTGGCCCATTCTGCACCACTCTGGAGCTTACCTACCTAGTATACATCTGCCTTAGCTGGTGTGTTAGCCTCCTTCTGCTGCTGTAACAAATTACCACAAACTCAGTGGCTTGAAGATCATACAAATTCATTGCCGTTCCAGAGGTAAGAAGTCCAAAAGGGGTCTCGTGGGCTACAGTAAGGCAGTCAGCGGGCTGCCGCCCTCTGGAGGTCGCGGGGAGCTGCCTCCTTGCCTTTGTCTACTTCTTTGTCTCCACCTGTCGGTTTGTGGCGATCTTCTTCCCTCCATCTTCATCTCCCTGACACCCGACTCTCCTGCCTCTTTCTTTCAATTCTAAGGACCCTTGTGATTTCCCTGGATAATCCATAATAATCTATTTCAGTAGTTTTAACTAAATCACACCTGCAAAATACCTCTTGTTGTAAGGTGCTTTCCAGGTGACACAGTGGTAAAGAATGTCCCTGCCAACACAAGAAGTGAAAGAGACGTGGGTTTGATCCCTAGGTTGGGAAGATCCCCTGGAAAGGGAAATGACAACTCATTCCAGTATTCTTACCTGGGAAATCTCATGGACAGAGGAGCCTGGCAGGCTACAGTCCATGGGGTTGCAAAGAGTCAGAACCAACTGAGCATCTAAGCACAGCACAGCAATCATACTTGCTAACAAACCTGGCAAAATTTCTGAATTGGTAGGCAGCTATCTAGTCCCAGGGTTGCATTCTAACAGTTAGTAAAAACTGCTCACCTTATCTGCCACACGAAACTAACGTGTCAGCCAAGATGATTAAACTTTAGTCTTCCAATACAATCAGAAACCATTAAAGCTACTTAGTTATAAATAGTAACAGCAGCAAAGGCTAGCGCTGTGCTTCCTATGTAACTCAATTTAATTTTCACTCACCTTCAGTTCAGTCAGTCCAGTAGCTCAGTCGTGTCCAACTCTTTGCGACCCCATGAATCACAGCACGCCAGGCCTCCCTGTCCATCACCAACTCCTGGAATTCACTCAAACTCATGTCCACAGAGTCGGTAATGCCATCCAGCCTACCTTAGGTGGGGGTTATTATATTAAAGAATTTGCTGAAACGAGCAAGCGGTAGAATGGGATCTAAACACAGGCCCAGGCCCTAGAGATGGCTGATGGCAACTGCTCACTGCTACCCTCTACCGCTCACTCAACTACACATGGAAAAGTACTCAAATCGCCAGTCACTGTAACCAACAGAAATGCTTAAAAGGAACAAAAGGGCATCTAAATGCATGTAAGGACATCCCTAGGGAGCAGAGGTGCATATATCCTGGGCGCTAATTGAAAAGTAGGGATGCCAGCTTCTACCACCTACTTTAGGAACGGAAGTTCTCTCTTCCATCGTATCTTGTACTGACAAGACCATTAGATTCATCACAACTATGCTTAAGTATAGCTCAGTCACCACAGGAACCAATAAGTTCATTGCAATAAATAAAATATTAACAATATAATTTTTTTTATATACAAAGAGTGTCATAAAACAAGATTACAATCTTCACAGGTGTCTATAAAGGGTTCTAAATTCAATCACTACCTGGGCTGAGCAAGCAGAACTAGATAACTGTGAAAAGAGCTTTATTGTATACCCTTTAATACCTTTTGAACTTTGAACCCTGTGTATAAATCATCTAGTTAAACTGCTAAAATTTTAAATGGTGACAATTAACTGAAAATTTAGAAAACACTGGAACTATTCTAGTAAAGAGACTTGGTGGTTAAGAAAATCAGATTTGGAATCAAACCTCTGGGGTTAAATCTCTATAAAAACTATAGTCAATCAAATAGGAAAACAGGAGGAATAACTGTATCATTTTTGGTAAATAAGGCAACACTTTCACGGCAAGTCATTTTCCTTTGGTAGAGTTGAAGAGCTAATTTGAACGTAAGAAAATTAACTTGTGAGCAAAGCTGAATAAAAATCTAACTCCTAAAAACCAGAAGACTAAATAATAAATTATGTCAACACTTAGCAGTCACACCATCAATCACACATAGATGATAGTACACTAAAATGGGTCATTGAGATACATTTTACATACTTTGCAGGAACTTTTCAGGGTAATGTCACTCTGTGTGGGTCAGTCATGTCCAGCTCTTTGAGACCCTATGACTGTAGCCTGCTAGGCTTCTCTGTCCACAGGATTTCTTAGGCAAGAATACTGGAATGGGTTGCCATTTCCTCCTCCAGGGGATTTTTTTCCCGACCCAGGATTCACACCCATGTCTCCTGCATTGCAGGTGGATTCTTTACCACTCAGCCACTTGGGCAGACATGCTAGCTAAAAAATAATCACAGGATTCTACTGGAACTCCTAGTTAAAAATTAATCAAGCCCAATTTTCATTTTCCATATCTACGCTTGACTCTTTTCATATTTCAGGAAAGGCTTCTGTAAAAAACCAGAACTGTACATGCACAACTGAGCATGTTTCCTTTTGAAAGGTGAGTTTGATCACCTTTGCTGAGGGATCAGATCAAGATGGCGGAGGAGGAGGATGTGGAGCTCACCTTCTCTCACAAATACATAAATAACACATCTACCTGCAAAACAGTTCTCACAGGACATCTATTGAATGCCTGCAGAAGACCTCAGACTTTCAAAACAGCAAGGAAATCCAAAATAACTGGATAGCACACACACAGAGAAAGACAAAGGGATCTAGATAAGACCTGCACTCGTGGGAGGGAGCCGTGGAAGAGGCAAGGTTTCCACATGCTGGGAAATCTCCTCCCTGGTGGGGAGATTATCAGACAGAGGGGGAGCTTTGGAGCCTCAGAGGAGAATGCAGCAACTGGTGTGTGCAGGGCAAGACTGGGAGAGACCTGCACAGAGGGCTGGTGCCCGGAGCAGCACTCAGCAGCCTGAGACACTCATCAGCTGGGGCTCATCGGGCTGGATGCTGGGGCTCAGGCTTCAGGGGTTGGGTCCTGGGGAGAGGATGACAGCCAGCACACACTGAGGAAAGAGACGGCAAGCATCCAAGCCAAAAACAAACTGCACGCCAAAAAAAAAGAAATTAAACCAACACAAGCTACACAGAGACGCTGCCACATATAAATAGCCCTCTAAGGCCACAGTAGGTAACTTTCTTCTAAACTCATAGAGTAAGAGAATATAAGTAAAATGAAGATGCACAGAGAGTCCCAAATAAGATGAACCCAAACAGACTCACACCAAGACATACAGTATTCTAAAGGCAGCAAGAGAAAAACAAAAAGTTCATTACAAGGGAACCCCCAAAAAGCTATCAGCTGATTTCTCCACAGAAACACTGGAGGCTAGAAGGGAGTGGCAAAATATATTTGAAGTCTTGAAAGGGAAAAATGTGCAACCTAGAATATTCTACCTAACAAGACAATCATTTAGAATGGGAAGAAAAATAGAACTTCTCAGATAAGAACTAAATGAATATAGCAATATTAAACCTATCCTAAAAGAAATATTGAAAGACCTTCTCTAAATACAAAAGAAACAAGAAGATAAAGGAAGAAATTACAACTGGAAAGTAAATCACTTAAATTAGCCAGTATACTGATCAAAAAGAAAATCCTATTTATAATAGTGAAGATAAACACGTGGAACAGAAAAAGAATAAAGATGAGGCATAAAAAAGGACACCAGGGACTTCCCTAGTGGTCCAGTGGCTAAGACTCTATGCTCCGGGGCTCACTCCCTGGTCAGGGAACTAAGCCCCACATGCCACAATTAAAGAGTTCACACGCCACAACTAAAGATCCCACATGCCACAACTAAGACCCTCAGCAGCCAAATATTTTTAAAACAGTAAACAAAAAAGGGCATCAAAATCATAAAATGTGGGGAGCGCCCGGGTGGTCTAGCGGTTAGGACTCGGCACCTCCACTGCCAGGGATCCGGACTCAACCCCTGGTCAGGGAACTAGATTCTACATGTTGCAACTAAGAGTTTGTAAGGCACAACTAAATATCCCACATGCCTCAACTGAGACCTGGGACAGTTACATAAAAATATTTTGGAGAAAAAAAAAAATCATAAAATATGGGAAAGGAGAGTAAGAAAATGCAGGTTCTTTTTTTTTTTTTTTAAAGCATGTGTTTGAGCCTAGATGACTATCGGTGTAAAGCAAGCAGATACAGGGGGTTAACAAACTTGAAAACTGGGCAACCACAAATTAAAAACAAACAATAGAGTCACAGAAACCAAAGAGAAAACAAGCACAAAAGGAAATCATTAAACCACAAAATGAAAAAACACTGCAATTGGAAAACTAGGTTTAAAACAGAAATAAATACATATGTATCAATAATTACTTTAAATGCCAACAGACTGAATGTTCCACTCGAGAAAGAATGAGTGTCAGACTGGATAAAAAACAAAGAGCCTAGGGTATTCCCTGGCGGTCCAATAGTTAGGACACCATGTTCTCACTTCTAAGGGCCCAGGATCAGTCCCTGATCAGGAACTAATATACCACAAGCCACATGGCGCAAAGAAACCCCCCAAAACCAAGAGCCTATAATGTGCTGCCTACAAGAGACCCACCTTAGGGCAAATGACACATAGATTGAAAGTGAGGGGATGGAAAAGGATATTTCATACAAACAGAAATGACAAGAAAGTGAAGAGTAGCAATACTCGTATCAGACAAAACAGACTCTAAAACAAAGGCTATAAAGAAGGCCACCAGAGGGCTTCCCTGGCAGCTCAGTGGTAAAGAATCTGCCTGCCAATTCAAGAGACAAAGGCTCAATCCCTGATCCAGGAAGATCGCACATGCTGTGGAGCAACCAGGCCCATGCACCACAACTTCTGAGCCTGCATGCAACAACCACGGAAGCCCTCAGGCTGTAGCACCCGTGCTCTGCAGCAAGTGAGGCCACCTTAGGGTGGTCCACGCACTGCAAGCAGAGAAAAGCCCACACAGCATTGAAGACCCAGCACAGACAAAAAGTAATAAACATTTTTATAAGCACACTATATGATAATAAAGGGATCAGTGTAAGAAAAAACTTACACTCACCGAGATACATACACCTAATTCAGGAACACTCACATACATAAAATACTAGTGGACATAAAGGGAGGAACCTATGGAAATACAGTATTAGTAGGAAACTTTAACATCCCACGAATTATACGCTAGAACAGCTAAGACTTGATTAATTTTCAGGACATTTTTATCCAAAAAACTCAAAATACAGTCTTTTCAAGTGCACATGGTATATTCTCTACAACTGACCATATACTAGGGCACAAAACAAACCTCAACAAATTTAAGAGTATAAGCATTATATCAAGAATCTTCTCTGACCACAACAGAATGAAGAAATCAATCACATGAAAACAAATAAGGAAAAAAGTGATCTCATGAAGACTAAACAACACGCTCCTTAAAAAATAATGCAGCAAAAATGAAATCAAACAGCAAATTTAGAGTAGATTAACCATGACAATATAACCATACAAAATGTATGGGATGCAGCAAAAGCTATTCTGAGAGGGAAGTTCATAGCAACACAGGTCTTCCTCAAAAAAAAGAAAAAAGAAAAATCTCAAACAACCTAACCTATCACTTAAAAGAATTAGAATAAACAAAACGTAAAATCAGCAGAATGAAGGAACCAACCAAGACCAGAGAAAATAAACAGACTAAAAAAGAATCACTAAAGTGAAGAGCTGGTTCTTTGAAAGACTAAACAAAAGTGACAAACCTCTGACAAGGCACACCAGGGAGCAAAGAGAGAAGACCCACATAAACAAAATAACAAATGAAAAAGAAAAACTATCAACTGATACCACAGATATACAAAAAAGTGTTAAGAGAATACTATGCCCAATTATATATGCCAAAAAATTCAACAACCTAGAAGAAATGGACAAGTTTCTAGAAACATACAGCCCCTGAAAACTGAAACAAGAAACAAAATTTGTACAGGACCTTCACTAGAAGTGAAATAGAATTTTTAATTAAAAAAAACTCCACAAACAAAATGTACAGGACCAGATGGCTACCAAACATACAAAGAACTTATACCGATTCTTCTCAAACTCTTCCAAAAGACTGAAGAGAGAACACCCCCAAAGACATTCTATGAGCCACCATCACTCTGATAATAAAATCAAAGATACCAGCAAAAAACAAAATTACAGGCCAGTATCTCTGATGAATTTAGATGCAAAAATTCTCAACAAAATATTAGCAAACCAAATCCAAGAACATATAAAAAGGAATACACATCATGACTAAGTTAAATTCATTCTAGAGTCACAAGGATGGTTCATATATGCAAATCAATGTGATTCATCACATCAACAAAAGACAAAAGCCACATAAGATGCAGAAAAAGCATTTAACTACCATTCACAATAGAAACTTACAAAAGTGGGTATAGAGGGAACATATCTCAATGTTATAAAGGCACTGATGACAAACCCACAGCCAACATAATAGTCCACGGCGAAAGCTGAGTGTTCTTGCTAAATTCAAGAACAAGGCAAGGATGCCTACTCTCACCACTTCTACTCAACACAGTATTGGAGGTACTGCCACAGCAAACAGAAAAGAAATAAAAGATATCCAAGTTAGAGAAGAAGAAGTAAAACTGTCACTATTTGCAGATGACATGATACTCTATACAGAGAAGCTTAAAATCTCCACATATAAACTATTAGAATAAATGAACTCAGCAAGATAGTAGGATACAAGATTAATATATAGAAATCTGCTTCATTTCTTCACACCAACAATGAAATATTAGAAACAGAAAGTAAAGAAAAAATTCCATTTAAAACTGCATCCTAAAATCTTAGGAATAAATGCAGCTAAGAAGGTGAAAAACCTATATGCTGAAAACTATAAAACATTAATAAAGGACTGAAGATAATTCAAAGAAATGGAAAGATATCCCATGCTCTTGGATTAGAAAAATTAATATTGTTAAAATGGTAATACTACCGAAAGCAATCTTCAGATTTAATGTGATCCCTATCAAATCACCCATGACATTTTTCACAGAACTAGAATAATAAAAAAAATGTATATGGAGCCATGAAAGACTCAAAATCACCAAAGCAATCCTGGGAGGGGTGGGGGCGGGGAGACAGGCAGCATAACTCTTCCAGACCTTCAGACAATACTACAAAGCTACAGTAATCAAAGCAATGTGGCACCAGTACAAACAGACATATGTATCAGTGAAACAGAACAGAGAACCCAGAAATAAATCCATACAAGTTTAGTCAATTAATCTTTGACAAAAGAGGCAAGTGTACTCGGCAAGTTGGACAGCTGCATGTAAATCAATGAAGTTAGAAAACACGCTCACAACATGCAGAGAAACTCAAAATGGCTTGAAGACTTAAACATAAGACATGACACCATAAAACTAGAAGAGAACATAGGTAAAACATTCTTTGACATAAATCATACCAATGTTTTCTTAGGTCTCCCAAGGCAATAAAAATAACAAAAAAACAAATGGGACCTAATCAAACATGTAAGTTTTTGCACAGCAATGGAAACTACAAAAACAAAAAAAACGAAAAGAAAACCTACAAAATGGGAGAAAATAGCTGCAAATAATGCAACCAACAGGTCAAATCTCCAAAATATACAAACAGGTCATCATACAACTCAACAACAACAAAGACACGCAATTGAAAAATGGGCAGAAGACTTTAAAAGACATTTCTCCAAAGAAGACATACAGATGGCCTATAGGTATATGAAAAGATGCTCAACATAGCTAATTATTACAGAAATGCAACTCAAAACTATAATGAGGTACCACTTCACACCAGAATGGCTTCAAAAAGTCTAAAAACAACAAATGCTAGAGAGGGTGCGGAGAAAAGGGAACCCTCCTACACTGTTGGTGGGAATGTAAATTGGTGAACCACTATGGAAACAATTGAAGGGATTCACACTAAATCTTGGGTTCCGAACCTTTTTCAAAATATTATGCTGAGCAATAAATGTTAGGAGACAAATCTGTGAAAGAATTGATATTCATATAAGTTTAAAGTGTTATAATTTCTTTAAAAAGGTGAATAAAAGTAGAATTTCTTTATGATTACTCAAATGCATTTTTAATGATTATTCAAATGTATCTTTTCAAAAATGCAGTCTACATGCAATTCATTTTTCTACTTTTTTTCTTAAAATGCTGGGAGAAATTAAGAGGTAAATTACCACAATTCTACAACCAATAACATACTCATCATTAATACTGCAAGGAGCAGAGTCAAGTCCCAGAAAATCACCTGCACTTCTAATATGGATTATGGTCAACCTCAGGTGTCAGCTAGGAGGAGAATAGAAGGAAACCTGCTAAGGTAATGGAAATACTGGACAGTTAGTACTTTTGAGGGAATACACTATGTACAAATTAATTGAGTTACATATTTAAGACTTGTGGGGAACTAACTCCCTTAGTGGTCCAGTGGTTAGGGGTCTGAACTTCCACTGCAGGAGGCAGAGATTCAATTCCTGGTCAGGGAACTAAGATATCATATGCCACACTACAAAAGACTTGTGCACACTACTACACATACTTCAATAATAACAACCACTTAAGTAATAAACAATTTATTTGTTTAAATCTAAGCTTGACCAAACTAACACTGAGCAAGTTTATCAACTGCTTCAGCTTTGAAAATCTGTAATGGATCAATAACACTTCCTGGGTTATTGTGGAAGTGAGACAATGCATACATAGTATTTAGTACACTGCTTCATGTACAGTAAACACTCAGTGAATGTAGGTCTAATACATTATCACTAATAGATTGTGGACTGCAACTTTTATCAATGTGAGATGTCTTTATCCAGCTTAATAATAACAGTTGTTAAGTTACGGATATTCCCCAGGCCCAAAGACAGACACAGCCAAAGTTCTTTATTTAGAAAAGTGAGTTTCCACGTGCTCATTCATCCCATGGTATGCACATTAACTTATTCAACTATTCCCTAAGTAAGAGAAACTCCAGTTATTTCCCTTTTTCTTATTAGAAATTAAGTGATAATGAATGTCCTCCCCTCTACATTGTCTCTTCTGATCTTTTTATGTCTAAAATAGATCAGTGCATAAACTATTAAGGTTCTTTCAAATATGAACCTTATGTCTCAAATAACTGAATGCCGACCCATCAAAATCCTAAAATAATATTAATACCAAAATTAAGAGTATCGCCATAGGCTACAGATTAGAATTACCTGAAGAAAAATCTCATAAATTCTAAATTTGTATGTCAAATGAAAATTCAGAAGCTTAAAACAAAAGTTTTTCTTCCACATCTTACAATAATCACTAGTCTAAAATCTATAGTTTTTTCCAAAAGTGTGAGGAAATTAAAGATTTTATTTATTGACAGAAAAGCAATCACAAAATACTCTCAAATATAAGTCACTCAGTCGTGTCTGACTCTTTGCGACCCCATGGACTATATAGTCCATAGAATTCTTCAGGCCAGAATACTGGAGTGGGTAGCTGTTTCCTCCTTCAGGGGATCTTCCCAACCAAGGGATCAAATGCAGGTCTCCCGCATTGCGATTCTTTACCAGTTGAGCCACCAGGGAAGTCCAAGAATGCTGGAGTGGGTAGCCTAACCCTTCTCCAGGGTATCTTCCCAACCCAGGAATCGAACCAGTGTCTCCTGCATTGCAGATGGATTCTTTACCAGCTGAGCTACCAGGGAAGCCCAACTCTTATGTGAATAGATGTTAATTCCCATTTTGCTGAAATAAAATAGATGCACACAAAGAAACGCACCTAGGATGTAACCACTTTTCCTGAGAGGGATGCAACTGAAGTGCAGTTTCAGCTTTATCCCTTGACATAGTCAATTTTTCTACAATGAGTATGTACTATTTTTGTAACAACAAAAATGTTCAATTCTTTTTAAAAACAAGAGTCCAGGACTTCCCTGTTGGCTCAGGGCTAAAGAATAAGCCTGCCAATGCAGGAGACACAGGCTTGATCCCTGGTCCAGGAAGATCTCACATGCCACAAGGCAACTCAGCCCGTGCTCCACAACTACTGAGCCTGTGCTATAGAGCTGAGGAACCACAACTCCTGGAGCCTGAACACTCTACAGCCCGTGCTCCCCAACAAGAGAAGCCACTGCAGTGAGAGCCCCTGCCTGTTGTAACCAGAGAAAAGCCCGCGCAGCAACAAAGAACCAGCACAGCCAATTAAATAAAATTATTAAAACAAGCAAAAAATAAGAGTCCCTCAAGCTCTCAGTATCCAACAAATGAACTCCTACATAACCAAGTACTTTTGTTAACATTGGTAAGTCACACACACTGGGCAGTGTGACTTACAGGTCAGTAAGTCACTGACCTTACTCAAAAAGAAATTCTTTACTCTTTCTAATGGTAAATCACCCCGTATCTCTATTTTCTATTCTGCCCACTCTCACTTTCAAATCTGCAAAACACAGAATTCTCATTAAGCGGAAACAAGATTTGACACAGTTTATTTTAGCCACAGACTCCACCTTGGTGCAGTCTATTCTCAGCACAAATCTGCTTCATGCCTGAGACCAAGTCCCTTGCTAGCTGGACTTCTGATTCATTCTCAGGTTCCACACTGAAACCATGTTCCTAAAAATAACTGACATCCTTTCCTACCTGCTTCTCCTTCGGATTTTGTCTTGAAAACAGCCCGTAACACATCTTGGTCCACACCCTCTTTATGAAATCACTTTCCACAGACTATCGCTTTGCTGGCTCACAGTAAAACGTTCGACAATTTTTGTTAACGGAAGCTGTCTGAGAGAAGGAACCTAATCTTAATTATCGCCACTAACCCGGGCTGCGATGCCAAAACGCCACCTTGGGTCTCGGCGAGCGCGTGCGGCAGCGCAGCCACCCACCTTGGTTCAGGTACGTGAGCGTCTCGTCGTGCAGCTTCACGGCGGGCGACGTCGCGGCACACATCACGTACTGGAAGGGCGGGTGTTTGGTCTCGTCATCCAGAGGAAGGCTAGGGTCTTCCTGCTTGAAAATGGGCAACGCCAAGACATCGCTGAAAAGGAAAGGCAACACCGACTTAAAAACATACGGAAGGGTTCAGTTCAGTTCAGTTCAGTCGCTCAGTCGTGTCCGACTCTCCGCGACCCCATGAATCACAGCACGCAAGGCCTCCCTGTCCATCACCAACTCCCGGAGTTCACTCAAACTCATGTCCACAGAGTCGGTGATGCCATCCAGCCATCTCATTCTCCGTCGTCCCCTTCTCCGCCCGCCCCCAACCTTTCCCAGCATCAGAGTCTTTTCCAGTGAGTCAACTCGTCGCATGAGGCGGCCAAAGTATTGCAGTTTCAGCTTTAGCATCAGTCCCTCCAATGAACACCCAGGATTGATCTCCTTTAGAATGGACTGGTTGGATCTCCTTGCAGTGTACGGAAGGGTAATTTCTTTTAAAGTTTCGGATCACAGGAATTATCAAGAGGGACCTCCCTGTGGTCTAGTGGTGAGGGTTTGGCACTTCCACTGCAGAAGGCATGGGTTCGGATCTCTGGTCAAGGAACTAAATCCCGCATGCCACTCAGTCGCCCCCATATGTAGAATAAAAGAACTATTAATGCTAATTTGGCACCCGCAAAAGATAGCTTCAATAACCCATTATCTCTAGTGGGAGAGAGAGGGGTGGGTGGCTGTAATTAGGCAAAAGTATTAAAACGAGAAATACTTAAAGCAAGCAGTATTTAATAAAGTCAAAACTACAGATAAAGAGATCAGGCTAATAATGTATCTGGTACTCAAAAAAAAAAGTTATGTCAAAAACTTCTTTAAAAATTTAAAACTAATTATTTCTATTAGAAAAGAGCAAGAGTACAGAGCCACCTGTTTTGAAAGGTAGGTCACCCTGGCACCATGAAATTACAAAGAAGCATTTGATTAAAGTGGTACTTTATAAAAAGTTCCCTGCTAGGCTTAGCCAAGTGCTGAGAGCATAAAGCTTCACACTCAGTCTAAAACAATGGCTTCTTCTGAGAAGCAAACAGTAGCAGGATAAACAGCTGCTATTTTTTTCCCCCAAGAATAACTTGGGGCATTGATCAGGAGGGGGTGAGGGGGATCTTCTGGGTACTGTCTATATTCTGTTAACTTGGGTGGTTAAACACACATGGATGTATTTGGTTTGCCTTAAAAAAAAAAATCGGCTATCTTTTACATACCACAAAATTCACCCTTATAAAGTGTATGACTCAGTGGCTTTCAGTATCTTCAGAGTTGTGCAGTCTTCACTGCTATCTAATTTCAAGATACTCTCAGCACCTCAGAAAGAATTCTCATACCCCTAGCAGCCACTCTCTATACCCCAACCCTACCCACCACCACCCAAGCAACCACTGACCTGCTTGTCTCTATGGACCCGCCTATTCGAGATATATAATGCAACAGAATCACGTGACCTTTTGTGACTGGTTTTACTAACACTTGGTGTGTTCAAGGTCCATTCACATTGTGGCATATAGAGTTCATCATTCCTTCTTATGGCAGAATGATATTCCGTTGTATGCATATACCATATGCTAATTATCCATCACCGGATGATGAACCTTTGGCTTGTTCCCATTTTTTGGTTATTACAAATATGCTGCTATGAACACTTGTATATGTTCTGTGTAGACATGTTTAATTTCTTTGGATTTATATCTAGAAGTAGAATTACTGGGTCTTATGGTAACTCGTATATCTACCTTTTTGAGAAATTGCCAAACTGTTTTTTAAAGTGGCTGCACCATTTTATATTTCCACCATTAACATGTGAAGGGTAGGGTTTTAAGATAATTTGCTGAGCTGTACGTTTATATCCTGATGACTTTTCTATGTGCATTTCTCAATGAGAAGTAAAATAGCAAAATATCCAAGTGAATACTGTAACAAGGACCTCAGAGACTTGTCTGAACTGCTTGTTTATTCCTATGAGCTGTTAACTGACTTAGATATCTGGATGGCCCACTTTAATTAAACTCAACTTTTAAAAAATGTGGAAATAAAATAAATGAAAGGAAACCCTGTATTTCCTCTTCCCACATACACTTCTATTAAAGCACCAGACTGATTATTCAGGGACTAAATTACACACTAATTCTCCTTCATTTATACCTAGAAAATGTCAAAACACTTCTAAGTCAAAAGTATACTGAGGAACACATAGTTAGCAATGGTCTCCAGCCCTCTTCTAGAACAGGGAGATACAAAAACTTTTCAGGAAATTTACAAATGGTACTTTAAGACTCAGAGCAGCTCTCTTTATGAAACAACTATAGCAGTCAAAGTAGCTCCACAGTAGATGAAAATAAATATATATTCTATTTCACATGTATGTAATTTAGTTTTCTGGGTGAGAAAATTTCCTGGTGGTCCAGTGGTTAGGACTCCATGCTCTCACTGCCGAGGACCAGGGTTCAATCCCTGGTTGTGCTAGTGCTAAGTCACTTCAGTCATGTCCGACTCTGTGTGACCCCATAGACAGAAGCCCACCAGGCTCCCCCGTCCCTGGGAATCTCCAGGCAAGAACACTGGAGTGGGTTGCCATTTCCTTCTCCAATGTGTGAAAGTGAAAAGTGAAAGTGAAGTCACTCAGTCGTGTCCGACCCTTAGCGACCCCATGGACTGCAGCCTACCAGGCTCCTCCATCCATGGGATCTTCCAGGCAAGAGGACTGGAGTGGCTTGCCACTGCCTTCTAGGTAACTAAAATCCACAAGCCGTGCAGTGTGGTCAAAACAACAAAAAAAAGTTCTCCTGGTGAGAAAAGAAAAAAATGAGATGAGAGCTATAAATCAGATGCTTTAGTTAATCATACTAAAAAGTGACATGGAGAATAATTTTAGATCTTAATGCTAACTGCCTTGGTTGATCATTACATACATAAGACATCAGATTGCAGAAGATTGGCTATATATAAATAAACTGCTACACAGAGTAAATAAAATTTTATTTGCTTCAGATTCTAGAAGGCCACCACTTTTATTCCCTTGGTTATGGTAGCTCAGACAGTAAAGAATCCGCCTACAATCCAGGAGACCCACAATCAATCCCTGGGTTGAGAAGATCCCCTGAAGAAGGGGCTGGTTACCAACTACAGTGTTCTTGAATCCCATGGACAAAGAAGCCTGGCAGGCTACAGTCCATTGGGTTGAAAAGAGTCGAACACGACTAAGTGACTAATACTTTTATTTTCATAGCCTACTATGCTTTTGGTAGATGCTAAAAACTCCTGAATAAACATAAACATGTAGAGATCATCTGCTAATGCAATCCCAATTAACTTTTTACTTTATTAGAAAGACAATGCATTCCAACCAACACAGCAGCCAGAGCGAGCCTCTTCAAATAGAAGTCGGACCATTTCATTCGTTTGCACTCTCTCCATCTCCTCACTTTTGAAACCAAGGTCCCTGGAAGGACCTGGTTCAGTCACGCCAGCCTCCTTCCTCAACTCTTCCGGGGCCTTTGCACTGGCCCTACTCTGCTGATGTCCTACTGGCTCACTGCATTCAAATGTCACCTTTTCAGTGACAACTGTAATTCTCCATGGGTACTCCCAGCTGCTCCTTTCCAGCTCTATTTATCCACAAAGCATTTCACTTTCCAACACTATACCAGACTTACATTTGTATCCCCCATAAGTAAAACTACCCCCCAAATTGGTTTCTCTTCACAGACTCAAACCCAGCATCTAGCACAAAGAAGCTCAATATCTGCTAAACTGATGAATGAACTGCAGCACTGATATTCAATCATTACTAAAGGGAAAAGCTACATCCCCAGACAATTTAAGATCATAATTTCTACCAGGATGAGCCATAAGAAAAGTTCTGGAATTCAGTTGATTTTGTAACCTCATATTCCAGACAGGTAGGTCTCCCAGGGATCTGATAAGCAAATGAAAAGACACAAGGATTCGAATTATTCCAAGTAATCCTGAAATGCCAGTATCCAAAAATATCCAAGCACACAAAGACAAACATGACTTTAGGTGCAAGAACCAACAGCAAAAACAACAGATGGCATATACCCAGTTCCAGATCCTGTCTGTTGGCATTCAGTGCTTTCCTGCCTCTGCTGCAGAGGGTTAGAGGTCTGAAGACTACATATATAAGACATCTTGCCAGCTGGAACCTTGTTAGGTTGCTCTGAAGGGAAATGAAGAGGGAGTGGGAAAGAGCAGAGGCAGGCAACCACAGCTGCAGGAAAGTTCAAGGCAGAGCCAGCCCTTCTCCCTGAACTCTTCTAGCACTTTCACAATCAAATACTTCACTAAACCCTTCTCTGCTTGAAACATCTCGGTGCATTCTATTTTCCTGACTGGACACAGACCAATACCCAACAAAGACTTCAAGATGCCAGAATTACTAAACCTATATGATAAAATTAAGCTTCCTTTGTTTAAAGAAATAAAGAACTAATATTTAACAGTAAGATCACACAGAAATGAAGAGTATATAAGGAAAATGGAACATACACAAAAAGTTATCCGGAAGGCAGCACAGAAAACGCTGAAGAGGTGTTGAGAGAGAAAGGGAGAGGATGTTACACTGAGTCTCAGAAGAGGAAAGAATGGGGCAGAGGCAGGATTTGGATATAAAGGCCCAGCAAAGTCCAGACCAATGAAACAACACGAAATCGCTGATTTAAGAACCCAAAATAACCAAAGCAGGATAAATAATTTTCGAACCTGCACCCAAAAGCACATCAGGAAAAACTTGTAAGCCAGTATGTGTGTTCATATTTCACAAGTCCAATTTTCTCAGTCAAGTACCAAGTATGGAAATTCCAGTGAAAGTAGGCCCTGGGAGGAAGAGCTGTGGGTCTGAGATGGCACCACCCCATCCTTAAGCAGAGCTGGAGAGGGACTGGACCAGGGCACAGAGGTGAGACCGCCAACCAGCAAAGGGGTGTGCTTGAGAGCAGAGGTGGTGTACTTCCCGTGAGGTCCAATCAGTGCTTCCCCAGAGCCACCCTCTGTTACCTAAGTAATGGAAAGGAAGCATGAGATTTAAGCAGGGTTGCTGCTGCTGCTGCTAAGTCACTTCAGTCGTGTCCGACTCTGTGTGACCCCATAGACGGAAGCCCACCAGGCTCCCCCGTCCCTGGGATTCTCCAGGAAAGAACACTGGAGTGGGTTGCCATTTCCTTCTCCAATGTGTGAAAGTGAAAAGTGAAAGTGAAGTCGCTCAGTCGTGTCCGACCTTTAGCGACCCCATGGACTGCAGCCTACCAGGCTCCTCCATCCATGGGATTTTCTAGGCAATAGTACTGGGGTTACGGTTGTGTTAAAAAAAAAGGACAGGGGAATAAAGCGAAAGGCGGCAAGAGAGAACAAGGGAATATGTGGGGCAGTAACTACAAATGACTGACCAGGAAAATTTAAACTGGTTGAGGAAGAAAACAGGAGCTCAAGAGGGTACATGTGTGCGTGCTCAGTCATGTCCGACTCTGCGACTCTATGGACTGTAGCCCTCCAGGCTTCTCTGTCCATGGGATTTCCCAGGCAAGAATACTGGAGTGGGTTGCCATCTTCCTACTCCAGGGGATTTTCCTGACCCAGGGATCAAACCCAAGTTTCCTGAATTGGCAGGAGGATTCTTTACCCCTGAGCCACTGGGGAAGCCTCTTCAAGAGGGCGAGAAATTGTGATCTGAGCGCAGTATCAGTGGTTGTATTAATAAATTTTAATAGGTCCAATGATGGCAGAAGGAGGGTAACGAGGGAGAGGGTGAAGGGCAGGAGGCAGCAGGTGAACTCTGAATCTGAGATTGCAGGTGGGTCACATGATGGGTAAATCAAGGTCTAACGTATGACCATAGGATTGAGTAGCTGAGATAATGTCCTGTAAGAAAGATACTCAAGGGACAGAAGTGTCAGGCTGCTGGAAGGCCCATTTAAATATCTTCTGAAATCACCACAAATGAACAGACTAGTCGTGTTCTTTGTGACAGTGAGCCAGGATCTTAAATTTTTAAAATGAGAAATGACCCCCAAACCAGATGACTGCAATCACTGAGGACCTGGTGACAATCCATGGCATGAAATTCAAAGTTGGGGGGTCCTGCAGAAAAGGAGTGAGACAGAACAGCCCGAAGGTGGCCGTGAGAAGCCAGAAGGATCCTTCCCCAGGCTCCTGGTGCAAGAGCAGGGTTGTGGAAATAAGCCCCCAGCAGTTGAGAGGGTCTCAGAGATAGCAGGTTTCCACAAGAGCAGGGTAGGGGAAGACAGCATTAAGAGACAAAGCTGGCTATACTAGTTTCCTAGGGTTGTCATCACAAAGAACCAGAAACTAGAGGCTTAAAACAGCAGCAGCTTCCTGTCTCACTGTTCAGGGGCCGGAAGTCTGAATCCAGGTGCTGGCCGAGCACTGGGAAGGAAGGCCTCTCTCGCAGCTTCTGGGGTCTGGTGGCAGATGCTGGGTGCTCCTCACTTGTAGGTGCAGCACTCCAGGCCCATGGCCAGCTTCTTCCTGTGTGTCTTCAGTATTCCCTCTGTGTGTGTCCAGATTTCCCCCTTCTAGAAGGACACCAGTTCTCTTCAACTAGTGCCCACCCTGATGACCTCATTTTAAATGGATTACCTTTGTGAAGTCCTTTATTTCCAAATAAGGTCACATTCTGAGGCACTGTGGGGGGGTGCCTGGGACTTCAACATATCTTTCTGGGGGACACACAATTCAATCCGGAACACTGACCGCTTGGGAGAGTTTTCTGATAGACTGAGAATTCCAGAGAGTAAAGTGGGAGAATGTTAGAACTGGTCAGAATGCGGAGCTGGCTACAGAAATGAGCAAGTGCTGAACACCGTGCCAAACACAGGACAAGGAGCGTCCTGGAAATCTGGAACTGCCCCTTGTCCCGACAAACAAGAACCAAGTGCAATAGGCTGCCCTGGCTCGGTGGGGAAGAACCCATCTGCCGATGCAGAAAATGCAGGTCCTGGTTCCTGGTCCGGGAAGACCCCACATACTGGGGAGCAACTAAGCCCATGCGCCGCAACTACTGAGTAGAAATGCCAAAACTACTGAAGCCTGCGTGCCCTAGAGTCCATGCTTCGCAAGAGAAGCCGCCATGAGGAGCCTGCACCACTGCAACTGGAGGGCAGCCCCTACTCGCCGCAACCTGAGCAAGGCCCTCACAGCCACAAAGACGCAGCACTGCCAAAAATTAAAAAATAAGACAGTCAAGTGCACAAGGACTGGTCCAGTGTGCCCTAAAAAATGAGACACACGTCTAGGAGAGACTGATCAAAGAGAGAAGGCACTAATAAAAATGAGTAAAAAAGTTGTAACTAATGATATAAAAACTAGTAAGATGAGACTATCACTAACAACTATAGCAACATATTTGAAAATATTGGTAAGATGAACAATTTTCTAGAAAAGTTAACACCAAAACTTTTAGGACCTAAAAACCTCTACGGGACTTCCCTGGTGGCACAGTGGATAGGAACCTGTCAACGCAGAGGACACGGGCTCCACCTCTGGTCCGGGAAGATCCCACAAGTTGCCGAGCAACTACGTCCCTGTGCCACAACTAAGCCCACAGTGCCTAGAGCCCGTGCTCCACAAGCCATCGCAGTTGGAAGCCCGTGCACCACGATGAAGGGTAGCCCTGCTGGCCACAACTAGAGAAAGACCATGCAAAGCAATTAACAGCCAGCACAGTCAAAGCAAATAAAATGATAAAGACATAAAAGGCTTAAAAAAAAAAGTAACGCTACAGAGACTGATACCTGTGGTTAAAAATTTTGCCCCCGAGAAAACTTTCACAAAGGAGTTCTACCGGACTTTCAGGGGCAGCTCCTATACAAACTATTCAACAGGACAAAAACCGAGGAATTAACCTTATTCCTTATGAAAACTTATGCAATTGTGACATCAAAACTAGGTACAAACAAAACTAGAAAAGGAAGTGAAAAGCTCAAGTCAGCCATAAATATAGATGCAAAAAGTCTAAACTGAGTAATAAGAAATCAAATTCAAGAGTGTAATGACAAACCATCATCTAGCTGGGTATTTCCCAAGAACACAAGGACAGAATCCAGAATCTGCAAATAGGAAAGCAGACTTAGAACGCTGATGGGCACTGGGTTTACAGCAGAATGGCAGTATAAAGAGGTGAGAAATAGCGCTTGTTTGGGCAGCACGTAAACTAAAACTGGAACGATACAGAGATTAGCATGGCCCCTGCGCAAGGATGACACGCAAATCCGTGAAGCGTTCCGTATTTTTTATAGAGTGAAGTAAGCCAGAAAGAAAAACACCAATACAGTATACTAACGCATATATATGGAATTTAGAAAGATGGTAACGATGACCCTATATGCAAGACAGCAAAAAGACACAGATGTAAAGAACAGTCTTTTGGATTCTGTGGGAAAAGGTGAGGGGGGGATGATTTGAGAGGGTAGCGTTGAGACATGTACATTACCATATGGGAAGTGGATCGCAGGTTCAGGTTCGATGCATGAGACAGGGCGCTCAGGGCTGGTGCACTGGGATGACCCTGAGGGATGGGATGGGGAGGGAGATGGGAGGGGGGTTCAGGATGGGGAACACATCTATACCCATGGCTGATTCATGTCAATGTACGGCAAAAACCACTACAATATTGTAATTAGCCTCCAATTAAAATAAATAAAAAATAAACATTCTCAAATAATAATAAAAAAAAAAAAAGAGGTGAGAAATAAACAGTCTTTTCAAAGATATTAGGTAAACTGCAGGCTGATACAATGGCAACTACAACTGGCCTCCTCTCATACAATACCAAAAGAAGAAGGAAAAAAAACACAACTCTAGAGAGATTGTAAACTTAGATGTAATATGTAAAGTAATAAACCTTCAGAAAAGACTATAAGAGTATTGTTATGACCTCAGAGTAGGGAAAGACTATAAATGAAAAGGCTGGTCCATCTGACCATATTCCAATCAAGACCTTCTGTTTAAAAGCCACCATAAAAAGAATGGGAAGGTGTCATGGAGAAGAGAATTATCTGTGACATATACGTGTAATCAAGGCTAGAATCCAGAATATATAAAAGACTACAACAAGCTGATCGCCGAAGAATCGATGCTTTTGAACTGTGGTGTTGGAGAAGACTCTTGAGAGTCCCTTATACTGCAAGGAGATCCAACCAGTCCATTCTAAAGGAGATCAATCCTGGATGTTCGTTGGAGGGACTGATGCTAAAGCTGAAACTGCAATACTTTGGCCACCTCATGCGACGAGTTGACTCACTGGAAAAGACTCTGATGCTGGGAAAGGTTGGGGGCGGGAGGAGAAGGGGACGACAGAGAATGAGATGGCTGGATGGCATCACCGACTCTGTGGACATGAGTTTGAGTGTACTCCGGGAGTTGGTGATGGATAGGGAGGCCTGGCGTGCTGTGATTCATGGGGTCGCGGAGAGTCGGACACGACTGAGCGACTGAACTGAACTGAATTGAACTGACAACAAGAAGATAAACACAGGCTTCCCTGGTGATCCAGTGGTTAAGAATCCTGCCTGCCAATGCAGGGGACACAGGTTCAATCCCTGGTCTGGGAAGAGTCTGCATGTCGCAGGGTCGCTGAACCCCATGTGCCACAACTACCGAGGCCTGAGCACCCTAGAGCCTGTGCTCCACAAGAGAAGCCACGGCAATGAGAAGCCTGCACACTGCAACTAGAGAGTAGGCTCCACTTGCCGCAACTAGAGAAAAGCCCGCACGCAGCAATGAAGACACAGCACAGTCAAAAATAAAAATAAATAAAAATTTAAATACCTTTCCAAAAAGGGTGGGGAGGGGAACTGAATGGAAACAAAGGTGCTGCCTTCAAAACCTGGGAGAGAAACTTACAGATAAATATATAGCTACAAATGGATTAGAAGCACACCAAAGGAGAAAGCACCTAACTAAAGACAGAAAATCATCACAGTAATCAAATCAACAGTAAAGAACCATAAAAATGAAATAGAAAACACAATCAAGAAAAACAAAACCAAAATCTGATTTCTTACAAAATACTGGATACAGACAAACTTCTGCAACAGGTCATGGAAGAAGGGACACACACAAGAAACACCTGGAGTGAAAGAAACGGTGTAATCACAAACATTGGAGAGATCAGTTAAAAAATCTGGAAAAAAACTCCCACAACTAAGGTAAACTGTGAGTTTAAACAGGCAAACACCTATGCAGGCAAAAATAAAATAAAATCATCTAATCCAGACTGTCTTTATAAAAAGCTTTATAAAAAACTGAAGAAAAAATTAAGTCCCATGTTTGGATGGTGAAGAATGCGCCTACAAAGCAGATCTGGGTTCGATCCCGGGGTCAGGAAGATCCCCTGGAGGACATGGCCACCCACTCCAGTAATCTTGCCTGGAGAATCCCCATGGACCCAGGAGCCTGGCAGGCCCCGGTCCATGGGGTCACAAAGAGTCAGACACGACTGAGTAAGCACAGCACAACACAACACACAAAAATATTTAGCCCATAAAAAGAAAGTTATCCAGCTCACATGAAGCTGATACAGCCTTAATATTTTTTCAAAAGGACAGGCAAACAAAAACAAAAAAGAAAAAGAAAACTGAGGCTCAATCTCAGTTAGGAACAGAGACAACCTATTTACGAAATTTTGGAAGCATTCTCTCTCATCAGTAAGTAGACTAAAGTTTGCGGCGTTTCTAAACAACACTGCAGAAGGCTAAGGCTTACCCCACACTCAGGCAAGAAAATGAAACGTAAAGATTACACAGGAAGAAACAAACCCATCACTATTTAACAGTATCAACTAGGATATCTGAGCCCCTAAAGTTATTAGAACTAATAAGTTCTGCAAGGTCCTGCAGAGGAGAGAGAGGAAAAAAAAAAAGATAAAACAAGAAAGAAAAAAACCCCCAGCATTCCCATGTGATTTTCCTTCTATCCAAAAAGATCATCTTCCACCTTGAGAAGACTTCTCAGTTATTCGCTGGTAAGCAGCCAACAGGTGCAGTGGAAAGAAGGGGCGGTCAGACCCCCAGCTTCAAATCCTATTTCTTCCCTTTGCGGGCCCTCTGAACTCTAAGAGTGGGTTTGTTTTTAATTTAGTAGAAAATACTTTAACTATCCACACTCCAGGCACATGTTAGATGAGAGGTTCTCAAAGTATGGTCGTGGAATCCTGGAGAACCTGAGATTTTCAGGGGTTCAGGAGGTCACACCTATGCTCAGAATAATACTAAACCATTATTTGCCTTTTTCACTCTTGACATTTGCACAAAACCAATGGTGGTTAGAACTGCAGGTGCCTTGGCATGAATCAACGCGGTAGCACCAAGCTACACAAGCAGTCATTGTATAAAATCATTAACTTTATTGAATACTGGTCCTTGGGTAGGTATAATGTATTTCTGTTGCACACCTAAGTGCAATGGTTTTCTAAAGAAAAGGTTTTTATGAAACTGATCTGTAAGCAGCTTCTCTTACAGAATACCATTTTTACTTAAAATTGACAAACTATGGTTATTCACTTCTGAGTATTTGACAGAAATTTCCTCAAAAAAAAAGTGAGCCCTTTATGTCAAGGAAAACAACTATGACAGCATTTGTTACCAATGACAAAATCCGCACCCTCCTTCTGCCACATGCCTTCTCTGATGAGATGGTGGTGACACTAGGGAATGTGACTTTTTGGTACTGCATAGTAAAAAATGAGAACATTGAGAAGATTTGCAAAACTCAAGAAATTATTTTCCAAATGACCAATACTGGCACATTTAAAAGTATACAGGTTCAGAGACCCAGTCAAAGCTCAAAACAGACCAACTGATTCTAATGTAACAATACAAAAAGTACATTGACACAGTTTCAGATTCCACATTGCAACTTTAATCTCTCCTTTTCCAACCACGTATCCATGTGAGGCTGAACTTTCTTCTCTTATGTCAACCAAAATGGTATACTCTAATAGCAGGTAAGAGAATCCATCTGCTTTACTATGCCAGACATTAAATAAACTTGCAAGTATAAGAGAATGCCATTCTTCACATGTTTGGTTTTGAAAAAAAGTTTCCAAATAAAATATACCTGTGATACTGTATAACAGTTTGTAATTGTTTTCTCAGATAAATTAGTAAAATGTAAAAGTTTCTGATTACGAATGGACAAAATATACAGTATGCTATTCTACTCAGATAGACTGAAACACAGAAATCCACAGTAAAACGACACCAACAGGGCTCTGCTCTCCTCAAAATCACTCTGCTGAAATGATGAAGATCCTTTGAAAGCCAAATAGTATTCACAGGTATAGTCTCTGTTTGCCTTCAAAAAACCGTCACATGTTTAAAAACGTAACATTTCTAGTTACTACATATCAGAAGTATCAGAGTCATAAAAGAGAAGGAAAGACTAAGGGGCAGTCATTGAAGGAGATAAAAAATAAATGCAATATGGGATCCTAGACAGAACATAGATTAGAAAAAAGGCAATACAGAAAAAATACACTGTGAAATCCAAATAAATTTTGTTCTTCAGGTAACAGTTCTGTACCAAGGCTGTTTTGAAAACTGTACCCTGATTTTATGGAAGTAGGAGAAGCTGGGTAAGGGGTAGATGTCAGCTCTCTACACTATCTTTTTAACTTGTAAATCCTAACTCATAAACTCACAAAGTTTAAAACAGAAAGACTCTACCACCAAGATTCGGCACAGAACCATTTCACGTCCATCTATCAGATATGTTCCAAAGCAAGCAAAACAAAAATGACAGAACTTCTAAATTCAGGGACAGAACCTACAGCAAAAAAAAAAAAAAAAAAAGGATCAAGCATCTTTTTTTTCCTTTCCACCAAAAGTAAACATTTAAGTTGTCCTGGCAAACGGGCAAGTGTTACTGCGATGAAACACATCAAATTACGAGACCATATCAATAAAATACCAAGTTTCAAACAACACTGAATGAAGGACACAAACTGTACTGAACGTACTCTTAGGAGAGTGAGGGGACCACCCTGATTTTAAAAATTGAACACAATGAAATCTATGGACAAACAGTAGGATAAGTATAAATTAGCTCAGTGAATGGTTAGTCTACATAAATATTACTTTTTGAATATAAGATTTCAATACTCAGCAAATGTTTCTCCAAGGCAATCAAAGTATATTATTAGAATCTACCCTTTAGAGCAGAGGTCAACTAGCTACAGCCCAAAGGCCAAACCCAGCTGGCCTGTTTTTGTACAACCACGACCTAAGAATGGCTTTTATATTTTTTAAAAGGTTGTAAACAAACAAAATAGAGTGACAGAGAACCTCTGGCCTACAAAGCCTTAAATATTTGCTATCTGGCCTTTTATAGAAAAGCTTTGCCAATCCCTGCTTTAAAGTAATAAATTTTATTTGATTAAGTGAATTTGATTATAATTTAGTTATTAATTATAAAGTCCACTGTGGACACTATACTCTGAAGTATCTTTTTTTTTTTTAACCAACAATTTACTGAACTCTTTTAATATTAAACCCAGAAAGTTTTTGAAATTTGAAATGAGGAATTTTATAGAAATTATTCTCAATTCTGGTATTAGTCTCAGATACCACCATAATAAATTTTTCAAATTTCACTGATTCTGAAAATTTCCTATACTTCCAAGAAATATCATCCACTCAAGAACATTCTGCTTTAGCATGAGACCCACAGAAAACTATCAGCTATTAATAGTTACATAATAAAATATATCCTCAGTAGTCTTTTATTAACTTAACACTGACCACAAAGTTGAAATTTTCCCATTTCCTCCAAGGGTCTATAAACTGACCTTTTAATCAGTATAGAAAATCGGTCATCTCAAACCAGTTTTGATTTAGCAAAGTATTTATAAACTACAAATGTACCTCCCAATTGAGAACATATGTAAAGTACACCTTTTGTTTCAAAACAGATTTAAACCATAGTGAAGTCTTATAGAGCTCCGGCCAATGCCCCTTGGGAAGGGAATTATTCAGTATCAAAAACATTTTTATGCATAAAGAAGTCACTTTTTTTTTCAGATTACTCCTTAAATCTTGAAAATTAACTTAACTATAAATTATATATTTTTTGCGAACCCTTACAATGGAATGAAAATTACCAGGTGGCCCAAAAGACCTTCCTAGAAGAGTTTTACTGAGTTTTACTTTTTCGAGTCCTCTGGTTATCTGCTCCTTACTTCACAGACCATGTATGACCCAGATTTCAAGTTACAATGGGTTTCAGCCTTCTTTCAGTGAGGAAACTCAGTCTTCTCTTGAAACGGTAGTCCTACTGACAATCACTTACTAACAATCACTTTAACATCTACCAGCTTAGGTTTACTCACTTGGAAGAACAAGACTGGCCTATTAATCTTCTAAAGTCTCTAACCATCTCTGGACTCCTAAAAACTGTAACTTAGACTTTAAAAAATATTTATGACCTGCCTCATTTCTAACAGAATCTGCAGCAGATTATCCCTTATATACAAATGGGGTACTGGGTACACAGAGAAGAAAAACAGACTGGAGTGTAGAAAACAAAAGGGATGAAGCAAAGTTTTTACCAGAAATTAGCCTCATCATAATCCAATACTATCAGCCTACATTGTTCAATGCAAACATACATTTCAAAACTGTCAGACTATTGAGAGAAACCACAGGTTTCTTTCATGCTATCTTCCCCCAAAGCTAAGCAATCATTTCCTAAAAGAAGTATTTAGAAATACCTCTTGATTTAAGCATTCAAAAAGCACATGCTGCAAGCAAACGTCACTCTGAAAGAAAAATGGAAAGTTGCCTCTAGAGCAAATTTGTATCAAGAAGTCGCTTTTCCAGTAATTTCAAGTTGAGCACCTCAAGTTTACTTCTTGAACTCGACAGGAGAAATGAAATAGACAAAAATCACAAGCCTTACTTCCCTGAACTCGGGTATGTCCCGCTTCCCTGATGCCTAAGGAGGCCACTGCCCTGCAGAGCACAGAAGCTTGGGCACTCCCAGTTCCAGGGCCAGGCATGGGAAGAACAAGGGCCAACAAAGGAGGTCTGCAACAGCCCCAAGCTTTCCTCAGACCTTCTCTAGATCTCGGCAATCTTGGAATCTGCCAAAGTTTGCATTTCAAATGAAGGGCCTTGAATTTGCAAGAGGCAAGTAGTCTCCTGTCTCTTCTCAGATATTGAGGACCCAATTAAATCCAAAAAAATAAACAGGCTCCTTAAAAGTGGTATTTGCCTTCAAAGATACTTGAAAATTCAGAGTAAAAGACGTATACCTTGGAACCACTAACTGAAGACAATCACTGGAAAAAAGTTTCCCCATGGAAAGTGTTGAAAGACACAGAATTACAAAGATGTCAGACATTAAGAACAAGGTAAAAGGTTTAATATCAAAACTCTCTTTCTAGGCCACAAACAAAATGTTCATTAGTTGGCTGAAACAAACGGCCAACTATTGAACCTAATTCTGAAACAAACAGAACTCTAGAAATTGAAAGAAGTCTCTCAACAACAGCCCACAATAGCCCTCAATAAGCAAAGCTCTCAGCAGCAGACCTTCTTCACTAACCATAATTGAGAATAAACACTGAATTTGCCTCACCTGCTCTCTTCTGCCTTGACTGCAAGTCCAGGGTCTCCAGGAGCAGCATGGCTCGTGTTCCCACTAGGGAATCAGTGCCTCTAGTACTGCCTACAGGAGTGACCCTGTGACTTTCAGGAGCTCAATTTCCTCAACAACTAAGACAGTTGTTCTAGATAATAAGCCACCTCATCCAGAGCCCTCAGGCTGCACAGCTGCAGAGAGAGGAAGTGCCAAGTTCAGGAAGACCTGCACAGATCAGGTCAGGGTCACAGATTGGTGACCTAAGGCTTTCCTCCAGGCACTTCCACACCCTACAAACCATCTCCACATTTCAGCTCAGAGTTTCCCTTGAAAATTGAAAAGCTGAATTATTTCGATTAGTCCCTACCATCCGAGGCCTGCTCTGACCCAGAAGTCTTTCTCCTCGACTTTTCATTCTCCCTGTCCTTTCTCTAGAGCTGCAGTGAGAAACTGGACAGCACTTTAAAGACACCAGACGTTAAAGACCATCTATGGAAAACCTCACTTAATTCGCACTAAGGAAAAGCTGCCTAACCACTGAAGTTTACACTTCAATCGGATGAACGTATAGTATGCAAACTGTTTTTCCATAAAAAGTGCTACAAAACAAATATACAGAGCTACCAAACTGGTAGGAAAAAACAAGCGAATTTTCTTCAGGATCAAGGCAAGAGACTAAGCTCAGATGTGTTTCAACCTCTCAAAATTAAACAAAATGAATGGCTGCTTGTACAGAGAGCAGAGACTAAACAAACTCTTGTTTTTGTGATGCAATCAGTGCATCCTAAAGCCTTGTTCAAAAGGAAACAGCCTCGGAGGGTATTACCCCCCAATGAAAAAAACCTCACGTTGAGACAAGAAAAAATAAAAAACACCTAAGTTAACGTGCTATTTCTCCCATGCGGATACTTCCAGTTATGATATACTTACTATTGCAATAACAAGAGATTAAAATTTGTAACCAGTAAAGACTACAATGTAGAACAGAGTAGGAACTGATACCAAAACCTTGAAGAGTGTTTCCCAACACAAGCCCTACCATTTCGCACACCTTATTCCACCTCTAAGTGGCTTGTAAATCATTTGCAAGGCGAGGTAGCCCCTTCCCCCAGCTCTAGTCATCCTAACAGTGGGGCGTATTTTACAGCAAAACTGTAGCCCTCAGGAGCGGCCCGCGGGGCCGAAGCCTGCGGGGCCGCCCTCCGTCGCCCGCCACCGCGGTGGGCAGAGGCCCGCGGGGCTCCATGGCGCGGGCAGAGGCCCAGGGTCGCGCAGGCCTCTCCCAAGGAGACGGAGGCGTCCGCCCGCCCGCCCCCAGGCACTGGTACCTCATGCTGTAGGCGCCGGCGCCCAGCTCCTGCCCGATGCCCGAGAGGCTGGCGTCGAAGTCGTGCACCAGCCCGGACTCTATCACCTCGTCCATCTTGAGCACCCAGGCCATCTTCCGGCCTCGCCGCCGCCCGGCGCGCGGCGCGGTCTCCGCGAGCGGGGCGCAGGGGCCGGAGCTCCGCGGGCGCGTCCTGAGGGAGGGCGCGGGTGAAGCCTCCGGCGGAGCGGCGAGTGGTCACCAGCGGCGGCCCGGGCGGCGGCCGGGATGAGAACAGCCGGGGCCGCGCGGGCAGGGCACGGCGAGCCCGGCGAGCAGCTGCAGCGGGAGCGGCCAGGCCGCCGGCAGCGCCTCCCTCCCGCGGGCGCCGGCCCCGGGCCTCATGCCGCCGCCGCCCACCCCCTGCGCCGCGAGCGCTAGCGCCGCCGCTGCCGCCGCCCGCCCCGCCCCGAGGCCCCCGGGCGCATCCTCCCCGGGAACGCGCGGGAGCGGGAGCGCAGCCCGCCCGTCACCCTACCGCCGGCCTCGGCCCCCGGCCCCCGGCCCGCCCGCCCCGGCTCGAGCGCCCCGCCGCCCCGGCCCACCCCGCCGACGCCGCCCCGCCGGCCCGAAAGCTGGCTTCTGCACGGCTCCTGCTCGAGCGCGCCCGCCGCTTCCGCCTCCCGCGGCCCCGCCCCGGCCGCGGCCCCGCCCCCGCGCTCGCCCCGGGCCAGGCCCGCCCCGCGCCGCCAGGGCTTTCGCTGCACTCCCGACACTTAGCTGTGAAGGAACCGCTCGGCAGCGTCGTGCGGCCCCGCCCACACGGCAGGGTCCCGGCCTCCGCGGCCCGGCGGCCTCCCTGCACGCCAGCCCGGGAAGAGGCGGAGCCAGAGGGCCGCCCGTTTCCGCACAGCCCGAAAGGCAGGCTGATTGACAGGCGACCTGAACAATAATGGCGAGCGCCTGACCGCGGCTCCCGTGAGTCTCCGTGCCTCTATACTGAACCACCAATCAAAATCTTCTTCCTCTTGGGCGGGTTCTAGGACTGAATTTGCTGCCAAAAGAGAGAATTCACTGGGCCGTACTGGAGGAAGCCGCCCTAAACCCCGCTTCTGGAGGTTCTTTGACCTTCTGTGGTCTTTGTGGGTATTTTCTGGGTTTTGCCCACTCTATAGATGAAGAGAGTGGTTATGCGTCTCAGCCAGTAGGGGGCTATTGGCTGTTCAGCCCCCTGTGTGGGGGCTGAGCGACCCGTTAGGCGGAAAGTCTTGATTGACGTGAGTGCAAGCCAATCAATGCTCCCGAGAAAGGGCTCCGGAAAGTTACCTCGACTACTAACTACCCTGAGCAGTTCGGCGAGCTCGAGTTAGAGGGGTTCGATCTCAGGCTGTTATGCTATTGTTACTGTTCATGGTTCTGGAGTTCACTGGACATAGGAGTATTCCCATCCAGGGTCTTTCCTGTCGAGTCAAGGATACCCATATTCATGTCTATTGCTGATGCTGACTGTGGACCCGGACCTCGGTTGGGCTGCTGAAATACCTACACGTGGACTTTCCGTGTGGTCTTGACATCCATACAGCTCGGCAGCTGGAATCGAAAAGCAAGTTCCAAAAGACAAGTAGTAGAAGTTACTGGTGTTTTAGGACAAAGACTCTTTGCTTGAGCGAACTTTAGTCAAACTCCCAATCTTCTCCTGTCCTATCTGTAAAATTCAGGTCTAGCAGGAAGGAGTTATTTTCAGTTCAGTTCAGTTCAGTCGCTCAGTCGTGTCCGACTCTTTGCGACCCCACGAATCACAGAACGCCAGGCCTCCCTGTCCATCACCAACTCCCGGAGTTCACTCAAACTCATGTCCATCGAGTCGGTGATTCCATCCAGCCATCTCCTTCTCTGTCGTCCCCTTCTCCTCCCGCCCCCAATCCCTCCTAGCATCAGAGTCTTTTCCAGTGAGTCAACTCGTCGCATGAGGTGGCCAAAGTATTGGAGTTTCAGCTTCAGCATCAGTCCTTCCAATGAACACCCAGGATTGATCTCCTTTAGGAGTTATTTTGCTGCTGCTGCTGCTAAGTCACTTCAGTCGTGTCCGACTCTGTGTGACCCCATAGACGGAAGCCCACCAGGCTCCCCCGTCCCTGGGATTCTCCAGGAAAGAACACTGGAGTGGGTTGCCATTTCTTTCTCCAATGTGTGAAAGTGGAAAGTGAAAAGTGAAAGTGAAGTTGCTCAGTCGTGTCCGACCCTTAGCGACCCCACGGACTGCAGCCTACCAGGCTCCTCCATCCATGGGATTTTCCAGGCAAGAGTACTGGAGTGGCTTGCCATTGCCTTCTCCGAGGAGTTATTTTAGGAACCCTTTATTTCTGTATCTGATCAGATTCCTTAGTCTCCACCATCACCTAGATAATATCTGATCACTCTCGCCTGCCTTCAACAAGAAACCTATTAGGTGGGTTCATCCAGAAACCCCCTTACCCTTTATGTTTCCTCTTCATAATTTTCCATCCGCTGACCTCTGCCCTCCTCCTTGGCTCTAAATTCCCACTTAGCATGCTGTATTTGGGTTGAGCCCAGTCTCCTTGGGCTTTCCAGGTGGCGCTAGTGGTAAAGAATCCATCTGGCAATGCAGGAGAAGCAAGAGATGCAGGTTCAATCCTTGAGTTGTGAAGATCCCCTGGAGTAGAAAATGGCACCCCACTGCCTGGAAAATTCCATGGGCAGAGGAGCCTGGTGGGATACTCCTTGCACTGAAAAGAGTCAGACATGACTGAGCACACATGTCCCAAGATGGCAGTCACAGCTCTAGATATTACATCTATTTTGGGGCTTCCCAGGTGACTCAGATGGTAAAGACTCTTCCTGTAATATAGGAGACCCGAGTTCAATCCCTGGGTTGGGAAAATCCCTTGGAGAAAGGAATGGCTACCCACTCCAGTATTCTTGCCTAGAGAATTCCATGGACAGAGGAGCCTGGTGGGCTACAGTCCATGGGGTTGCAAAGAGTTGGACACAACTGAGTGACTAACACTTTGACTTGTCTCGTTGAGCCCAGTCTCCCCAACTGCAAAATTCCATTGCAGTGGTCCCTGTACCTATAATCATGGTCCATCCATCTTTAACAATTATCATTGATTTTTTTTTTTTCCTTAACACTTAAAGCCTGGGACCAGAAACTGATACAGAATCTTTATTCTGCATTGTATTCTATTAGTCAAGCAGCCACAGAATCAGATTGATGGGCAGAGAGTTAAATCATTTGAAGATCATGTCTTAAAACTTCCAGAATCACCCTCTGGCCACAAATGTTTTGCATTCTTTCCACATGCAGCATAAACTCATCTTCTCCGCAGGCCCATGTAAAGTTCTCATTCCATTACAGCGTTAAGTTCCAAAATCTTGTGAGGTCCTGGAGCAGATGAGGCTCTTGGATGTAGTTTCTTGAGTATAATTCAAGTGGTTCCTCTCCATGTGAAGTTCTGTGAATTAAAAAGACAGCAGATCTGCACCAATCACTACCACATTTGTAGTGAGCAATGATGAGAGATGCACAGGAGACTGTGCCTCTATAGGCATTTCCCTTCTAAAAGGACAGCAATAAAAGGCACACAGTAGTTACTAGTTCATAAAAACTTTGGAATCTAACTGGGTAAATACTGTCGGTTCCTTGATTAGGACTCTGTCAACTTCCTGGGAATACTCAGTGGCTCTTTTCTCCATCCATTGGGCTCTTGGCTGCACCTTTTGAGTTATCCTCCCACTTCCATAAAAAGTAGCCCATGTTTATAGCTAAATCGTTTTATCAGCTGCTTCCTGTCCATAGTTGTGCAGAGGTCTGAAGACTTCTCTTCATATTGTACTGTCCCTGTCCCTTCCAATCTAAGCTGATACAATTCATTTTTAAACTTTGTAGGTCTTTTGAATCAATTTATAACCTACTCCAATAAGCAAAAACTGCACCAACACATTGTGGGGGGAGGTGCAGCTTAATTGTATTGTTCTGGTTCAGTTTCTTATAAAGTCACAGTCATGACTTTAGCTCAGGCTGCAGTCGTGAAGGCTTAACCAGGAAGGAGGATCCACTTCCAAGCTCACTTGCATGACTGTTGGCCAGAAACCTCAGCAACTCAACGTTTGGGACCACAAGGCTGCTTGTCGTTGTTGTTCAGTCACCCAGTAGTGTCTGACCCTCTGCAACCCCATGGACTGCAGCACACCAGGCCTCCCTGTCCCTCACCATCTTCCGGAGTTTGCCCAAGTTCACGTTCAATGGATTGGTGATGCCATCCAGCCATCTCATCCTCTGATACCTTCTTCTTCTGCTCTTCATCTTTCCCAGCATCAGGGACTTTTCCAGTGAGTTGTCTGTTCACATCAGGTGACCAAAATACTGGAGCTTAGGCTTCAGCATCAGTCAATACTCAGCATCAGTGAATATTCAGGGTTATCTCCCTTAAGATTGACTGCTTTGATCTCCTGGATATCTAAGGGACTTTAGGAGTCTTTTCCAGCACCACAGTTCACAGGCATAAATTGTTTGGCGTTCTGCTTTCTTTATGGTCCAGCTCTCACAAACATATGTGACCACTGGGAAGACCATAGCCTTGACTATACAGACTTTTGTTGGCAGAGTAATGTCTCTACTTTTCAGTACACTGTCTAGGTTTGTCATCACCTTCCTGCCAAGAAGCAATTGTCTTCTGATGTCATGGCTTCAGTCACCATCCACAGTGATTCTGGAGTCCAAGAAGAGGAAATCTGTCACTACTTCCATCTTTTCCCCTTCTATTTGCCATGTAGTAAGGAAAAGGAGTACGTCAAGGCTGTATGTTGTCACCTTGCTTATTTAACTTATATGCAGAGTACATCATGAGGAACGCTGGGCTGGAGGAAGCACAAGCTGGAATCAAGATTGCCGGGGGAAATATCAGTAACCTCAGATATGCAGATGACACCACCCTTATGGCAGAAGGTGAAGAGGAACTCAAAAGCCTCTTGATGAAAGTGAAAGAGGAGAGTGAAAAGGTTGGCTTGAAGCTCAACATTCAGTAAACAAAGATCATGGCATCTGGTCCCATCACTTCATGGGAAATAGATGGAAAAACAGTGGAAACAGTGTCAGACTTTATTTTTTTGGGCTCCAAAATCACTGCAGATGCTGATTGCAGCCATGAAATTAAAAGACGCTTGCTCCTTGGAAGGAAAGTTATGACCAACCTTGATAGTATATTAAAAAGCAGAGACATTACTTTGCCAACCAAGGTCCGTCTAGTCAAGGCAATGGTTTTTCCCGTGGTCATATATGGATGTGAGAGTTGGACTGTGAAGAAAGCTGATCGCCAAAGAATTGATGCTTTTGAACTGTGGTGTTGGAGAAGACTCTTGAAAGTCCCTTGGACTGCAAGGAGATCCAACCAGTCCATTCTAAAGGAGATCAGTCCTGGGTGTTCATTGGAAGGACTGATGCTAAAGCTGAAACTGCAATACTTTGGCCACCTCATGCGACGAGTTGACTCACTGGAAAAGACTCTGATGCTGGGAAAGGTTGGGGGCGGGAGGAGAAGGGGACGACAGAGAATGAGATGGCTGGATGGCATCACCAACTCTGTGGACATGAGTTTGAGTGAACTCTGGGAGTTGGTGATGGACAGGGAGGCCTGGCGTGCTGTGATTCATGGGGTCGCGGAGAGTCGGACACGACTGAGCGACTGAACTGAACTGAACTGAATGGGGCTGGATGCCATGATCTTAGTTTTTTTAATATTTAGTCTTAATCTGGCTCTTTCACTCTCCTCCTTCACCCTCATCAAGAAGAGGCTCTTTAGTTCCTCTTTGCTTTCTGCCATTAGAGTGGTTTCATCGCATATCTGAGGTTGTTGATGTTTCTCCTGCTTATCTTGATTCCAGCTTGTAACTCACCCAGCCTGGCATTTCTTATGATGTTCTCAGTGTATAGGTTAAACAAACAGGGTGACAGCAGACTCCTTTGTTGCTTGAGTGTCCTCAAAACATGGCACTGGCACCTCCTGAGAGAGCTAATTCTTAGATATGTTGATAAGGAGTCCAGGACCCTCAGGAGGAAAGGGTCCAGGGCTCTCATGGAGGAGAAAGGGGTCTAGGCTCTCAAGGAGAAAGAGACAAAACCATCTTTTGAAGGGACGAATGTCAAAGAGTTGGTAGATGTATTTTTAACCAGAAGAGCCACATTCATCATTATCACTTAATAGGTTTTTGAAGGCACTAAAATAGAAGAATTAGATCAGAAATTGAAGGTATAAAAATGGAAAGAAGGAGGTTAAAATTATCACTGTTTATAGACTATGTGCTTATATATATATCTGAAAATGTCACGGGAGGAGAGTTAAAATTTAATAACACGGTGGCATCTAGGAACTAACTTATGAAGTGTAAAGAATTATGTGAGCAAAGATTTTTAATTCTGATGAACACAAATGTACATTGAAAATTGAAAACACTACAGATGTGTCCAGTTACTCAGCAGTGTCCGACTCTTTGTGACCCCATGGATTGTAGCCCACTAGGCTCCTCTGTCCATAGGATTTTCCCAACAAGAATACTGGACTGTGTTGCCATGCCCTGTGCCAGGGGATCTTCTGGACCCGGGGATTGAACCTGTGTCTCCTACATTGGCACTTTACCACTAAGGCACCTGGGAATCTAAAAATACTACATCCAGTATTATAATGGTAGTTCTCCATAAGCTAACAGTAAATTTAATATGATTCCAATAAAAATAGTAACCCATATTTAACTGGACAAGCTGATTCTAAGATTAATATGGGAAAATAAATAAGCAAAAATAGCCCCCCACACTTGAAAAAGTCAAATGAAAATATTTATAAACCTAAATATTTATAAACACGAAAAGAGTGTGCATCGGTGAATGGATAGATAGATAAGAGAAGAGAATGAAAAATCTAGAAACAGATCAATATGCATATGGAAACTTAATATGCAATAAAAACTGGCATCTCAAATAGTGGAAGAAAATGGAACATTCAGTAAATGATATTGGAATCAAGTTAACCATCTGAAAAACATACCAAAATAAATTATAAGTGGTTTCATTTTGTTTTTTCCAAAAAGATTGGAAAGGATGGAAAGCAAAATCGTAAAACACTAGAAGTAAATATGAGAACATAAAAATCTTAGATATTCAGAGAGAACAAGGCTTTTTTAATTATGACTCAAAATCTAGAAATTTTAAGAGGTGGATAATATTTGACAACCTAAAAATTATACTTTTCTTCCTAACAACCACTGCCATAAGCAAATTCAAAGGAGAACAGGAAAATACTATTTAGGACTTAGATCACAGACAAGAAGTTTTATTTCCCTAATACATATAGTTCCTATAAATAGATTAAACAAAGTACTGTGATACTGGCCTTTATACACTACAACTCCAAAGAATACACAAATTGGGAGTAAGTCTTTAGGATATATCCATACAGAAAGTTTCATTGAAAAGAGCAACTAAGTTGAAGGGCTACTTCTTGCAGGACAACCTAAAAACCTCACCACTAGAATTTTATGTTGCCAGTAATGGTGAAGATTAGCCATGTCTGAAGAAAACTTTGTTCTTGTAAAGTGGTGGAAGCAGCTGATGCAGCTTTCAATAGAAAGGACCACTATAGCTATAGTCAGTGATCCCATACCTATCATTTTCTCTCAATTAGATGGGACCCTGGGGATCAGCTGAGGAACAACTGCTCTTAGACAGCCTTTATCCAGTCAGAACTTAGTGGCAGCTAATGGCCAGGAAGACAGCTGATAAACAGGAAGGACAAGCTGCTGATGTAGAAAACCAGATCTTTAAGCAATGTTCACATTTGAGTGCTAGGTTAAAAAGTGCTACCTGCTTGGAATTCTGCACAGCAATTAATTTTTACTTGAGAAAAATGAATGATAGATAATAGCATGATTTTCAAATGCCCACAAGTTAGCATGATTTTGAAATGCTTCTGTGTGATGGGTCCTGGGCTTACGCTTAATCATTTCAAAATATGCATGCTTTCAGACTCTTTGTTAAGCGGTTAATGGGGGCTAGTGAGTGAATGCTTGTGTCCCATCAAAATTCCAAGTGATAGTATTAGAAGGCAGGGCCTTTGGGAGGTGATGAGCTCATAAGGTCCCACAGAGCTCCTCAGCCCCTTCTGCTATTTGAGGACACAATGAGAAGTCTGCAACCCATAAGACAGCCCTCTCCTGTCTATGCTGGACCAATATTCTCAGACCTCCAGCCTCCAAAACTGTGAGAAATCAATCCTGGTGTTTATAAGCCACCCAGTCTGTGGTATTTCATCCTAGTAGCCTGGAGAGACTAAGACAGTGGGGTGCTAGGTGTCCCTTTGGGACATTCTGAGGTTTTGGAAAAGTTACTGAGCTGCAGTGTCAGGTTTTGCTGTACAACCAGCCATTTCAGAATTTACTGGCATAAACAACCAGCATTTACTTGGCTCATGCTTCCTTCTGTGGGTCAACTAGCTGGGCTCAGTTGGGCAACTGTTGTGAGCTCAGCCAGTCTTCCTCATGCCACTGCAGTAAGCCGTGGGATGACTTTGCTGATCTTGGCCCTCTCTCTCCCACATCTGGGGTTTGGCCGGGACAATTGGGCTGACTTGAGTTTCAATGTATGGCTTCCCTCTCTCCTGCAGATTAGCCCTGCTTTATGCCCATGGCAGTTGAATGGGTTCCAAGAGACAGTATAAGGACTTGATCAGCCCAGAACTTGAGCACCATCATGTCTGCTGAAATCTCTTGGCCAAAGCAAGTCATAAGACCAGCCCTCGTCCAAGAGATGGGGTAACAGACTCAACCTATTAGCAGGAGGCGATGCAAAATCACAATTATGTGGATATAAATGCTGACAAGGAGCGAAGATGATTTTTACTTGCTGATTCTTAAAATGCTTCAACGTAATAAAATGCACTTTTTTTTTTCAGATTCTGTTAATAGGGGAAGGATTGGAAAATTGTGGCCATTTTTGTAAAAAACAGAGATAGCGAGGGAACGTTTCGATGAGCACAATAAAGGACAGACCAAAAAGAAGCAGAAGATATTAAGAAGACGCAGCAAGAATACACAGAAGAACTGTAAAAGATCTTCATGACCCACATAACCACAATGGTGTGATCACTCACCGAGAGCCAGACATCCTAGAGTCTGAAGTCAAGTGGGTCTTAGGAAGAATCACTTTGAACAAAGATAGTGGAGGTGATGGAATTCTAGCTGAGCTATTTCAAATCCTAAAAGATGATGCTGTGAAAGTGCTGCACCCAATATGTCAGCAAATTTAGAAAACTCAGGAGAAGGCACAGGACTGGAAAAGGTCAGTTTTCATTCCAATCCCAAAGACAGGCAACGCCAAAGAATGTTCAAACTATTGCACAATTGCACTCATCTCAAATGCTAGCAAAGTAATGCTCAAAATTCTCCAAGTGAGGCTTCAACAGTACATGAACTGAGAATTTCCAAATGTTCAAGCTGGATTTAGAAAAGGCAGAGGAACCAAAGATCAAATTGCTAACATATATTGGATCACAGAAAAAGCAACAGAATTCCAGAAAAACATCTACTTCTGCTTCACTGACTATGCTAAAGTCTTTGACTGTGTGGATCATAACAAACTGTGGAAAATTCTTGTAGATGGGAATACCAGATCACCTTACCTGCCTCCTGAGAAACCTGGATGCAGGTCAAGAAGAAACAGTTAGAACCACACAGGGAACAACAGACTGGTTCAAAATTGGGAAAGGAGTCAAGGTTGTATATTGTCATCTTGCTTATTTAACTTATACGCATTAAAATCATGCAAAATGCTAGGCTGGATGAAGCACAAGCTGGAATCAATGTTGCCAGGAGAAATATCAATAACCTCAGGTATGCAGATAACACCACCCTTATAGCAGAAAGTGAAAGAGAGTGAAAAAGCTGGCTTAAAACTCAACATTCAAAAAAACTAAGATCGTGGCATCTGGTCCCATCACTCCATGGCAATAGATGGGGAAAAAATGGAAACAGTGACAGACTTTATTTTTGGGGCTCCAATATCACTGCAGATGGTGACCGCAGCCATGAAATTAAAAGATGCTTGCTCCTTGGAAGTGGAGAAAGGCAATGGCAACCCACTCCAGTACTCTTGCCTGGAAAATCCCATGGACGGAGGGGTCAGTCCATGGGGTCGCTAAGAGTTGGGCATGACTGAGGCGACTTAGCAGCAGCAGCTCCTTGGAAGAAAAGCTATGACCAACCTAGACAGCATATTAAAAAGCAGAGACGTAACTTTGCCAACAAAGGTCTGTCTAGTCAAAGCTAAGGTTTTTCCAGTAGTCATGATGTAAGAGTTGGACCATAAAGGAAGCTGAGTGCCGAAGAATTGATGCTTTTGAACTGTGGTGTTGGAGAAAACTCTTGAGAATCCCTTGGACTGCAAGGAGATCCAAGCAGTTCATCCTAAAGGAAATCAGTCCTAAATATTCATTGGAAGGACTGATGCTGAAGCTGCAACTCCAATACTTTGGTCACCTGATGGAAGAACTGACTCATTGTAAAAGACCGATGCTGGGAAAGATTGACGGCAGGAGGAGAAGGGGACAACAGAGGATGAGATGGTTGGATTGCATCACCAGCTTGATGCATATGAGTTTGAGCAAGCTCCAGGAGTTTGTGATGGACAGGAAAGCCTGATGTGCTGCAGTCCATGGGGTCGCAAAGAATTGGACGCGACTGAGTGACTGAACTGAACAGATAGGAAGGAACATATCTGAAATAAATACTTCAAGTCAGCTGCACAAAAAACTAGTAAAATTTGTTCCTGAAACAGTTAACAAATATGCTCATTGTGAGGTTGGTGGATAACAATATAATTAGGTAGGATTTGATAAAAGCCCTTTGCCTTTGAAATGAGAATGTTAGAACTTCCCTGGTGGTCCAGTGGCTAAGACTCTGCTCCCAGTGCAGGGGGCCTGTGTTTAATCCCTCGTCAGAGAACTAGAACCCAAATAAGAGCATGCAACAAAGATCAAACTAATCCTGTGTGCCGTAACAAGACCTGGTGTAGTCAAACAAATATTAAAAAATAAAGTAAAATCAGAATGTTACCTTCCCGGTTCTGTATTTGCATGGGAGAATGCCCTTCAACCAGACTTGGAGAACTGGAAGTATGTCACTAAGAATATGAACACCGTGTATTGAAAGAATTCACAACCACAAGGAAGGGTCAGGTACTCTTCTGAACGTGAGACAGTAGGTTAGACAGTGGAGCTAGATTTGGATTTGAACTCCAGCTCTGCCAGTTATTATTGTGTGATCTAGGACTAGTTACAAAACCTCTCTTTACCTCAGTTTCTTCATGTGTAAGATGGAGATAACAGTATATGTTCTTTATGGAGTCGTTAGAAGATTAAATAATACATTGATTGAGCTTGAAACTCTGCACAGTTCACGATAAGCATTATGTGTTTGCTCTTGTGTGTAATCTCCAAAGAGTCTCTGACATATCCCATCAACAAGAATGAGCTGACTACTGTGCCCTGGATAAGCAGGCAATCCAAGCGCAGACATCCCTCATGGTGTCTTTGACTATGTCATAAAACCAACAAAGGATGAAATGCTATTTGACCATATGTCAATGTGGACAGTTCTACAGCTTATAGCCAGTCATTTCACTGAGATGCCCCAGACACATGACAGTTTCTTGACTGTTTTACTCAATGATGAATGACAGAAAACATTTTAACCTAGAGAACTGTATGGGTCTAGTAATCTATATGCTTCCAAATGCCCTTTATCTCAAAAAAAAAAAAAAAAAAACCACAAAAAACAGAACAGGTAATTTTTTTTCCTCCTAGGCAAATTTAATATTATGCTTCTCCAAATTACCTTAACTCTTTCTTATTTTTTCTGTATGTATTTAAAATTTGTTAAACCTATAGGAAATTTGAAAGAACACGAAAATGATCACCTATGTATTCTTTAGTGATATATGACTATTGTTAATATTGTATTTGTTTTTTCTCTTTATCCACCTATTATTTGCTTAAACGTGTGAAATTAAGTTGCAGATTTCATGACATCCCTACGTAAATACTTCACAATGTATTCTAAGAGTAAAGAAATTCTCTAACAGAATTACATCCCCTAATTTCATCCTCTAATGAATTACATTACATCTTCATTACATCCCCAAGTTTTTAATTTCAATTAAAGAAGTTTTTTCTATTATTATATATCATTAATGTATACTATTTTATTCATTTCAGAATCTCTCCATTTGTCCTTAAACTGTTTATTATAGTTTTTTCTTTAATCCAGAATTCAATTAAAGGTCACAATTGCATTTTAGTCGTCTTTTTTTTTTTTTGGCCATGCCAAGACCATTGCGGGATCTTAGTTTCCCAACCAGGGGTTGAACCCAGGCCACTGCAGTGGACCGCCAGGGAATTGCCAAGCAACTGCAATTTTGGAGATGTTTGCTAAAGCAGTTGGCATGTCTGTATAACCACATGTCCAGCTCCCTGTATTAGCTTCCTAATACACTGTAACAAATTCCTGGGTGATTAAAATAATACAAATTTATTATCTCACAGATATGGAAGTCATAAGTCTGAAATAAGTATCACTGGACTAGACTTAAGGTGTTGGCAGGGCCGTGTATCTTCTGGACGTTCTAGGGAAGAGGCTGGTTCCTTGCCTCTTCCAGCTTTGGAGACTGCCGGCACCCCTTGGCTCTCATCAGTCCAACCTGTGGCCATCACATCTCCTTCTCTGACTCTGACTCTCCCGCCTCCTTCTTTCATTTATGATGATTACATAGGGCCCACTTCCAGGATAATCCAGGGTACCCACCCCAGCTCAAGATTTTTAATCACGCCTGCAAAGTCTCTTTTGCCATATAAGGTAACTTATTCACAGCTTCCCAGAACTAGGACTGGACATCTTTGGAAGTCATTATTCTGCTACTGATAAAGTAAAATTATATATTTGAAGGTGGGACAAGAAAATATTTAACATATTCTCTCCTGGTCCATTTGAACCACTATCCATTCCCCTTTAGTGTGCATTGTGCATCTCCATTACACATTAACTAGATCCCTTTAGAAAACACACGAAGGCCACCCACCCAAAAAATGCTATTTCCTCTCAGTGCCAGCAAGGTAACTCCTTAGGAGATACATTCCTTTCTCAATCCTGTAAGGGGTCACAGTAATCCACCATTCACTTTGTTGGATTATGTAAACTGTCAACAGGTTAGTTCCTTTGTGTACAACCCTTTGTCTCAAATTTTTATATAACTGTGCTTTGACCTCCAATGAATGGAACAGTCCTCAGAGCTTTCTGAAAGTCTGTCTCATGGGCTATAACCCTCAGAGCAGCTCGAACAAAACTTTCTATTTCCTTCTTAGAGTTAATTTTTACATTGACACTTCCACACTTCACTTCCTTCACCTCTTTGCTTGATGTTCTGCTCTGTGAAGCCTTACTGCTGGTCTTTTTAGGACTCTACACATCCTCTGCTTTTTCATCCCCCTCCCTGATTTTTTTTCCTCAGTCTTCACTGTAATCTCAAGGATGCTATATTTTTCTTATCTTTTCTCTTCAGCTAGAATATAAGTTTGTGAGGGAAGCCATTTTTCTCCAGTTTTCAGTGCACAAATACCTAGGGCCATGTCTGGCATTTGAATAGGCGCCCAAGCGCTTGCTAAACAAATGACTCAGGGTTGCAGGTAATACCTTTGTGCACAGATATCCTATAAGAACATGTGACATAAAGAACAAACAGGCTGCTAACTGGAAAGATTTAAAGTGGTGTCCATAAACTGCTTGACAACTGCTAAAAGAATTCTGGAATCAAAGAACTATGCATTATAAGTAATATCAGTGCTATATATCATCAACACCTCTAGACCAGTGCTTCTCATACACTAATATGCATATGAACCACAAACCATAACACACTTGTGAGTTACCTGGGAGCTCGTTAAAAAGAATGCAGAATGCAGATTCTGATTCTGAAGGTCTGAGCTGAGGCCTGGACTTCTGCACTGATGAATTTCTGGGTGATGTTATAACTGCTGGCCTACGAAATAGCAAAACTTATATGATGTTAAAATCAGAAATGTCAACGGTAACTTCTTTTGCAGGAAAGGTGTTAAAACCGAGATCTAAGGACCTAAAAGCAAGAATCCGTGTGCCCAAATTATGGATTACTGGTGTCATAAGGGATTCTTTGAATTGAGATATCACAAATACAGAGGGAGAAAAAAAAAAGGCAGACTGGATCAAGGAAGCAGAGGAAAAGATGAGAAGGCTCACTTTTTTTGTAGGGATAAGACTTTAAGAAAGGAAATATATATGAAGGCATACCTCACACCTCAATGCTCTTCTTTCTTCAGGCCCCCCGTCTTTCTATCCCCGCTCGCAATTGCGAATGAACCCTTTCCCCCAAACTATAAAATCATATCATGTACCTGTGTTAGTTTTTTATGGGTTATGCTTTTGCCCCCATAAACATCTGGAAGTGCTGGTGTAATGCATTTACTTTTTAAGAATATCAAAGTGGCAAAAGTGTGTGGCTTGAAACATCTACTACGAATATACTGGAAGATTGGGATTGACATATTCACACTACTATATATAAAATAGCTAATAAAGACCTGCTGTATAGCACAGGGAACTCTATGCAATGCTCTGTAATGGCCTATATGGGGAAAGAATCTAAAAAGAGTGGATATATGTATATGTATAATGGATTCACTTTGCTGTACAGCAGAAACTAATACTGTAAATTAACTATGAAAAGTGAAAGTGAAAGGCACTCAGTCATGTCTGACTCTTTGCGACCCCAAGGACTATACAGTCCATGGAATTTTCTAGGCCAGAATACTGAAGTGGGTAGCCTTTCCCTTCTCCAAGGTATCTTCGCAACACAGGGATCGAACCCTGGTCTCTTGCATTGCAGGCGGATTCTTTACCAGTTGAGCCACAAGGGAAGCCCTATAAATCAACCCTACTCCAATGAAAATTTTTTAAAAAACAACAAAACCATCCAATAATAAAATGATCCAACAAAACACAGTCCTCTGTCCTAATCTCCCTTCTCATGAGGTTGCCACTTTCCAAAGCACACTTTCAACCTTTAGCAATGTCTCCTGATACATAGTTCTGGGATCTTCCCCTGGTGGCTCAGAGGGTAAAGCGTCTGCTAAGGGAAGGTGAGGTTTCAGTAGTCTATATACCTCCCACCCGATCATAGCTAGCGCAGCTTTTTGGTGACGTTAGCTTTTATTATCACCATCATCATGGGTAGCAGCAGCAGTAGCAGTAGTCGTCATCACAAAGTTGTGTCCGATTCTTTGCAACCCAGAGGACTGGAGCCCGTCAGGCTCCTCTATCCATGGAATTCTCCAGGTAAGAATACTGGAGCTACCTGGGAAGCCCTCATTATGTGTGAATATTCAGGATATAGTATGATACATACTTCGCTTTTCATTTGCTTGTCAAATTACCTACATCGACTTCCACAGTGTGAGATTTCTTCCCAATATGTTCATTCATTACATGAATCCCCCCTTCTCTTCCCTCTTTCCCTCCTCTTCTTGGAGACATTCCCCTGCTACACCTGTAGGAGCCTGCTCTACCTGTATTCCAGTCTGGGCTGGCTATCCCTCCTTCGGGTTACTGTATGGCTTCTTCCTGAGTCATCTCTCACCAGCCAGGCTTGAAGACAGGCAAGCAAAGGGAGGAAGGGCAGTAGGAAAGGATGATGAAATCAGAAGTATTAGTGAGATGTTAGGTAGGGCTGGAGCCGGCTGTGCTGCCCAGTCACACTGGGTTACCAAGAATGTCCAAGACAAAAGTCTGGGGTGAAATTTTCCTTTTTGGTCACACTACAGAGCTTGTGGAATCAGGGATCAAACCCCGGCCCCCAGCACTGGAAGCATACAGTCCTAACCACTGGACTGCCAGGGAATTTCCTGTTTGGGTTGAATCATTAGGCCTCATTTTATCGATGCTTCTAGTATGACGGAGGATATGGAAACTGCATCCTCTTCTTTAATGACTATGAATATTATTTTTTACTTATTTTGAGAACTTCTATACTTCCACAGGTGAGATGTGTGCATTTTTAGAAACGTTTTATGCACTAGTTATACAAGCTATATTAGAAGTATTTTTCAAATGCATAGACGGTTATTGATTTTAAAATCTTAAAAGGCACCAATAGTCACAAAATTGGGAAAGGACCTTACAAGTGTCTATGTACAATAACTAGAGTATTTATAGCACAGAGATTAAGTTTTCTATCTCTGGCCTTAGTCTGGGTTTAAAACACAGCTTGAGCTGCACAACTTGGGCAAATCAATTAACTTCTCTTAGTCTCTATTCTGTAAACTGGGGATGATGATGATAATACTTGTTGTGTAGGATTGGAACAAAAAGTTAATGCATCTAAAGTACTCAGCACAAAACATGACACATAGGAAAGAACAACTAGTATTATACATTTTCATGCTAAAATATAGAGCAGCTAGTCAAAATGTGAAAACACACAGAATGATTTTACTGTTTTTATGAGATCTGGATATTCTAAAGACTCACTGAATTAATTTACTTATGTATTCATTTATAAAACAAATATTAAGACTTCCTATGTTCAAGTGTTGCAGACAGTGTTACAAATATATAAATGGTTTTTTAAATAAAAGGGCCTATCAGCATTTCAAAAGCCAAATTTGCACTGATAGAGGAATGGATAAAGAAATGTAGTAGACACACACAATGGAATATTATTCAGCCTTAAAAAGAAGGAAATCCCAGTATACGCCACAACACTGATGAACCTTGGAGATGTTGCTGCTGCTGCTGCTGCTAAGTCGCTTCAGTCGTGTCTGACTCTGTGCGACCCCATAGATGGCAGCCGACCAGGCTCCGCCGTCCCTGGGATTCTCCAGGCAAGAACACTGGAGTGAGTTGCCATTTCCTAAGTGTTTAATTAGTCAGTCTCCAAAGGACAAATACTGTATGATTCCACATCTATGGAAGTACCTAAAGTTGTCAGAACCATAAAAACAGAAAGCAGATGGATAGGTGCCAAGGGTTAGGGGGAAAGGAATTAGTGTTTAGTACTCTTGCCCAGGAAATCCCATGGATGGAGGAGCCTGGTAGGCTGCAGTCTGTGGGGTCTCTAAGGGTCGGACACGACTGAGCGACTTCACTTTCACACACTGGAGAAGGAAATGGCAACCCACTCCAGTGTTCTTGCTTGGAGAATCCCAGGGACGGGGGACCCTGGTGGGCTTCCGTCTATGGGGTCACACAGAGTCGGACATGACTGAAGCGACTTAGCAGCAGCAGCAGCAGGAACAGAATTCCAGTTTTGCAAGATGAAGTTCAAGAGATCTGTTATACAACAATGCGAATGTACCTAACACTACTGAACTGCATACTTTAAAATGGCTACAATGGCAAATTTAATGTTACATGCTTTCTTTTTTACTACAGTTGAAAAAAAAAAAACGTTTTAAAGCCGTGCAATTAGCAAATGAAATGCTGAGTCTACCATGGTCAGGTGGAGAAAGCAGCTCAGATCCAAGAGGTGAAATGACTCAGCATGAAGGAAGACAGCAACAGCCCAGGGCGGCAGCTCGATCACCGCGCCCCGCCTGCAGCTGTAAAGGCCCTCACTTGTGGAGCTTCTTGGCTATGTCCAAGAAACAGGCATTATTTCATTCAGTCTCACAATATTCTCATGTGCTAAGTGCTACTGTTTTTGCTGTTCTGTGGATGAGGAATTGGGAAGGTTTTGAGAGAAGTTGTCCAAATGCTGGAAACAGTGACTCTGCACTTGAGCACCAGCTCCTCTGTAAAACGTATTCTCTGCTACTATCCTCTTTTGGGAAGATGAGAAATCTGGGACAGATGCCAAGTAGCTAACAGAACAGCAGAGGGTGAGGGTGGTGACGAGAGGCAGAGGGTGGCAGATCTACCTCTGGTATGAACCTTAAAGAAGGTAGGACTTAAGACAAAGTGGGTCTGAGTCCATATGCCAGATTTATAAAAACACATCAGCACTGAAGTCAGAATCACTGAAATCAGTGTATGAACAGGGTGAGTAGAAAGTGCAAGAGACGAAGCCACGATTGAATTATTGCAATCTCTGTGGCAATACATGTCAACACGCAACTTTTGAAAGAGTTGCTTCATACAATAGATAACTAATGAGAACCTACTGTACAGCACAGGAAACTACTCAGTGCTCTGTGGTGACCTAAATGGGAAGGAAATTCAAAAAACGGGCTATACGTATAGAGATAGTTTATTCACTTTACTGTATAGCAGAAACTATCACACCACTGTAAAGTAACTATACTCCAATAAAAATTAATTAAAAAGTAAGTTGCTTTAACTTGCCCACTCTGTTCTATTACTCTGATACACCACGGGTATCATCAGATGTATTATTTACCCAAACATTTTTACATAGAGTCATTTATGGTAATCAGGTTGTGAATATGACCCTATCTTAATGATCATTATTTTTTTATTTTTATATGTGGTAAAAATGCATATAAAATTTACCATCTTAATAATTTTAAAACGTTTAGTCCAGTGTTATTAAGCATATTCAGTTTTGCAACTATCACCAACATCCATTTCCAGAACTCTTCATCATTGCAACATGTAATCCTGTGCCTTCATTTAACAGTGACTCCCTCTTCCCTCCTCCCTGAAACCCCTGACAAACACCACTGTATTAAAACTCTGTGTCTCCAGGTACCTCATACAGGTGGAGTTATACAATATTTGAATATTAAGTTTTTCATACTTTTCAACAAACCTCAAGGCCATTCCTGAGAGTCTCCTCGGTCATCCACACTGCTGCACACCTAGAGAAAACCTCACTGTGTGGAAATTCTCTGACCTCAAGAGCTAGAAATCAGTTCTTAGAAATAAAAATCACCATTTCTCTTACAAGAGCAAAATGCAAAGGACTACCCCAGGACCCAGGCATTAGACTGAGACTTCAGAATGGAATAGATGGCAGGAGAAAATGAACAGAAAATGGTTTGGACAGAATTGAGGATCAACGATTTGTGTTGAATGTTTGGCATGTGAGCTCAAATGTATTAAAACATGGGGAAATTTATCCTAAAATTCAGCTGGAAATGAGTTCTGGATTCTTCACTTTCAACATTAGTGTAAAAGATTGATGCAGCGTTTTTAAACTGGGCTGTATTGCCAGCGCAGCTATCTGTGGAAACTCCTCGGCTCTGATGCAGGGTTTCTCATCCTGGGCATTACTGACATTTGGGGCTGCATACTTGTTTTGTTGAGGACGGTTGCTGGAGGGGGCAGTCCTGTGCATGTAAGACTCTTAGTAGCATCTTTGACTTGCACCCACTAGACGTCAGTAGCACTTCCTTACCAAGTTCTGACATCCAAAAAAGCCTCGACACTACCAGATGTCTTCCAGTGGGCAAAATCATCCCAGAGAGCCGTGGTTTTAGGAGGATGGAGAAGAAAAAGCACACTTCTTGCTTTGTTGAAGTAACTCAACTGTAAGTCTCTACTTTGACCTGAACTTTGATAAAAATTAAAATTATAAATCTGGTTATAGACTAAAACCAGCAAGCACTCTCTTTTTGCACTGACTTCCAATAAAATAGTAGCTCAGATGGTAAAGAATTTGCCTGCAATGTGGGAGACCTGGGTTCAATCCCTGGGTCAGGAAGTGGCTACCCACTCGAGTATTCTTGCCTGGAGAATCCCATGAACAGGGGAGCCTGGAGAGCTACAGTCCATGGGGTGGCAGAGAGTCTGACATGACTGAATGAGTTTCACTCACGCCAAAAATATAAGATTCATTTTCTTTGTGCATGCTCAGTCATGTCCAAGTCTCTGTGATCCCACGGACTGTAGCCCATCATACTCCTCTGTCCATGGGATTCTCCAGGCAAGAATACTCGAGTAGATAGCCATTCCCTCTTACAGGGGATCTTCCCAACCCAGGGATCAAATCTGCGTCTTCTGCATTGCAAGCGGATTCTTCACCACCGGGAAGCCCTCACACATTCTTAAGGAAAAAAAATACTGGGAGATGGGCTGCACTCAGGGCTAGCTGGTCAGGATGGTTTTCAAAAAGCAGCACGTCTGGGCACTTTCTACCCTGAGTTACAGGCTGACTCCTATACTAATCACATTTCTGAAAACCTAGTAATGCATTTCTCCCATTACCAGATCCACAGCTACATATTAACAGCAGATAGATTTTAGAGGTGTCAGATACACAGCTTCCCTGGTGGCTCAGCTGGTAAAGAATCCATCTACAATGCAGGAGACCTGGGTTTGATCCCTGGGTTGGGAAGATCCCTTGGAGAAGGGAAAGGCTACCCACTCCAGTATTCTGGCCTAGAGAATTTCATGGGGTTGAACAGAGTTGGACACGACTGAGCAACTTTCACTTTCAAATGCGCAGCAGGTGCTCAAACATTTACTAGGTAAATAAGGATAATCAGAACCAGATTCATAGAGACCAATCTGGAAAAAAAATTGTAACCTAAAAACCAACTCACTTCTGGTTTTCGGAGTATGTAAAATTGAGGTGTCTGTGATGTTAATTCTATAATCATGCTGTTTTTCAGCTTGTCTTTGGTGAACTCCTTCGTTCAGTTAGATGAGTACTAGTACCCAGTCAGGTGCCATTCTCCACTGGCATCCCATGTTCCAGCTAAACCAAGCTGTGTAATGATGGCCAGTTGGGGAGATACAAAGGGTATGTTCAGTCTGGAAAGCAGATGCAATATTATAACTGTGTAAGAAAAGGAAAACTTTTGAACTAAAACCACTGAAAGAAAAGCTATATCCAAGTTTTTTTCTCTTTGATTGTGAGAATGCACAGATTTTGGGGAAGAAGATCTTTTATGGGAATTTTAAGAGAGAATGAACTTTTTAAACCTTTATCAAACAAACCGTGGTTTAAAAAGTTCTAGTGATACACCCTAATGTTACTTCACATATAGCCCCAGCATTGCCCTGCTCTTTGGTTTCCCTCTGCTGTTCCAGTCCTGTAACCCTAATAAGTCTCAGGCCCATTTAGCTTTAGACAAAGTGTACGCATCACCTCTTTCAGGAAGACTTCTGTGATTACACCTTATGTGCGCCATCACCCCCATTCCCTACCTCCCATCAACGCCTCGTGTGCTGTTCTCTACAAGAGCACTAACCACACTGCATCGTAGTTCTCTGCTCTACTTTGCGTCACTGAGGGCAAATACTCAGGTATCTTTAGCACGAATGAATGGAGGTAAATATAAGACACTGAAATTCTTATAAAGATTTCTTGTTATTTTCTTGTTCTACTTTTGATTACTATTACAAGAATAATTTAAACCCAGCTAGAATAATTTAGACACAGCTATTTAAGTAACTAGTAAATGTTTAAATAAGCGGTATCTTTCTACATTTGGCAATTTCATAGTAAAGACATCTGTAAAGTTACTTAGTATGAAATAATTAGAGATGTGCCATAGATGGAGCTATTTGTTACAGGAATATTCAGGAAAGGTCTACAACCCAGGATTATGCCGCACACATACCAAGGAATATTTCGCTGCCATGAGACGTCATCCTATAGAAAATGGAGTATTCAAAACGTCATGTTAAAATACATGCACAGAGCAGATGCATTCAAAACCTTAGTTTTGAAATCTAAACTTCTCATTCTCTGGTTAATAAAACTTAATGTTCCTTTTTGGAGAAGGAAATGGCAACCCACTGCAGTGTTGTTGCCCAGAGAATCCCATGGACAGAGCAGCCTGGTGGGTTACAGCCCGTGGGGTTGCAAAGGGTTGGACACGACCGAGTGACTAACACAACGATGTTCCTTTATAGTTTTCAGCATTAAGTCAAACTGATTATCTTAGCAATCCACAAAACAGCAACACAGATCATCTCAAGCAATGCTACTGGGAGGTAATTTCTTTTGCACATTTTCCAAATATTCCACAATAGTAATGGACAACTTTTTAACTGACAAGGTTTTTTAAAGCTTAACTCTGGACCTTGCATTTGCATGGCATTAAAACTATACTGATTAACTACAATAAAAAGAACTAAAACAATACAGGAAGCAAAGATGTCAAAGGTTAAGGGAAAAAAAAAAACAACCCTTATGGGGGGGAAGTGATAAATTAGGAGTTTGGGATTAGCAGATAAAAACTATTATTTATAAAATATTATATATATATATATACACACACACCATATAGCACAGGGAACTATATTCAATATCTTATAATAACTTATAATGAAACAGAATATGGTAAAGAATATGTATGTATAACTTAACACTTTGCTGTACACCAGAATCTTACACAACAATGTAAATCATCTATGCTTCAATAAAAAAATGTTTCAGAAAAAAAAAACCTCATATATTATGGAGTAATATTACCAATTCTCGTTTCTTTTTACTGTAAATGTTATTCTAAATTAACAATAATAAGAAACACTTGGAATTTACAAACAGATCAGGCCTGAAGGTTTTAGTTTTTTAATGTTAGACATAACTTGGTGAAAAGCTGTTTTGACCTAAGTTTATAATAAAACATGAAGGAATAGAGTGAATTTACTCCAAATGTGAAACCTCAGATTCAAACCATATCTTACTGGAAAATGTCAAAAGTCTATTAAAGATTTTGAAAACCCACAAGAAACAAACTTGTTTTAAAACATGGAATTACATGCTTTTTTAAATTGGTTTTCAGCAGTGTGGGTAAATGAATGACACTGATGCTTTGGGGAGAAAAGTAGAAAGAAAAAAAAATTTAACCAGTAACTTTTTATCACCATTCTTTAATAGCTGACATCTTACTATGTTCTGAAATGAACAAATTAAAGGTATTGTAAATAGCAATCTGGATAGTCAACAGTAACTTTCTTATCGTCTTATCAACTGAAATAATAGAACTTTATTTTTTTTTTTTTTTGAAATAATAGAACTTTAAACAGGACTTAGCTTTCACCTTGTCATATTAAACCATAATCTTCTGTTACCATTCATTTCTTGACTGCCTGCCTTTATGCGCTAGGTGTTTGATCTAAGTTTTCAAGTAGAGTTATTATTCAGGGTTATGTCACTCTATTTAGTTGTCAACAGTAGTTAGAGCAGGAACTTAAAGAGGTCAAAATTAAATTAATATTTCTATCTAAAATGATTATAAAACATACCAAGGTCATGAAACATAAAACATTACTGAGACAAGTTAAAAGCTTAAAATACCTTTTCTTTTTAAGAATAAGTGATATATATACATGCATTTAGAGCTATATACATTGGATTGTGGTTGCTACTCCTGACACATCTTTTCTCTTCAGATGCACTTACAAATTCATGAGAACACCACTGATACAGGACTTTCTAAAAGCTTTTAAAATCCTAGTTAGGAGATAAGTGACTTGTCACACAGTAAGACAGAAAAACAACTGATATACATTGTTAATTTTTTCAAGTAATGTTATGTACAGTTTTATTGCCAGTATATGCACAACAGTAAGCATAGAACTATAAATACACAATGTAATTAACAATAGAAAACAAAATTGTTACAGGTAAGGGGGGGTGATGTAGAGAAACTATTTTCCTGCTGCTAGAACAAAAACGAAGGTAAAAGCCTATGACAAATCATCCATTCAGTACTCTTGTCTTAAATTCTTTACATACATTTCTACATTTTTTTTTCAATTAAACAAAGAAAGTACAGATAACTCTGTTAACAATAGCAAATTGCTTCCCTAATAGCCATTTGTCTTTCCAGTCAAATTCACTTTATGTTAAGATAAAAAAAAAAAAAAAGTCAAGGTAAGAAATCATTAGTATCCTGGTTCCATATGATCTAATCTGCCTTTCACCAAAACTGGTAATTTTTGAAAGTTGGCTGCACATGAAAGTAAGAGCTGTAGCAAAAGGTGATTTAAAAATTTGTTAAAAAGTAACAGAAGATCACCCTTTTAGTAGTTTTCCAAAAGACACTATATAGGCAGCAGCTCAGTTAAAAGTATTAGCCCTGAAGAGGTAGAGAATGTGAGCCCATTACATGAAGATAATAATAGCCTTGGCACCATCTTCTCTCTCATCAGGATCAATGTTTTCAAGTAAGACAATTTCATGGCAAAAGGAAACCAGGTTCCACCATATAAAGAAAAGGTGCTGGTCGACTCCCATGTCGCAATAATTAGTTTGTTCATTAAATGAGAAACAGAAGACGGTCAAGGACACACATGCACTTGCTTTCTTTTTGTCTGTTTCCATTATCAAGTTTATTCATAAGTGAATTTGATATTAATAAATAAAAAAGCATCATTCACAACCAAGATAAACAAACCAAAAAACCCTGCAATGAAACCTTCTACTTGAATAAGTAACAAGAAAAACACAGGCTGATGATTTGGTGCAGCTTTCTTAAGGGATCAGAGAGGGGACATGGTTTTAAATAAACGTGGCAAGGTCAACAACCAACAAACGATACCAGCTTTACAGAACTGGCTGGTTCTGTAACGTTTCTTTGAGGTCTTAGTTTTAAACTACAGATCACCCCAAAGAAGTTGCAACGAATGACATGTATCACCATCACACCAACAGAGTCCAGGTGGAGTTCAAATTAGTCCTGCTTTGTTTCACATCATTTCAATATTTCTAGCTTAGGACATGATACGGAACAAAACTCAAAGTAGCAATAAAAATATTATTCTGCATTTGAATAAAGGCCAAAAAAATGTTTTAGACTGTTAAACTTTAAAGCTTTAAGCATTCCTGTTTAACCAGCATTAAAAAAAAAATTTATACAATTGTAACACTGGCATAGGTTAATGGGAAGACAAAGAAGTACAAACGTGTGAAATGATGAATTAGATTAAAAATTACTTTGTACTGATCAACTGATGTTAATACTGCTTCTTCTTGAATTTGGAATAACTATTGTAAAAGTTACATGCAGACTGAGGATAGTCCTCTGTTAAGGAAAATACAAAACAAAACAAAAAACTAAAACTGGGAAACAATGTTAAGTTTCAAAAGATGTATTTGAAAATTTCCTTTCATTGATGAGGGTGGTCTGTCTGTCCTTTCTTTGAGAGACCTGGTTCACTTCTGTCAGCTTCACTAACTTTGTCCGGAAACATCAGTAGTGGGGTCAACTCCTCCAGAACCTGTCTGTGCACGTTTGATGTAAAGATTCAGTAGCTTCATCTGCAGATTCAAGCCAAACACATGTCATTTGAACAAGTTGCTCTAAATTATCCTGAGATGCTCATTAAAAAAAAATTATACACATATGCGAGCTTCAAAAGGTATTTTAGACTGAAGGGTTTTTATAATGCACCAGTTATTGTTGATAACTAAGCATTTAAAAAAAAAATTTAAGTCTTAGTTTTGTTCATGACTGAGTATTCCAGCATGCCTCTTCAAAAACTGTTAGTGATTAACATATAACACTTAAAGAAGTCACTATTAGGACAAAAATGGTAAACATTTGAGCATTATGTGCTATACAATATGCTGTCTTTTTTATTTTCACATTTTAGAGATGAGGAAATGAGACTCAGGATATACCATCCCTGCCTAAGGTCAAAAGGATAGAGAGCAGTGGGCCAGGAGACAAAATTAGGCTCTTGAGTTCCAGCACCCAAGATCACAGACAACTATGTCACTGCTCTCCTAACAGGTATGTTTTTGATTTCTCTGTCATTTTGCAGTCCATACTGTATGAGATCATACTGTTATAGTTTGGAATCAAAGCACATACAATTCTGTTTTCTACTTTTTTTTTTTTAACCTAATGTCATTCTCAAATATTTTCCCCAGCTTCTTATTGTCTTCACATGCAACATTACTACTGGCTGCCTAGTGTGCTGATAAAGTGATGAATTTTAATTCTTCTGCAGATAACTCTGGCTTATCAGGACCTAACTTCACAAAACTCAGAAAACTTTTTCCTCTGAAAACCATGCAGTTGTTCAAAATTTGCTTTTCTTAACATTTACTCTTTGACCCAATGGTTTAACCCAGCATCCATGGCATTCAGTGGCTCACTGAACCCTCTGAAACTAGGTGTAAAATTTTCTGTATAAGTTTATTTTTCTTGAGATGAGATTATACCCGAAGCTCGAAGTGGTCTGTAATACAGAAAAGGTTAGGAATCACTGCTTTAATCTATCTATAACTTGTATAGGTTTTAATGTAAGGCATATATTTGAGTTCTTTTTCCTTTATATGTATTTCTTATTCCCTTTTGCTACTTAAAAAATAATTTTGATTATAGTAATGACAATTGTTAGGATCTGTGGAAACTTTTTAAATGAAGGTGTGTCCTGCTAACTGGTTCATGAACCGTAATTCAACAATCATAGTTTATCCTCACCCTTTAGAACAGATTTAAGGTTTTGATGATACCAAAGAAATGAAGAAAACAAGACTGATGTTTTTTACATCTTAAGGACTAATTGTAAAATTTATTTTAACATATCAAATAAAAATTAAACATTTTTGGTCATCATAATAAGAGCAGAAAGAGAATGAGAACATATATTTGATTATCATAATTCATAGTGGAGAATTTTTTTAATGTTCCAGTGTTCCATAACTTGGTACATATAAATCTAAGAATATATAACCACAACTCATCCTTTTTTTTTTTTTTTTCTTTTTTTCGGCTGCACTATGTGGTGTGTGGGATCTTAGGCCCCCAACCAGGGATAGAACCTTGTCCCCCTACCGTGGAAGCACAGACCCTTAACCACAGGACAACCAGGAAATTTCCAACTGCTCTTTATTCTCTCTTTTCTCTATTTGTTTTTAAACAGTCAGGGGTAAGAACTGAGCGAGAGAGTGGGAAGAGTGAGATGGTGGTCAGGAACAACCGGAAGCAGCAGACATGTTCTTCACAGCCATCTACCAACCATCCCACCAAACCGCTGACTTCACCTGAGTGACAGACGTGAAAGTACAGAGAGCTAAACTGCAAATGTTAAGAGGAATTAGGCTGGACGCTTAAAGCCTAATTAAAAGTCAAGTAGCAAATTACCCTTCAACACACACAAAGAAGGCTATTTTGAAGAGCGACCCATCACCATCTTTAGGAGAGAGCAGCCCTACTTACTTTACTGCCAGTGAGCTGACTGAGATGTGGTTTTAGTTCATCACCAATTACTGCATGAACAGCCACCAGGCAGAAGACACAAGCTTTCCGAACACTGCTTTCCGAATTATCATAACCCTAGGAAGAAATCCTTGTTAGTACTCCTGCGGGATCTGAGAAAAGTACCATTGCACAGAAACAGAACTGCAACTCAGAGAGATGTCAAGTGTGCTGACGAGAGAGTTTTACTGACTGGATGAAGCTAATTTCTCACCTTTTCAGGCAGAGACGTCCCTTTCCTCCCTCCCTTTCCCCTTGAGCACCCCCACTCCACTGTCAGCCTTTTTTATCAGGGTCTCTCTTATTTAGCCTGGTGAGCTACAATCTCTGGCTGTGAGGCCACCCCAGTGCCTGCAAAAATCTCTGAATTAACCTTTCTAAAGCCTTCAGCGTTAGGGTATTTAGCAGCTCCTTACGAATGAATAAAACCTAATCTACTTGGCCTGGCAGTCAGGGTACTCCTCTAATCCAGGCTGAATTATATTAACATCTGGCCCATCCCTACCATTATTCTAAGTTATTTATCCAACAAATATTTATTCATTTCCACTACTATATGTGTGACACAAAACTATTATGTATATTTTGTTCTTAGCACCAAAGCACAGGTAAAGAAGGAAGACATTTGGATCTTATCTTCAAGGACCTCACAACTTAGTAGCTGCAGCTTAGAACAGAGTCACAAAGCTAATACTATAGATGCACAAAGAAATGAATGATGGCATCTTACACACACACTATTTAATATTACTCATTAAAATTATACTATAGCATATTATTTATTAGACTGGAACAGGAAAAGGTTCCATTCTATGGAAAAGGTTCATAGTCTTTGATTAACTTAAGCAGAGCATGTCACAAAATAAGATCCCATTTTTGTTAAAGATTTTTTATATGTCTGGATTTGTATGCATAGACAAAACCACATTAAATGCTCAGTTACCACACTGAACAGTAAGTTTTGTGTTATGTTTATGCTACCCCCCACCCTTACACACACATACACACACACAGAGCTAGCTATGGGAAGTCTTTTGCTCTGAACACCCAAGACAGCAGGAAGGCTTGGTCATGACACTGGTGTTGCCTGCCAGGTGCCTAAAATAACAGAATCCCCAGTGTATCAACACAGCTTCTTTCTCCAGGCTTTACTGCTTACCTGTATTAGGCCTGGCATGATCTCTGGCAAAAGCAGGTTAAGCGTTTCCTTGGACACTCTCTCGATCACTTTTGTTTGCATTTTGATGGCAGCCAGGTTGATGGGGTAGTCTGCAGTCTGGATGATGGGACACAGCACTTTGATGCACTGCTCTGGGCTGATAGAAGTGGCCAACACTGACGCGGCCTCCTCAGCAGATCTCACCACCTAGGACAGAGGGCAATGCTGAGCGGGGCAGGGACTCTGTAAAATAGATCCTGTGCCCTGGGTGTGCACATTTCATGCAATACATAATACAACATGGGATCTGGAGTTTTCTGCGAAACCATGAAAGTAAATAAACGGATACATGGGGCTTTATTATATCATTCTTCTTCATCTGTGTTCTCTCTCTTTTTAAAAAATAATCAGCATGTATTTACTGGGTAACATTTTTGCTCAGTGCTGTATTATAGAATGTATGAGATACCAAAAAGCAATTTCTGTGCGTGCAATCAAAAGGTTTCTATATATAAAATTTATATGAATTTTGTGAGTTTGGGGACTATGTCTTTATTTTTCTGTACTCTCTTAATGCTGGGATGATTTAATGATTAAAGCGACCTGAACACGATATTGTGGTTGAGTTCTGCAGGGGAGCAGAGGCTCTGTCTGCCTAAACTATCCTGTCACTGGAGTCCTCAGCATCAGCCATGCTGAGACCTTGCTCACTGTTAGGACCCTCAACTCCAGGATGGCTTGTGCCCCTTTTATCACATGATTACAAAATAAAAATCATTTCATTAATATGTTATCAAGTTAACAATCTATTTCCCCTATTGTTCATAATGATTTTCTTTCCTTCTATACTGGACTTGGGGAGGTAAGATGCTGGTTTTGCAAGAAGAAAAAGTTATCTATATTTTTATTGGAATCTGTAACCTCTAAAGATGCTTTTGAAAAGATGTAAAAATTACTGCTTCTGTGGCTATTTTTGGTATTGTCTCACTTACGCTCTCAACCTGAGACGTTTGGAAAGGAACAGTGGAAAATACACTGGAAATCAGAAGCTGTTGTTGTTTAGTTGCTGCGTTGCGTCTCATGCGTGTGACTCCATGGACTGTAGCCCACCAGGTTCTTCTGTCCATGGGACTTCCCAGGCAAGAATACTGGAGTGGGTTGCCATTTCCTACTCCAGGGGATCTTCCCGACCGAAGGATCAAACCCAGGTTTCCTGCACTGGCAGGCAGGTTCTTTACCACTGAGCCACCAGGGAAGCCCCTGGGAAGTCAGAAGACCAAGGGCTAATTTTGGCTGTAATAGCTTAAGGATATCAATTTTATCTTTTCTAAAAATTGGTATGCTGCCGGCCTTATTTGGTTCAGAAGGTGGATAACTACAAATATTACATAGTTTTGTTTTTTTTTAAGGCTTCAGTAAGATGCTACAGATGTACGACTCAAACACCAGCTGGATTTTTTAAAACTGGATTAAAAATCCAGGTAGATTTAAAAGTTATAGCACACAATATCATAAGATTCAGTCATAGCTTCTGAAAGGTGAATAACTCAGATGGCTTTGATTTCTTCATAGCATCACCAAGATTTTCTTATTGTCATGTATGTGAAATGTGTTGTTTCACTGTGGTTTTAGCTGCATTTCCCTAAAGATGAATGAGGTTGAGAATCTTTTCATGTGCTTTACTGGCAATTTGTACATCTTCTTTTAAGAAGTGTCAACTGATCCTCTGCTCACTTAAAAATAGAGTTATTTATCTTCTGATTGTTGAGGTATAAGAGTTCTTCATATATTATGGTTGTTATCAGACATGATTTGCAAAAACGTTCTCCTATGTTGTGGGCTGTCTTTTTACTTTCGTGAGAGTGTCTTTTGAAGCACAAAGGTTTCTAATTTTGATAAAAGTTCAATTTACACTTTTTCCCTTGTTATCTCTGCTTTTGGCATTATATCTAAAAAACTACTGCTTAATCCAAGGTAACAAAGTTTTATACCTATGCTTTCTTCTGCGAGTTTTACAGTTTTGGTTCTTATACTGAACTTTAATCTATTCTGTCTCATTGCTGTTTTAACTTTCTTTTTTTTTTGACTTGTCTTTTGCTTACGTCTTAGAGACACCTAATGCTCTCTCTAAGAATTGCAGTCCCTATTTGAAACTGGCTTTTCTAATTATTTCTAAGATTTTAATATAAGTCCTTATGATTGTCTCATCAATGACATTGGTTATGGTGGGGATATCCTAACAATGAAGTAATGAGACAGGTTTACAGGACTTTTTCAGGAAAGCTGTCCTCAGTGGGTTTTTTTTTGCGGATTCTTCCAAGTCATTTTATTAATCCAACCGTACAAAACTTTCCCCACCACATCTCTGCCACCCCCACTTTCTTCCCAAAAGCAGTGGCGTGAGAAGGAAAGAGGGGTTGACCAGACACCACCCCAATCCCTGGACAGGAGCCATCTTACAAAATGCAGGGCAGGGGCGGAACCACAAAAACAGCAACAGATAAAAAGGAGGGGCAAACAGAACCACAAACACAACACAAAGTTGAGCAGTGAGGGGGCTGCCATCTCTGCTTTCAATGGCAGGGAGCACTGGAAAAGAAGCCCAGAGGCCACTCCCTTCCTTCACACAGCCTCAAAGGCTGCATGCTCCACCCGGGGAAGGAAGGCAGGAGTTCTGCAGTATACCTGTGTTCTCTTCACATGTATGAGGTCCCAGGAGGTGGGGGCAGGGGACCACCAGCTCCTCAGGGCCACACCCCTAGCCTGCCTTCCCTGCCCCACTCGAGGAATGCGTGCAGCAGTTATAGGGAACAGCACGCAGCTGTGAGGGGCTCCTCATGGGGCCCCAGGCCCATCTCTGGCAGGCAGTGCTTAAAACATAAAAAATGGCACGGATTTTGGCTGAGAAGGATGAGAACAGCAGGGAGAGAGGGGAGCAAAACCATCCAGGCTCTGGACTGCATTCTAGTACCGTAGCAAGGAGACTCCCCAACCCATAGGCTGCGACAGGGATCCTTTTATCAGGAGAAAAAATGAGGTATAAGGGCTCTGCGCTTTTTCAAGCCTTCCTTCCATCAAGGCAGGGAACTCGAGGCACCAGAAGTTGAAGACCAGCGCTTAGTGGGGGAGGAGGGGTGTACAACCACAGAATATGGGCTTCCAGGACAGTCTGAATGTCAAATATTCTGGTCTGTCAGACCACACATCCCAATTTTTGGGAAAAAGCACAAGAGAGGCTGAGAAAGGACCAGTGACTTTGGTATGAGGGAGATATGTCCTGACAGCATCTTACCTACTGTCTCCAAGGCCCAGATCACCAAGAACTGCCATAGCCACGTACTCTCCTGCTTCTTCAAGCTATTTGGTTTCTGAAGGGGGATGAGTTGGACAGATGAAGGAGACAAGGGGAAGGTAGGAAAAGGGGAAAATCTCCATTTATTCCCTAAAGCTATCTCCCAGCGCCCATGAAAGGGCTACCGCAGAGATGGGAAGAGACCCCAACTCCTCTGGCCAGAAACCTTGAATACTGGACTCCAAACACTAAGGCTGGAGCTGTGGAGCTAGAGAGGCATGTTAGGCACAGGTGTTGGGGGCATCCATCATCTGTAGAGGGGACACCCCTGCCCTTCAGATCTTCCTCCAGCCTCTTTCCTCTTGCAAGCCATACCCCTGGGTTTCCAGAGATAGCCACCAAAAATGGCTCTGCTTGGCAGGGCTTTGGTTTCCCGAACCTCTGTAGATCTCAATGCATAAGTTTCCACAAGAGTGAGAGATATAGGCTCTTCTGCCGGCCCACCTCAGTTCCTTTTTCTGGCCTCAGGAGCCACTGGGTTTCTGCCCCGTGGGGACAGGAAGCCGATGGAAACCAAGACTGACAGCCAGACAAGAAGGCAATCGCCCTGGAAGAGCAGGGAGGAACATGTGCACTTCCCTGGGCCCCTCGCCAGCGTCACCCATCGTTAGCGGCCACCAGCTGCCCCATGCCCTCGCGGATGTACACAGACTGAATCTCCTTGGTCTTGAGGCAGAGATCGCAGGCCCAGACAGCAGAAGCCTCGGTGGTCAGCAGCCCATAGGCACTCTCAGTCATGCCTGTGCACTCGCGGTGGAACCACTTCTGGCAGGAGGCCTCACACAGAATGGCATCTTGGTCATCATTCACCTCACTCCGACAGGCACCACACGGATACACCAGGCCTGGGGGAGGCTGGGGTCCTGAGCCCCCACCTGCCTTTCCAGGGTGTGCCAGGCTGTTGGCATCTGGAGTGCCCCCACCCCGCCCACTGCTGTTTGGAGGAAAACTGGGCTGATTCCCATTAACAGCAGCAGCCGGGGAGCCCAAGTGGGGCTCCTGAGGAAAAGCAGTGGGCGCAGGGGGATTTAAGGGCTTTCCCCTACCCTCACCACCAGTGCCAGGAAAGACAGGGTCTGGACCAGGGAAGGGACTTGTGTTGGGGGGCAGGCTGGGGAGCCCCTGACCAGGTCTCTGGAGAGGAGAAGGGCCAAAAGGTGCCCCTGGCTGGGCAAAGTGTTTGGGGGAGGGAAGGGGGGGCCCAGCTCCCCCCGGGAGGTTGTCCCATGGTGGGCGAGATCATGGGGCCAAATCCCCCCACTGGGCCTGACATCATCTGCCCACCTGGCGGGCTAAAGTTCTGACCCAGAGGCTGGTTGAAGGGTTGGCTGGGAAAATTCATGTTACTTGGGGGTGGATAGCCAGGGCCCTGACGGGGCATGTTGAAAGCAGGGCCCGTGGGGCTGGGAGGGAAAGGGGGTGGCTGTCGATGAAGAGGCTGAGGACCTCCTCCACCCCCAGTGCCATAACCTGGGGGTACCTGGCCTGCCATGCCCCGCTGGACACGGAAGCCCCCAAAGGGGATGGGACTGCCAAGGAATGGAGGAGCCGCGCCCCCCACCTTAGGGGCTCTGAAGTCATCCTCAAAAGGGTTGGATGCAACCAGGTGATCCACCATGGGAGTTGGGGGTGGTGCAAACTCCGTCAGGTGCGAGTACGCAGGGCCCTGAGTATTTGACTTCCTTCGCTTCTTTTCTGGGCTCTTCATTTGCAGACTGGCCTTACCCTGCTTTCTCCCGGTGCTGGGCGGTGCAGGGGGCGGTGCGGGGCTGCCACCTCCCTCCAGCTTGTCCGGTGGGGGCGGCGCCGAGGCGGCCATGGAGTGGGGGACCCTGGTCAGCAGCGGCGGGGGACGGACGCTCCCTCGGGTTGCACCATGGCCCGGAAGGGAAGGCAGGGGCGGCGTAGGCCCCCGCGCGGCAGCAAGCCCAAGGTGCGGCGAGGCGGGGGAGCCGAGCCGCGGCGCCAACTGCACGCTCGCCCGGCCTCACCGCCCACCCTGTCCTCAGTGCTTCACTGAACAAACTATTAAGAGATACCGAGCTCTTAAAGGCAATTTACCACTTTAAAATAACAATGATTCTTATTTCCATCAGTTATTAGAAAAAACAAATCCTATCGGTAAATGGAAAGTAAAGTTACGACTGGTAAACTCTAAGTGAAAATCTGAAAGTGAATAAAAGGAGAAAATGAAATCAGGTAAGTTATATCCTGGAGTTAGCCTATTTTGGATAAAATGCCATGATATCAACATAACTAATTTAACAGAAAAGAACATAGTTTTGCCTTCCAATCAGATACTACCTTGAACATGAAGCAGTCATTAAGAAAATGCTTGCCAAGGACACTTTCCAAACACATTTATATGTTTCATACAATAATATGAAAAGTACTGAGAACAAAATAATAATTTAACTGTTAGATAACTCACCTCCTTATGAGGGTCTTTATGTGCTTCCAGTGTTTTCATGACAGTCAATTCTGCATAGTTTTTAAATCTTGCTGGTTGATGCCTTAGGATTTCTCTTAAAACCTTCAATGCCAAAGCCCTGATTGTAGGCTAAAAAGAAACATTTTAATGTTATAATGCAAGAAAAGTTATGACCAACCTAGACAGCATATTAAAAAGCAGAGACATTACTTTGCCAACAAAGGTCTGTCTAGTCAAAGCTATGGTTTTTCCAGTAGTCATGGATGGATGTGAGTTGGAGTATAAAGAAAGCTGAGCGGCTGAAGAATTGATGCTTTTGAACTGTGATGCTGGAGAAGACTCTTGAGAGTCCCTTGGACTGCAAGCAGATCCAACCAGTCCATCCTAAAGGAGATCAGTCCTGAATATTCACTGGAAGGACTGATGCTGAAGCTGAAACTCCAATACTTTGGCCACCTGATGTAAAGAACTGACTCATTGGAAAAGACCCTGATGTTGGGGAAGATTGAAGGTGGGAGAAGAAGGGGACGACAGAGAATGAGATGGCTGGATGGCATCACTGAGTCAATGGACATGAGTTTGAGTGAACTCCGGGAGTTGGTAATGGACAGGGAGGCCTAGCGTGCTGCAGTCCATGGAGTCGCAAAGAGTCACACATGACTCAGCAACTTGCATTACAACTGAAGTGCAAGGGTCTTAATATAGGTTGAGGGAACTGTAGAGAACTGCATAAAATATGTGGTATATTACATAATCAAGCTTTCACATCTCCAGCTGAAAACTTACACTTTTCAAAGAAACAAAGAACAATGAGCTCGATTGAAAAAAAAAATTTACTTCTGAACAACTGATTCAAATATGCAAAAAAGATGCACATTTGAATAAAAATTTATGTCAGCAACGTTTTATTTTTCCTGTGGTTAATTGCTCAAAATCATTGATCTACTCGGTTGAGAAGAAAAAGTATTTTATGGTGAAAATTTCATGCAGACCGAAGCAGTAGCAAAGGCTCATTTCCCCAAATGCCAAATATTGTAGTGATTGGTTACTAGGCAATGACAGGCAACCCAAGACACAAAAACAGGCTATTGTTTATATGTTCTGCCACTTACCTCTTTATCCCCAAGGGTTTCAAGCAATAAAAGTAATATTGTTTTGAAGTGTTCATCCCAAACACTGAAAGATTCCTCCTGTGTCAGTTTCATGAGTTCATACAGGGCGATTTTTCTTTCTTCTACGCGTTCATTATGGTTAGACAACTCCTTCAGCAACTCTGCAACCAGGTCAGAATGATCTAGGGAAAGATCTGTCATATGGACATGATGTTAATTCTGTGACTTTAGAGGACAACTTTCACAAGGATGGGGATGATAACTTTATAACACCATGAGACATTGACAGAAAGTTGGTTATAAAAAAAAGCAAAGGAAAATGACTAAGATTCTTTTCTATTTGTCATCCCCAAAACCTCAATGATAGCTTAAAACTGTTTATGATAAAAAATTCATGAGAGAGGGAACTGGATAATGAACCCCCAATCATATTATGAACTCTCATCAGTTCAGTTCAGTCGCTCAGTCGTGTCCGACTTTCCGCGACCCCATGAATCACAGCACGCCAGGCCTCCCTGTCCATCACCAACTCCTGGAGTTCACTCAAACTTACGTCAACAGAGTCGGTGATGCCATCCAGCCATCTCATTCTCTGTCGTCCCCTTCTCCTCCCGCCCCCATCCTTTCCCAGCATCAGTCTTTTCCAGTGAGTCAACTCGTCGCATGAGGTGGCCAAAGTATTGCAGTTTCAGCTTTAGCATCAGTCCTTCCAATGAACACCCAGGATCGATCTCCTTTAGAATGGACTGGTTGGATCTCCTTGCAGTCCAAGGGACTCTCAAGAGTCTTCTCCAACACCACAGTTCAAAAGCATCAATTCTTCGGCGATCAGCTTTCTTCACAGTCCAACTCTCACATCCATACATGACCACGGGAAAGACCATAGCCTTGACTAGATGGACCTTGGTTGGCAAAGTAATGTCTCTGCTTTTTAATAGACTATCAAGGTTGGTCATAACTTTCCTTCCAAGGAGTAAGCGTCTTTTAATTTCATGGCTGCAATCAGCATCTGCAGTGATTTTGGAGCCCCAAAAAATAAAGTCTGACACTGTTTCCACTGTTTTTCCATCTATTTCCCATGAAGTGATGGGACCAGATGCCATGATCTTTGTTTTCTGAATGTTGAGCTTCAAGCCAACCTTTTCACTCTCCTCTTTCACTTTCATCAAGAGGCTTTTGAGTTCCTCTTCACTTTCTGCCATAAGGGTAGTGTCATCTGCATATCTGAGGTTATTGATATTTCTCCCATCACCCAGACTTAAAAACTAAGATTTTACCATTCTTACATCATCTTTTCCCCCACCCCCACTTATTTTTCTCAAATATTTCTAGCAAATCCCAACTGTATCATTTCATCCTTACTCAACTTCAGCATGCATTTCTATGTTGTCATGCCAAGAGGCTCACAGGGTTTGGGTATTCCATTTTTAGCGATACCAATAGTGATCACTGGATTTAGCCAGTAACAACTTGATCCCACCATTGTAAAGTTCTCTGTCTGTCAATCTTTGAATTAAAGATTTCACTCACTGAATTAATTATTTTATTAGGAGTTAAAAATGTGTTGTAATTTTTCGGAGAGTGAGTTTGTCAACTAGTGCTATTTTGATTACCCTGAAAAGGAGTTTAATATTTCCCCTTAAATTTCAGAGTCAAGAGTTTGGGCCCAGTGGTTATCAAGGAGTTTTCATTTGTTTCTGCTTTCTTTTTTAAAAGTGTAATTAGAACTCATTTATTTTCTGAATGTTAAAGGACACGCTGCTTATTTTTTAACAGTCATCAGTTAATGCTTTGAGTCATCTTTGTAGGAAAGATGATTCAATCCAAAAGTTCACTTCAGAACATTACAAAACACCAGAGTTCTTCTTAAATTCTTTTGATGATACATGATAAATTCAGGTTTTAAGGGACTTGGGCAGGCAATTGCGTGAGCAGAGCTTGTGCCATAGATTCCTTTCCCTTCTAACCCCGTCTCTGGAATAAAATAACCACAGACCATGGTGCCTGAGCCTAGAAGGTCCACCTGGGGTCACTGCCTCTCCAGGAAAGACAACTGACACCGTGGAGCCATATGCTCTGTGGCTCCGCTCGGCATGAGCATTCTGGTCTTCTGGAGAGAGTCAAAGCCAACAAAAGGAAAGGTTCGAAAGGAAACTGCACGTTTCTCAAAAGTGAACCTGGAGGTTGTAGTTTGCCAGATGGCTCACTACTGGTCCATAAAAACAGACACTACTGTACACATCCTGCTGGCTGGTTAGCCACGGACCTAGAGACACCAAGGACCTGACATTACAGATCTCAGGGAGTCTACAACTATGGAAGGAAAAGCTGTATTTCACTTAAGAGGATTCAGAAATCTGAAGAAAGAAGACCGAGCTGAACTACCAGAACAGATGAATTTTTTTTTTCCCCTTTTGGCTGCAGTTCATGGCGTGGAGATCTTAGCTCCTCAACCGGGCATTGAACCCATGGCCCCACCCAGCACTGGACGCGCCGAGTCTTAACTACTGAACCTCCACAGAAGTTCCCATATGACGTCTATTGGAATAAAACTAACAGTGATAGGGAAGGGAAACTGAACCAAATAAAATGGCAACACTTACTGACTATAAAAAAGGAAATCTGTTAGGACAACTTTCGTGGAACTATAATAAGAGCACTAAGAATCTCTGATCCCCAAACACTCATATATGACAGCATGAAATGTGACTACTGAAATTATAACTTGAGGTAATTTGGAAAGAATGAGCACTGAGGAGAACCAAATTAGGGTTTTGGAAAATTAAGAAGAATTTTTAAGAAATGCAAAGCAAAATAATGAAAAATAAGAAATTTCAGTTCAAAAATCTTAATTTGGAGAATAAAAATAAACTTTCAATAAATTGATCTGTTACAGATCAACATTAGAACAATGTTGCTGGTTTAACAAGAACTACTGCAGCAGGATAAAAACATCTCTACAAACTTAAGAATCACTCCTGAGAGGTTGTATTATCAGACTTTCAAAGATGTCAGAAAATCATTCTGATTAAAGAGTGTATTTTATTTCAGCTAAATAAAGGGAAATCTCAAGAAAATGCTTTGTTTCAAAGGAACTCAGTTCTGTTCTTCATAAGCTTTGTAATTACTCTAGAAGATAATTAGAAATGACTTGTCATATATAATGGTCTGGACAGATGACTGACAGGAAAATAATTTCTGCCAAAGAAAGCACAAATTATTTGTTGATAAAGTATAGTCAACTATATTTCCTCTCCTAACACAGAGAGGCACTGTGGTTCTGTGAAAAGAACAGAGGCTCAGGAGTCTCACCAAGCCGCTATCTCTCAGCCTTTGTGGGACAGGAGCACACTCTTAAGTACTGTGGAGGCTGGGTTTTCTTATTAGTAGAACGGGAAAATGGCACCCACCTCCTAGGGTCAGAATGAGAATCTGGGTCTAAACATGAGTTTCTCTTGAGTGACAGTATTATCCTCACCAGAGAGAGTATATATTCTGGAATATTACAGTCCCTGGTGAACTTTACAAATGTCATAATTAGAAGTGGCTATCGACTTCCCTGGTGGCTCAGATGGTAAAGCGTCTGTCTACAATGCAGGAGACCCAGGTTCAATCCCTGGGTTGGGAAGATCCCCTGGAGAAGGAAATGGCAACCCACTCCAGTACTGTTGCCAGGTAAATCTCATGGACGGAGGAGCATGGTAGGCTACAGTCCATGGGGTCGCAAAGAGTTGGACACGAATGAGCGACTTCACTTTCTTTATGAGTGGGTTTGACTTGTTATTTTGATAAATCTATCACTAACGTATGTATCTATCTGTGACATGTACAGAAAAATCTGAGTAAGAGAGATCCTTAATAAGAGTATCTCAGAGTTTTAAAACAAATTTTCTTTCGTAGAAACTCCCACTTGAAGAAAATAGTTATCTCCTAAGAAAGTTCTGTCTAGTCAAGGCTACGGTTTTTCCAGTGGTCATGTATGGATGTGAGAGTTGGACTATAAAGAAAGCTGAGCACAGAAGAATTGATGCTTTTGAACTGTGGTGCTGGAGAAGACTCTTGAGAGTCCCTTGGACTGCAAAGAGATCCAACCAGTCCATTCTAAAGGAGACCAGTCCTAGGTGTTCATTGGAAGGACTGATATTGAAGCTGAAACTCCAATACTTTGGCCACCTGATGCGAAGAGCTGACTCACTGGAAAAATGACTCATCATTTTCCTCATGCTGGGAAAGATTGAGGGCAGGAGAAGAAGGGGATGACAGAGGATGAGATGGTTGGATGGCATCACTGACTCAATGGACATGGGTATGAGTGGACTCTGGGAGTTGGCGATGGACAGGTAGGCCTGGCATGCTGCGGTTCATGGGGTCGCAGAGAGTCGGACACAACTGAGCGACTGAACTGAACAAAAGTTTTCGACTGTAAAAACAAAAAGGAGAAATTTTACTTGGGGCCAAGGTATAAAAGAAAAATCAAAACAGCAAAATTGAGGTCAATATATTAAACAGGATAATGTCAGCAACATTCACAATAATGTCAAACAAAGTCTTTACCTCAGATTTTAAAAAGAAAATGAATGAAAATAATTGCTGCACAAAGCCTGGAGAAACTACTATTTCGGTTTCATAGGAGGCTTATCCGTCTTTGAAGAGTGTTTACTCAACATAAAAGGTCTGTTTTATGTTTCAGAAGTCAATCAAATGTTATGCTGTGAAGAAATAATGTTCTGTCTCAAGATCAGAACTATTCAACCCAGTTTAGGTTTCATCTAATTTCCAAAGATATTTTCCTTTAACAAATAGGAAACAGATGATCTTTAGTAAAGAAGAAGAAAATTAGAGTAGGGGGTGACCTTGCTACGCTGTCACAATTTTGGCTTAGTGACGTGATATTTGTGATATATCAAGTCTCTTTTAACACGAGAAGTTGGTAAATACACAATTCCTCAATCTCATAAAATGGAGATTTTTTTTTTCACTCATAAAAAGTACAGCCTGGGGACACACTCATGGGCAGAGTAAGGAGGGTTTCCAAACGTGAGAATGGGACAGGCAGGGTTTCAGAGTTCAGCCAGAGTAAGAAGCCTGTCCCCATGTAGTGGCAACAAGGTGTGATCTGCCAAGAGCCCAAGTGGAAGGGCACTGGGTATCAGTGTCCACGTGAAAGCAGGAGCCCAGCAGGGTGAGGCATGCGTGTATGCAAGTGAGGAAGTGGTGGCAGGGATGGACAGCTGGTTGCACACAGGAGGGGTGATCAAATAAGTAAATACACTAAAGATAATGGAAGTCAGGTTTCTGACAGGGGTTATCAACATATAAAGAGAGAAACTAAAATTAATCTCATGGTGCTAGACTGGAATTGGAGTTACTGGTACAAACATACAGCTTTTGACAGATACAGAAATAGATACATATCAATGCATACATACTCCTTAGCTCTAGTCACTTAGAGGAAGTATAACAAGTGCCCAAACTTTAGTCTTAAAAGATCATTTCCTATTAAAAAAAACCAAGGATTGATCCTTGGAGAAATGGTTGGTTCCAGGACTGAAACAAGGACAGTGCAAGATTACGCTGTGTCAGAACATAAGGATGGGGACATGTTAAAAGGACACACAGTCAGCTTAAATGGGATCCTAGTGGTCAAGTCAAGGACAACTTGAGCATCAAAATAAATGATGATAATTAAACATTATAACCCATTATGTCTACACTTATAAGAAGGTCATGTTGCATTTAGCCTTCATGTCTCCTTCAGCGTTCAGTCTTTCTTGGCTTTCATGACCGTGGCACTTTTAAAAATTAAAGGCCAGTTATTTTGTAGCATTTCCCTCAATTTAGGTTTGTTTGATGTTTTCTTATGATCAGATTTAGATTATGTGCTCTTGGCATCAGTATCACAGAGGTGATAGTGCATCTGCTGACTAACACACAATTTCATTTTGCCCCAAGGTTGGTGATACAACTTTGATTACTTAATTATGGTGCTGCTCCTAGGCTTCTCCACTGTGAAGTTACCCATTTTGTAATTAAGTGAAAGTGAAGTCGCTGTCTGTCCGACTCTTTGCGACCCCATGGACTGCAGCCTACCAGGCTTCTCAGTCCATGGGATTTTCCAGGCAAGAGTACTGGAGTGGGTTGCCAGTCGCTTCTCCAAGGGATCTTCCCGACCCAGGGATCGAACCCAGGTCTCCTGCATTGTAGGCAGGTGTGTTACCCTCTGAGCCACCGGGGAATTGTAAGTTGTTTTTGGAAAGGTATTTTAAAACTGTAAATATCCTGTTTCTGATTGGTTGTTGTTGTTCATTCGTTCAGCAGTGTCCAACTTTTTGCAACCCCATGGACTGCAGCACGCCAGGCTTCCCTGTCCTTCACCACCTCCCAGAGTTTGCTCAAACCCATGTCCATTGAGTCGATGTTGCCATCCAACCATCTCATCCTCTGCTATTCCCTTCTCCTCCCACCCTCAATCTTTCCCAGCATCAGGATCTTTTCCAGTGAGTTGGCTCTTCACATCAGGTGGCCAAAATACTAGAGTTTCAGCTGCAGTATCAGTCCTTCCAGTGAATATTCAGGGTTGATTTTCTTTAGGGCTGACAGGGTTTGATCCTTTTCAAGAAGAAGGAACTGTATTCGCAACTTTTAAGCTTTTGCCTGTTTTGAAATAATACTTAAAAAAACACTTTGCTGTTATGTCCAGTTTATTCACACACTCCTGTTATGCTGCTATTGTGACTAAACTTCAACAGCATAGTCAACTACATATGACAGATTAAAACACACCAAAGTGCATAATTGTCACAATTTCATAGATTCTTATGTAATTTAGAGAGTTTGGTCTATTGTCATAATTTTGCCTTTGTGATATTTGTGATATATTAAGTCACTTATTATGACATGTTGGTAAAAATATGATTCATCAACTACATTAGTAAAGAAATACAGAAGTAAAGAGATCTTTCTACTCTTCAAAATCACAAAAATTAAAAAACAAAACTGAGAGTTAATTATTCAGTTTTCCTAACAATTAAAGAAATGCTCATTAGGATAACTTGTTTTATACCTATCACAATGATAAAACATAAAAACACTTATACATTCTGGGTTGCTGGAGGAAATCAGTACTACTTAATCTGGTCATGTGTTTCGAGTTGGTAACTGGTAGTAACTCTGAAAACTTAAGACTTACATATCCTTTAATTGAGCAATTCTATCTCTGAAACTCTCTTACAATTATCTGTATATGTGCACAAAAGTTCATGCAAAAGTAAGTCACTGACAGCAACACTGAGGGGATAAAGGAATACTATAAACTATAAACACCTAATTATGAAATCATGAGGCAGTGCTGAGGGGGAGAATTTCAAGTGTATCTACACATAGTTACATATTACTAAAGATTCAGTTCAGTTCAGTCGCTCAGTCGTGTCCTACTCTGCACGACCCCGAGAACCACAGCACACCAGGCCTCCCTGTCCATAAGCCTTTAGTGCAAAAAAGAAGTAATGAATCACGTAATTTACAGAGGAAATATGCAATTCCTTATTATTAAAAACAAAGAAAATATTACTTGCACTATTTTACACTTTATCATCAGTTCCTATATATCTTATCCAAACCTTACAGCATACTATGATCAGAAGGGCAGGTAAGATGGCATCTCCAACCGTGACAAGTGAAGTTCAGGAAGGTCAACCAACCTCCCAGGTGATGCAGCTTATTTTGTAAGTATTAAGAGCTTAGACCCAGATTTCCCTGGTGGCTCAGACGGTAAAGAATCTGCCTGCAATGCAGGAGACCTGGGTTCAATCCCTGGGTTGGGAAGATCCCCTGGAGAAGGAAATGGGAACCCACTCTAGTATTCTTGCCTGGAGAATTCCATGGGAAGAGGAGCCTGGTGGGCTACAGTCCACGGGGTCGCAAAGAGTCTGACACGACTGAGCGACTAACATATATACACACACACACACACACAGAGCTTAGACCTAAGCCAACTCCAAATCCTAACTGTACCTTTTCCCATATTCAATCCTTGATTAAAGAGTTTATAACTTCACACTAAAGAATGGGTATCCCTTTAAAGGGTTTTGTCACTCTGTATAAAAATAACTAAATGAAAATGTAACTGGTTTCAGTTGTTTCTGGGAAAACTAAAGTTTTCTTGATTTCAAGAATGATCTTAGGAGGATTAATCTGTCTTTTATTATGGAGAAGAAAACTACTAAACCAATAGAAATGAGTTCCTAGAAGATGGCAGAGAACATTCCCACCCTCAAAGATCCTTACTTTTTAGGGAATTACACAAAAAGAACATGTATATTCTTTTGCATCATTGATTACCACTCCTCCAAACACAGACAGGGACAGCAGGATCCAGGACATACCATCAGGAAACTGGTCAGCATCATCATCAAACATGGCTTCCTTGAGGGCAGACTTGTTGAAGGGACTGATGCTATCTGAATAGTTATACGGATTATAGTCTCGGGAGCGTGGAGAGGAGTGAGCAGGCATTGAATGGAGCAGTGAAGCCTTATTATCAAGGGCCGTTTGGCTTGAGTCAGTAGCATCACCTCCTGCTCTTGGGTCAGACATCCCAGGACCACCACACATCTATTAATGGGAAGAGGAAGGCACAGCAAATTAAATCATTTCAAATATCTGTTTGAAAGTCTAAAAAGGTATTTTCCTACTGCTTGAAAAGGCTATTTTTGAAAAGATAACAAAAACCAGCTGAAAAAAATTAAGTGAGGGAAATCCACATGATGATGAGCTAAAACTTACATTCAGAAAGTCAAAGTTTACTAGAAAAGATGTAAAGAAACCATAGCCGTAAGGGCAAATAAGAATCATGAAAGAATGCTGTCTCTAATGATTCCTACAGTTTCCTTATCAAGGGTGGGATCAAATACATGCAATGTAATTAGCAAGTTTCTCTATGCCAGTAAAAGATACAAAACAACTTTCATTGGAAACACAGAACTAAAAGCTCCCAGATTTCATTATTAAGGTTGTAAACTCTATAATGAGAGTATGTTAATAAAGTTTAAGAAAACCGAATTTAAAAAGGCCTACTTAAGCAAAAAGAGGCCACAAAGGACAGCATGACTTTTGAAACGCTGCATGATGGAGTTTGGGCACATTAACATAACATCAAAATACCAATTACCACCATCAACATCACCATTACCACCATCTACTGAGCAACCATGTGCTATGCCAGTAGCAAGGTGTTCTACAAATATTCTTTAAATATTTACTGTACATGTATTCCATGCCAGGTATCATTACTGGCATTGAGAATATATTAGTTAACAAATGAGAGAATGCTGTCTATCCTCATGAAGCTGGCATTTTAGTTGAGGGACAGAGACATTAGGAAAACGTAATGAGTGAGTTACGTATGTGGTACAGTAGGAGGTGAATCTCATATGGCAGTCAAGTGCAGTATGAAAGGGATCTGAGTGCCAAGGCTGCAGATGAGTCAGTGTGGTTAGAGTAAGATTCACTGGGAAGCCACTGCAGCAAAGATCTGGAGGAAACGGGGAAACTGGCCATGGCTATCTCGAGTAAGAATGTTTAAGGCAGAGGGGGCAGCCAAGACAAAGGCACTGAGGCAAAAAGCATGCCCTGTACGTTCAAGGAACAGCGAGGAGGCAAGTGGCTAGAGCAGAAGAGAGTAGTAGGGGGTGAGGCTGGAGAGGTAACAAGGGAAAAAATTCTACTGTGTAAACTGCGGCTTGTATTTGAAGACAGACTAAACAGATTTCCTGATGGACTGAGTAGGGAGGATGAGAAACAGAGACAAGATGAGGACAACTGTTCTGTCCAAGGTTTTTGGCTGAGCAACTAGCACTGTATCAACTGAGACTGAAAAGAACCGTTTGGGGGAAAGATCTGGAGTTCAAACAGGAAGCTAGATGTATGAATCTGGAACTCAGAAGAGAGGTCTGGGCTGGATAGAATCACAGGATTTATTATATGTATAATAATTTTTTAAGGTATGCAGTAACATCCCTATTTTCTTTAGGCAGACATGAGGTTTACAAATGATAATATGACTAGTGAGTAAGTGGCAAACTCACTCCTGCCAGAATCCACTACTTGACACTGCCCCTGCTACTCTAGGAGGGGTCTCAATCATGCAGTGACGCTTCCTAACTCTTACTGCTACCACACTCAACTTGTGAGGCAGGGAACCACAAATACGAGTAGTAAGCAGGGTTTTGGCATTGAGTTTACTGGCCCATCTGCCATGTAGGCACGGGGAGAAAAACAATAGCAGGAAAGAAGTCAGGAGGCAGAGAAGGGGGGCCCTTTAGAGGTCTGCTAAAGGACTGCAGTGTTCTACAACTGTGCAAACACTGAGAAACCACAGATTCCACAGCAAATGGTGGGATAGCTTGTTCTGAGAAAAGTCGAAGTAGAGTAAAAATATCAACAGCTCTTCATATAGTGGCAGAAATAACAAACTGAACAATAATATTCACAAATGTTAGAAAGATGGGTCATAACATTCTTGACTGGAACCACATAAACTGATGGAAATATCACCACACTAAACAGGAATTTTCAAAAAGTCTAAACACTTTATTTTGTCCTACAGGAGCCATGAGATCTGGCCGATGTTTTGGTCCTCCGCTCTTTCATAATGCATGTGCTTTCGTAACTACACTGGTTTTCATCCTGGTTCTCAGCTGGAGAAAGTCTGCTCCCATCTAAGTGTCTCCGTGCCTGCCATTTCCTTAATGGAATTCTCCTCTCCTAGATCTTGTATGGCTCTATTTGGGTCTCAATGCAAATGTCATCTTTCCTATAGCACTAATCTCTATCCAAAACTCCACAAGGAACTTAAGGGCAGCATCTATGCCTTGTAAATCTAAGACTCAGAACAGAGCCTGGAGCAAGGGAGGTACTCAGTAAATACTGAGTAATTGACTCCTGGAAGTTTATATCTGAAAGTTACAGAAAGCAAAGTTTAAAAACAAAATTAAAAACTCTTAATGAAAACGTGTGCAATGTAAGAATATTCAAATACTCACTGAATCGCCATCATCTTTTTTAGAATCTCTTTTCATTGGTTCATTCATATCTTCTTGACTACGGAAGCTGAAATTCTGAATTGCTTCAGTGACACCTCTAAGAGAGCTATAAATATCTTCAGAGTTCATATTTTCTGTGTCATAATCAAAAGCACTATGAAAAAGACAACAATTAATTTTTGTTTCTGTGTAGTTTTAAAATACAAATACATCTTAGGAAATGGCACAGGATGTTTATAAAGACAGAGTTACAGAATGTATATGTTCTAAAGCATAGCAAAACAAAACCAGACAGGTACAAATGGCTAAAGAGCATGTTCCCCTGTTTGCTCATCAAGGGCAGTTTATAGTGACTCTGTAAGGCACAGCCCTTGACAACTGGTTTTTCTTTTCACCTTAAGAACTTTTTTACATTTTTAAATAGCTGAGAACTTTTTTTTTTACATTTCATGACACATGAAAATTATATAAAATTCAAATTGTGTGTGTGCGAGCTCAGTTGTGCCCAACTCTTTGCGACCCCATGGACTGTAGCTCACCAGGCTCCTCTGTCCATGGAATTTTCCAGGCAAGAATACTGGAGTGGATTGCCATTTCCTCCTCCAGGGGATCGTCCTGAAATTGTTTTGGAACATAGCAATGCTGATTTATTTAGCTATTGTCTATGGCTATTTCACACTACAACAGCAGAGTTGAATAGACCTGACAATGACCTGACCTACCCTGCCTGCAAAGTCTAAAATATTTACCATATGACTCTTTACAGAGTATGACTCTACAGAGTTTGCTAACCCCAGTGGGTTAAGTCACAGAAATGGTACTGCTGGAAGAGGAGGTAAATACATTTTACACAAATATGTAAGATGATTGAGAATTTTTAACATAGAATATAAGTGTTACTGATATGAATTCTTTTTTTTTTGACCACATCATGAGGCATGCAGAATCTTACTTCCCTGACTCCAGGGATGGAACCAGTGCCCCTTGCAGTGGAAAAACAGAGCCCCAAGCACCTAACTGCCAGGGAAGTCCCACTGAAATATGAATTCTATAATCAGATTCTAAAATTCAACTCAGTCTGGAATTTAGCCGTCATAATTATCACATATGCATAGGCATGGAAAAAATATGATTGTAAGTTTTCAATATGTTTTGCAATATAATGAAACATCTTATATAATTGTAATTAATACGATGAAGAATATGCTATATGGCTAATAACAAAAATCAAGCTGATAAGGACAATAATGGTTACTAAGTCATTTTTTTAAAGACCAGGAGAAGGGAAAAAAGTGTTAATCCATTAATGAGTTAATTAATAACTTCTTCTGAAATATAGCTCACGTGGGAATTGCTCAAGTGTGTGAAAATTTCACATGTCTCATGAAGGATCAATCTCAAGATCACATTTTTTTCCTAAGAAGTATACATATTGCCATTTTATATTTAACCCTTCCCTATTTTTCTTTATTTTTACATTTTCTGTCTATAAACTTAATTTTATTTTCTATTTTTAACAGGTGGTTGGCCAATATTATATCTAAATTTTCATTATAACTTGATCTCATCGTTTAGATCAACTGTTATAACTGAAAGACACAACTGGAAATTAATGGATTTATACAGCTTACCTGAGAAACAGTAATTAATGTTTAATTACTGCTTTTTTCCAAAAGCTGTGTCCATAAATTTTCCTGTCACTTATAAGAAAAAGAATTCCATATCCTATAGTATTATTATCATCTAAAGGGTTCATTTTGGAATAAACCTAACATTGTTTTAATTTGCTAAGTTCCTATGTGTCCAAGACATTTTAGTTAAGTAGTAATCAACTGGATTTATATTAATGTCAGTTTTTCTAAGAATGGGAATCTGCAAATACAAACCATGATGGTAAGCAATCCTTTTATTACCTTGGAGATAAAGTATTCTGTGATGTATTGGTAGGAGAAGTAAGAGGACTGGACCAGTTGGCTGGTGACCGTGGTGTTGGTCTTGTCAGAGGACTTCCCATGGAACCCTGATGGACAAGAATCAAATAAACATTAACATATGACAGGCTCTTAGGGAAGCTATACAGTCAAGATGTTGAACACATGAAACAGCCAGATTTATATTAATAGGTCATTATTTTATGTATTTTAAAAAATTAAAAAAAAAAAATTTTTGTCTATGTAGTGAGACATGTGGGATCTTAATTCCCCAGCCAGGATCAAACCCACGCCCCTGCACTGGAAGCACAGAATATTAACCAATGGACCACCAGGGAAGTTCCCAGGTCATTATTTTACTGTCCTCTTTTTTTAAATTTATTATTAAAATTAATTTAGCTGCGTTGGGCCTTAATTGTGGCATGCAGACTCAAGTTCCTCCATGGCATGTGGGATCCCAGGTTCCCTGACCACAGATTGAATCCATGTCCCCTGCATTGCAAGGTGGATTATTAACCACTGGACCACCAAGGAAGTCCCCACTAGGTCGGTATTTTAAAATATTCATGTACTTATCTCTAGTTTCTGTGGGGAAAAACTTTCTTCCCATTCAGCACCTCTTTTAAGTTTTTTTTTGTTGTTGTTATCCTCAGCTATTCCTTCTCCTAAATATTACAACAATCTTTTTTCCTCAATAATTAAACAAGATTCCAATTTAACAATCTTAAATTAGCTTCCTGCCCTAAGCCAATTCCTTCCTCCAATCATTACAATCGCTTAAATTTTGTTCCTCCTTCAGTTTGATTTACAAATGACTTTTACAAAGACATCAAAGAAGTAAAATCTGGTCATATTAGAAATTTGCCTCTTAAGATAATAATAAAACAATATCTTCCCCTTTTATTTTTTTAATTTTTAGTTTTTATCCCATGTGGGGATCTTAGTTTCCTGACCAGAGAGTCAACCCACGGCCCTGGCAGTGGAAATGCAGAATCCTAACCCCTGCACCACCAGGAAATTCCCCCTTTCCATTTAAAAAAATAATTGACTTTGGTCCCAAGAAATGGTTCTCACATTGTTTCCCCCTTAACTTTACCTGACTCCTGACAGAAGTGCATCTGCTTTCTCCTTTATGCATTATCAAAGGTATTGCTCTCTTTGTCTTTTTAAAACCTAAGTTCAGTTCTTTGGCATATTATGCAAATAGTTCAATACCATTTAGATATAACACTAACGCTTCGTTTACTTCGTTTACTTTTATTTCTCGAAAACAAACTCTTGTATTATTCAAGCACCTATAGACTGACAAGCCTGTAATTATTAAATGTGAACATGTCCTTTAAAGCACTACCCTCCTTGGGCCTGTTATTCCTGGAATAAGTCATCCTTTCTGGTCCTCCAATAAAGACTGGTTCATCTAAAGAGCATGTTCTAATTCTCATGGCTTGCACTGATGCCCTCATCTAAGTTCTGCTATATTTCACTTTCCCTGTTCATACCGTGGTCACCATTCACCACCACCCTAATGCACACCAAATAATAACAGAAAAATTATAGGCCTAAGGACTATTCTTTCCAGGACAATATTAATTTCTGCTCAGGAAATGCTGCCTAATGCAGATGCAAAAATTACATATTAGGATCAAAGTTTACTTCACGCAAAAAAGAAAGCAATTATTGTTGTTAACCATCCATCATATTAAACAATGGCCAAAAAAAAATAAAACAAGTGAAAAAAGACCTGGGTTCCATTGCCAGTGTTTCGAAGGTGATTATGCAGAAGTTTGGTAGCACCATCCTGAAAAGTTTTTGGTAAAGCTCCTAATAACATTGTGAACTCTGGGGTATTGAGTTCAAATAAGGAAATCAGGACTGACTGCGCTGCCTAGAAAACAAAGACATACAAGAAGCAGGTGAAAATATTTTGGTTACTCAAAGGAGACCATTTTCTTCATTCAACATTTCTGTTCAATAGTGCCAGACCACCTTTCCTAGGGAAAAAGATGTTCCTACATGCTTTTAAATTTCTTTGCTGAAACAATAAAAAAACTTTTTTTGACTTACCGTTTGTTTTTTGAAAGTAAGAAGGGATTATGAAAAGTATAACAAATATGACCTACCAAGGGCAATGGTCTTGGCACCCTTGTTGAAAATCGATTGGCCATAGACACGGGTTTCCTGCTGGACTCTCAATTCTATTCCATCGGTCTTTATGTCTGTCCTTGACCCCATACCACACTGCCTTGATTACCATTACTTTGTATTAGGTTTTGAAGTCAGCAAGTGTAAAGTCCTCCTACTTGTTTTTTTTTCCCCAAGGCTGTTCTGGCTATTATGGGGCCCCAAGAATTCCATTATCAACTTTGGAATCAGCGTCTCAATTTCTATAAAGCCAGCTAGGATATGGTAGGGATTACACTGAATTTGTAGGTCACGCTGGGGAGTACTGACATCTTAATATAATAAGTCTTCTGATCCAAGAAGACCTGATCTTCTCATCCAAGAACATGGGATGATTTTCCATCCTAAATTTCTTTCATTATTGTTTTCTAGTTTCTACTATAAACTCTGTGCTTCCTTTGTTAAACTTATCACTTTTTAATCTTCTTAGTGCTATTTTCGGAGAAGGCAATGGCAAGCCACTCCAGTACTCTTGCCTGGAAAATCCCATGGATGGAGGAGCCTGGTAGGCTGCAGTCCATGGGGTCGCTACGAGTCAGACATGACTGAGCAACTTCACTCTCACTTTTCACTTTCACACATTGGAGAAGGAAATGGCAACCCACTCCAGTGTTCTTGCCTGGAGAATCCCAGGGACGGGGGAGCCTGGTGGGCTGCCGTCTATGGGGTCACACAGAGTTGGACACGACTGAAGTGACTTAGCAGCAGTGCTATTTTAAATGGAATTGTTACCTTAATTTCATTTTTGGACTGTTCAAGTGTTTAGAATACAACTGATCTTCATATATTAATTTTGCATCCTCCAATCCTGCTGAATGGGTTTATTAGTTCTAATAATTTTTTAGTGATTCTAAAGGATTTTCTATACATAAAATTATATCATTTGCTAATAGAAATCATTTTTCTTTCCTTCTATTTTCTTTCTCGCCTTTTTTTTTCCAGCTTAACTGTCCTGGCTAGAACCCTACTACAGTGTTGAACAGAAATGGTGAGAACAGACATCTGTTTTGTTCCTGATTTTACAGAGAAAGCATCCAATCTTTCCCCATTAAGTAGCTGTGGATATTTGGACGTGCCCTGTATTGGGCTTAGAAAGTTCCCTTCCCTGGTAAGTTTGCTTGCTATTTAGTCTTAATCATGAAAGATGTCAGATCTTGCCAGATGCCTTTTCTGATGAGATAATCATGTGGCTTTTGTCTTTTTAGTATTCATATGGAGTACTGTAACAGACTTTCAGATGTTAACTCAACCTTGCATTCCTGTGATAAATTCCACTTGGTCTTGGTATGTCTCTTTTTTATGTTACAGAATTTGGTTTGCCAGTACTCCGTTGAGGATTAAAAAGTGTCCATATTTGTAATGATCTGTAGTTTTGTTTTTGTGTGTGATGTCTTGGTCTGGGTTTGTCAAGATAAAACTGCCCTCATAGAATGAGTTGGAAAGTGTTCCTACCTCTTATGGTTTTTAAAGAAGAGTTTGAGAAGAACTGATATTAATGTTTGGTAGAACTCACCAGTTAAACCATCTGAGCCTGGCTTTTCTTTTTGGGTGGTTTTTTGATTACTAATCTCTTAACTTGTTCTATTGACTTTTCCAGTTAGTTTTGTTAGTTTGTGTCTATTTAGGGATTTGACCATTTCATCCAAGTTTACCACTTCCTGGCATACAATACTGCAGCATTCCATCTTTATTTCTGTAAGGTTAGTAACAAAATTCTCTCTTTCATTTCTCATTCTAGTAATTTCAGCCTTCTCGTCTTTTTTCTACAAGTTTGTCAGTTTTGTTGATCTTTCCAAAAAACACAAGTTTTGATCTCACTAATTTTCTTTATCACTTTTCTACTCTCTATTAGTTTATGCTTAATCTTGTTTGGCCTAAATTTTAAAATTGAAGTACAGTTGCTATACAATGTAAGTTACAGGTGTACACAATAGTGACTCATACATCATAACTCATTTATACTTATTTCCCTTGTAATTGTGACTGATTTTATACTGAAACGCTTGTACCTCATCATTCTCCACTCCCATATTATCCCTCTCCTGCTGTTAACCACTAGATTGTTCTCTATATCTGTGAATAGGGTTCTTTCTTAGTATATTCACTAGTTTGTTAAATTTTTTAGATTCCACACATAAGTGAGATCATACAGTATTTATCATTGTCTGATTTCACTTAGCATAAACTTCAACCATGTTGCTGCAAATGGCAAAACTCTGCTCATTTTTACAGCTTAGTAGTATTCCATGGCGGTGGGTGTGTGTATAGGGGGGTGGTGTGTGTGTGTGTGTATCGCTTCCTCAGCTTAGTGTGTGTGTGTGTGTGTGTGTGTGTCGCTTTCTCTTTATCCTTTCATTTGTTGATGGACACATGTTGCTACCATCTTGGCAACTGTAAATAATGGTGCTATGAACATCACTGGGGTGTGTGTATCTTTTCAAATTAATGTTCTCGCTTTTTTTCTTTTCTTTTAAAGATATATATACCCAGGAATGGAATATGTTGAGTCATATGGTAGTTCTATTTTTAGTTCTTTGAAACTAAGGACCTGTTTTCACAGTGACTGCATTAATTTACATTTCCAACACCAGTGTATGAGGGTTCCCTTTTCTCCACATCCTTACCAACACTTGTTATCTGTGTTCTTTTTGATGATAGCCATTCTGACTGATGTGAGGTAATATCTCTTTGTGGTTTTGATTTCTAGTCCTTTGATGATTAGTGATTTTCAGCATCTTTTCATGTGCTGTTGGCCATCTGCATTTTCTCTTTGAAAAATAGTCTATTCAGTTTTTCTACTTTTCAATTAAGCTTTTTTTTTTTTTGATGTTGAGTTGTACATATATGCTGGATATGTATCCCTTATCAGTCATTTGCAAATATTTTCTCCCATTCAACTAGCTGTCTTTTTGTTTTGTTTATGGTTTTCTTTGCTCTGCAAAAGCTTTTAAGTTTAATTAAGTTCCATTTGTTTATTTTTGCTCTTATTTCCTTTGCTTTGGAGATGGAACCAAAAAACACTACTGCAATTTATGTCAGAGAGTGTTCTGCCTATGTTTTCCTCTAGGATACTAACAGTATTCAGTCTTACATTTAAGTCTTTAATCCATTTTGAGTTTATTTTTGTATACGGTGTTAGAGAATGTTCTAATTTCATTCTTTTACATGTAGCTGTTCAGCTTTCCCTGCACCAGTTATTGAAGAGATTATTTTTTCTTCACTGTATATTCCTGGTTACTTTATCATGTAAAAACAAGGCAAATTATTAACACTAGGAAAAATAAAGTTTCCATAAGGAGGGAGGCAGTAATTAACCACTTGGTGAAGGAATTAATACTTCCACAGTCAAAATTAAATCTTTTCTATTGATTACCAACAATTGATTCATAAGTATTTTGAAGGTTATGGGGAAAGACATAGGCTAGGATACTGGAAAGTGAAATCTTCATTTACAAAGGCAGACAGACAGATACACAATGACTGAATCTATCAACAGGTCAGTAAATAATGCCTAAAATTAATACATCAAGAAACAGTACAAGCTCTTATTTGAAATACATAGGTAAATGCAAGGGAAAAAAATTTTGAATGGCTATAAGAGTAGAGGTGAGGAGGACTGTGGCAAAGACAGTTATTTTTGAATCTAAGTTTGAAAATTATAGCCACATTAATTGGATAAAATTTAAAAGAGAGGATTTTTTTTTTAAAGGTCTTTATATCACTAGGTAAATAACTCTATGCTAACTGTTAACATCCTGAAAATACTAGCTTCCTTAACTGGCAATCTAAAATGACTGATTTGCTCTTCTAATTTCTCTTATGAATCTTAAACTAAAACATACCTTCCGAACATCAGAACTTTTGGGTTCTGTTGTCCAAGTGATGACCCGAGACACTGCCAGGCGAGTTTCACTGGAATTTACAAAATCTCCTGGATCCATCTGTTTGGCCAGAGTTTCTATGTATTTGAGGATAGCAACCTTCACCTATACAGGGATGCACAAAGACAGAGGACAGTCAGCTGGGCATCGTGAGGCAATAAGAACACTTGAGAAACAGGTGATACTTTCTTATGTTACAAATACAAAATGAAAAAGCATCAACAGCAAAAGAAAAGTTATACATACAACCACCTACCTATCAGAGGTACAAGTATATGATAATATGGCTTTTTTCCCACACAAAGGAGAATTTATAAATTTCATTACCCGTCTTTGAACAATTGTTGAAGACTCTCTTGATAAGATTAGGCACTTCTCCTTTAGTCTGCCTTCAGAGCTTATAGCTGACTCTTGTCTAGATCTCCCCGGGAACCAGTCTTTATACACTGGAGGATAATTTGCCTCTTGGGGAAATGAACCAAGGCGTTTTGGAAATAAGGTATTATACATCCAGTGGGTAAGCAAGTGGATAATCAAAGAGGGCAATACAGGTTTTTGATAAACATACATTAAGGCTCCAATGAGACCAGGTTCCTTAACAGGTCCATCAACTGCTAGAACCACCTCTCAAAATAAATGTGACAAAAAAGCTTTACAGAAGGACCACTGGGGAAGAGACAATACTTATTTGCATAAAAGAAGTATAATATATGAGTTTTTAAAGTCTTACTATTCTCCTAGAAATTCCTGATATGTGGTGGCATGGTAGGCAAAAGTGTGGTAGGATGCAGGCTTCAAAATCAGCAAGAGGTGGGGCAAAGCACACAGGCTTCTCTCTTAGATGCAGCCTTCTTTACCCTTAGAGTAAGCCATTATTAAATAATCTCCCCGTTCTCGGTATGGCAGGGTAGAAAAAGTTAGAGAACCACTGTTTGTAAAGTCACATCTAACATTCTAGATTTCTAAATAATGATCACTGGAAAAGAGTCTGATGCTAGGAGGGATTGGGGGTGGGAGGAGACGGGGATGACAGAGAATGAGATGGTTGGATGGCATCACCGACTCGATAGACATGAGTTTGAGTGAACTCCGGGAGTTGGTGATGGACACGGAGGCCTGGCGTGCTGTGATTCATGGGGTCGCAAAGAGTCGGCCACGACTGAACTGAACTGAACTGAAGACGTTATCAGTGCACTTGAGAAATGGCACCTGGCAGAGTACACAGTCCTTGGATACAGCAGACTCTAAACACATACTAAATGCTGATCTGCAGACTTAGAAAAAGGAAGGTTTAAATGTATGATTAAAATAGCAACTTCGAAAAAATACTGTCAAAGATTAAGGTAATCAGGTATTCTGTACTCCTGCATCCCCTATTATTGATCTTATTATTGATCATTTCTCTCACTCAATCCAAATAAGGTCTCTGGGACGTACGATGTCAAGTTAATATACAGAAGTAATAAGTTAAACTTCTGACTCTTGAACATTTTCCCCTCTCTGCTTCCGGTTTAAAGAGACAGAAGGCATCAACTTATTGTCTTCATTTCATAATAAATGATTTTAAGAAGTAACTATAACTTTAAGAAATGTATTAAAAAAAAAGTTAACCCATCATCATTCTGAGTAAATCATACAATGAAGAGGGAAAGAGATGTATGGTTAATTTTGAGTAGCAGGCCCAACTAAATTATGGCAGCACATAATATTCTGGATTTTTAAGCCACGTCACCTTCTATTGGTGAGACCAGCTGAAAGAAAGCTAAAGTCAATCAAAGAATAAACATCAATGCATTTTGTTTTTTGAATGTATTTATTTGCACTATGTGAGATTTAATTAATACCATGTCTTGGCAATTTATAGAGGCATGTAGTTTCTAAAGAGTTTCAAAGAATAGGTGTGTTTAGTATACAAATAAGCAAAACAACCATAATACATATATAATCATTTGAAAATTTATATTTTGGTAGTATATTTCAAAAGGTTATAAACATAGCCTGCATTTTTAATAACATAAACATGCAATCTTCTTCAGAGAGGAAAAACAATATAGTTGCTAAAGTGTGAACATATTTCTGAAACTCAAAAAGAAAAAGTCAAAAATTTCCATTTATTTAAAAAATATTACTCAAATAAAATCACTCTGTATGCCATCTTTGTCTATTTTATTGCTTCCTTTTTGACATTTGGCTACATGACAGTCTGTGAGAAATATAAAATTTCATCTGAAAGATCCAGTACTTTTTAAATAGAGAATTTTGATAAATCTCATATTGAAATTATTTGTGTTTTTCTATAATCTGTTACATTTTTAATTCTTAATCCTGTCAACCATCTGAAAGGTACTTCTATTTTCGGCATAAGGTACAGCTCCAATAGAATTCCTTTTTGCTATCCTAAGACATCAATTTGTGAGTGACTTTCCCCTCAGCTTTATGTGTGTATGTGTGTATAATATACAATAGCCATACATATGTCCATATAATAGATTATGATATATACAGATATATATTTACATAGACTGCTTCTCTAAAAGTCATATACACAGACACATACATATTCCCTCATAAACATGAGGGAAATATTCTTTACCTCGGTCAGTAAAGAATCTGCCTGCAATGCAGGAGACTCAGGTTTCATCCCTGGGTTGGGAAAATCCCCTGGAGAAGGAAACGGCAACCCACTCCAGTATTCTTGTCTGGGAAACCCCATGGACAGAAGAGCCTGGCGGGCTATATATAGTTCATGGGGTTGCAGAGTCGGACGCGACTTGGCGACTAAACCATAGCCACGCACATATGTGTATGTATATGCATGTATGACTTTCAGAGAAATGGTCTGTGATTCTAGTCTTCAGTATGACATTTCCTAATAGGGAAACTAGTTTTATACTTCCCATTGTCCTTCTCTTTAGGCCTTTGGCAACCCTTATTTTGAAAACTAATGATTCAGACCGCCACTTCTACCAGCCCGTGGAAAACTCTACATGTTCTCAATAGCATTTGAATACCCACCACGAGTATCTAAATCATAATTCTTTCCGCAGTTTACAGTTCATTACGCATTATAAATATTAATGACATAAAATACCTAGCACAATGGCTTGGACAAATGACAAGTTTAAACAATGTCTATCAATAATATCAACTATTCTCCTTCTGCAGGTCACTTTTAAAAATCAAAACAGATGGAACCTCTTTCACAAAGCAGCTCTGAGAAAATAACATATGGTGAGTACATGTCAACCCTGGTAAGAAACATAATTGTGACTTTAAGGCAAAATCATATTCAGAAAGTTAAAAGGAAAATCAATCCAAGGCAATAATGCTTATAGAAACATTTCGTGCAGAACAGAGCAGAAAATACAAGGCTTGTAAATGTACATATGCTTGTTATTTCCCTGACGTTAATCTCATTTAAGAAAACTCAATAAAACCATTTTTAGTAAAGAATTCAGGGGTACATATTATATTTTCTTCTATGTTAAATAATTATTTTTAACAAAAATTGGTATCTACCTAGTTTCCACATAAATTGTTAGAAAATGTGTGCTAATAACAACTGAGAAAGCTAATCCCAAATCTAAAGCCTATGCACACATCAGAAATATCACATTCTAAGAAGAAAAAAAAAAAGTTACTATTTCAATTAAGAACTGGAGAATAGCTCTGAGATTAAACTTAAAAATTTTTGTTAATTGAAATACTTAGGCAAAACGGATATTCTGCCCAGAATACCTATTCAAACTCCTAAACTTTGAAGAGAAAAAAAAAAAAAAAGGACTGGGAAATCACAAACATAAATTGAGAAAAGACTTTATAGAGAGAGTTTGCACAACAGCTTAGGGTTAGACGGCCATACTTGTGTTGCTTTCTAACTATGAGTCCCCAGTAAGCTTTTCCGGAAGATAATCTGGCACCGAATAACATTTGAAATCAAATCCATGCATGCTTTAGAGGCTTATAATAGTTAGTAGTTGAATATATAGATGCATACAAACATTATCGGAAACACTGCAGAGTTGGTAAAGAGAGTTAAGAAAAGAAATAATGCAAATTAAAACAAAACCAATAAAACCTTGGAGCTCCAAAAAGAGTGAAGCTGGTCCCGAAGTGCTGGCTTGACTGTCTGAAAGTTTATAAAAACAAAATCCACTGATTGAACAACTTCTCATGTGACAGAAATACAAACATTAACTTTATGAATAAAATACTTAATTCCTTACAATGTCTTCAAAAGACCTCAAATTTTTACCTTCAAGCTTGGTGTTTGGGTCTGATCAACTGTAAATCTCATTAGAATATTGAACTGAAGATCATTTGGAAAAGATTCTCTGAAATACAGAAAGAACAAAGCAAAAAAAAAAAAATAATCCAGCAAGTAAGTTTTTAGCAAACAGATTATTTTTAATACCAAAACATAATGTCACTGAGAAAGCATGCATGAAGCAGTATCTGTATGTGCTATAGTCTAGGTAGTAAAGAATACAATAAAGGCTACTCCCAGAAGAACCAGAACGTTTGAATTTACACCCTGCAAGTATAAATTTAACCCCCTGTAGAGGGTTAAAAAGCAACACTAGAGCAAATAATGATCTCTTGCCTCAGTTACAGATTTAATTAGAAAATGTGTTCAGGGAAAAGTTCAACAGTATCAGAGATGTTTCCATACCTAATATCTGAATTCTAGACTCACCTCAACTTAGTAAATGGATATTTGAAATAAGTCACTTAAACAATCTACACAAGAAAGTAGAAATGTATCATTGGTTCAAAATCTTCTGAAAAAAGAATGCATAATAAAACATTCTTTTTAAATTTAGCAAATATTTTTATCTTTATATTAGACTGAATAAAATCCTTAACTCTACTTTGCAGTTATATCTTAATTATAATAAATTACTACCTTGAATTACTCAACCGATGTTAATGAAATTTTTTATAGATTAAATGCAATGTTTGAACTAAGAACCTATGTTGCATGAAATTATACCATGTAAACAGACATCATTAACAATTTTCAAATGGAGCTCATGAAGTCTTGATGGTTTGAAAGGACTCAGAAATCTGAACTTTCAACACAAAAACTAAATTTTCTTAATTACTACTGGGTAAACTTGAAATATATGAAGAAAAATTTTACCTTGTAACATCGAGGGCTTTCTGAACTTTTGCTTGAACAGACCCAAGCAAATCAGCACCCATTTTTTTAAGTAGTTGTGTCAGCAGTACAAACAACCAATCTTGAAGATCGTCTTTGTGGACTTGTATGAAGTCCACTAGAGTCTCCAAAAACATGCTGAATACCTACAGTGGGTAAATGGGGAAAGGAGAAGAAAAAGGAGGAAATATTGACCTCTATGATCAATTCAAAACTGAAATAGAAAGGAATACAGGAATCAGAGGCACAGCGATTGGCAGCCAAGCGGAAAAACAATCTCTCTCGCTTTTCATTGGACTCTGTGATACAAGAGTACATTTGAACTGTTATCCAACTTCTGCTGAAGTTCGACAATTAGCTATTCCATGCAGCATCACTTGGTAAAGAAATTTTGGCCATAATGGCTGGCACACGTAAGGTTATCAATGATGCCACAGCTTAAATTGAAATTCATTTTATCTGAATTTAGGGCAAGAAACTACCTATAGTCTCACCAGCCCCCAGCTCTCTGAAATGTCAGTGAGTTAATCAGAGGAAGACTAGGCCGACAGCTACCTTAATATATAAGACGATTTTTAACATAATGGGCTAATTGGAGATTTCTTAGTTTTCACAATGTTAGTGGTCACAAAATTCTTTGATATAAGATGTATTATTCATTAAAACTGCCCCAAAAGTAATTTTAAATGATCTGTGTGCTCAGTTGCTCAGTCGTGTCTGACTCTATGACCCTATGAACTGTAGCCCTCCAGGCTCCTCTGTCCATGGGATTCTCTAGGCAGGGATACTGGAGTGCGTTGACATTTCTTCCTCCAGGGGATCATCCCAACTCAGGGCAGAACCCATGTCTCTTATGACTCCTGCATCAGACAGGTGGGTTCTTTACCACTAGTGCCACCCGGGAAGCCTTAAATGACCTGGGATACCTGTGCCTAAAATCAATAAAATCAGGACACAAATCTACATCTACATTTTAATGATTTCTACAAAGAACCAGATGGCATGCTATTAGTCTCCATTTCTACTGAGGGGTTTTATACTTGTTTCCAATATTAATCTGCTTGTTTTAAACTTCTTATAAGATTCAAGAAAAATTAAAGGGGAGGGAAGCTAAAATTCGTAAGTGATTTATCTCATTAAAAATACTTACGACAAGTGACAGACAATAAGGTTATATCTCGTCAATAAATTCAATATCATACTGGACAATTTATTTCTTCATAAAGAGGTAAAAGTTCTTAAGACAATGTCAGCCATGTTGTGTTACGAGACAATTTATAATCCCAATGGATTATAAAATCTATGGTTTAAAAAAGTTAAGTCCAAAGTAAGTATGCTAATTTAAAACTAAGAATTTTGCTCTCAATGTATATTTTATTTCTTGACTTTCCTTTATGTAGTTATACACGAATTCCTGTTTTCTCTCTTATGTTAGAAATGAAGGACTGTTTATCTATCAGAATTATAACTGAGCTTTTTAACATCTGAATTAGAGTTAGAAAAAGATGTGTTTGTGTGTATGCGCTCAGTCATGTCTGATTCGTTGCAACCTCATGGAATGAATATAGCCTGCCAGGCCTGTATGTCTATGGAACTTTCCAGGTAAGAATACTGGAGTGGGTTGCCATTTCCTACTTAAGTGGATCTTCTGACCCAGGGATCAAACCTGCATTTCTTCTATCTTCTGCACTGGCGGGCAGATTCTTTACCACTGTGCCACCTGGGAAGCCCGAGAAAAAATACACTTTGTTCAAGACGCTATTTGTAAAAGCAGAAAGTATGACTACTTAAAATTCTGTTACCTCTGATCTCAAGGCAGTAAGCACCTGTGCCTCAACACTGTTCTTAATCACAATGCAGATTCATTAACTCCAGTCCTACCCTACCAGAACCTCTTGGACCACAGCTTCACTGAATTGTCTTTGGCTCCCTCCTCAGGGCCTGAGGAACTTCACTAGACCTGCTCAGTGATAAATATATGTATCTAAACTAGTACTCACTCTGACTAGCAAATCTGTCCACTGACGTCCTGGCGTTAGTCAGTACCTCCCTAGAAAGTCAAACGTTAAATATTCAGGAATTTTGTGAGATGGTTGGTGGCTTGAAATCAGCCATTTGAGACTATTTACACCTCAGGAATTACAACAGACACGACAAATCAGGGCTTCCTGCTACTCCCTTAAATCTGGTGTACCAGCATAACACTCTCTAATTCTCTGGTTCACTTTCACTCTTACTGTTTCAACTGCTGCCTATTTTCCTTAAGATTCCAACTTTAAGCTTTCACTATACCAAAATCCACTTTGAAAATCAAAGGCATTAGAATGCCTAAGTCAACTCTCTCATTTTATCTGATTCTCAGAAAATTGAGAACTAGAAAATTAAGGGACTTACTTGCTCAAGGTTTCCATAGCTCATCAATGGCTAAGTCACTTGGCTTTTAGTTGTGTTCCATACACTCTATTACTGGACAACTTCCTCATCTACTTGACTGTCATTCATAATAAAATTCTCCACTGACTTTCCCCTCACTTTGATTTCTTCTATAGATATCCTTATAATAACTCTTTCTCCAAGGAAGAGCCAATTTTATTTCTAAGACTAGTCTTTCTACCTATGTTCTTGCTCTCTAAAGTATGGTCTCCTCTATCTTTACTCTTCTATTCTCAACCTGAATAATTCTGTTTACTGATGCAGAAGACACTGCCTCAAGAACTTCACCTTCAATTTCCATACTATTGCACCCATCAATTACCTTCCAATCGAGAAATGTCATAGCTTTTTCATGAGTTAGTAAGACTGGCAATTCCATAGTTTGACACTGCTTTTCCTCTTCTTATCTCCCTTTTTTCATTGTTACCAGGCATTTTCCTTTTGTATCCTGAACGGGGGGAGATCTCTTAGATCTTCATCCTGATTCTCTCTTCATTGAAATTATGACTTCCTTGACAGAGCCTCTCTGATCTAGCCTTCTAGGCCCCACAATAATCTCTATAATAGCTCTCACTTTTGGCCTTACTCAAATCAATCACAACATCACTGTAGGCACCAGGCCTTTCTGACCTCAAGTCTGGATTTCCCTAACAGGCCAGAAAGCAGATATTCTAGGCTTTGCAGGCCATATGATGTGGGTTGCACTCTTCAACTCTGTCGTCATAGCATAGCCACAGACACTATGCAGACAAGTGAACACAGTTCTGTTTCAATAAAACTTTATTTACAAAACAGCAGACCAACTCAGACTTCTTTCTGACGGTGACATCACTCTTTTGACAGAAACAAAAGAAACAAAATTCTTTAATGCCCCTTCACTGTCTATAGAATAATGTCTCAAATGCTTAGACGAGGCTCTAACTTCAGACTGATGTTGGACTATTTGGCAACATAAAGTCTTCATCCCTAAACACGTATCACACACACTCCTGATTTCCTACCATACTCTCTAATCCCTTTGTGTGGCTTACCACTCAAGTCCCAGCCAAAGAGCTTCTTGGATATCTTTAGATAATAGCCACTGTCCATCCCTGTTTGAAACTGGTACTTGGGCTACCTTTACGGTGCTCTTTAACTTTTTCTGTATTTATGTTATCTTCCTATCTGGAATATATAGTATTTGAGAACAATGGCTCTATTTTAGTCTTATGTCACCAGTTAGAACCAAATCTAAAGTTATCAGATGTTGAGGCTGCAATTAAAAAGTTGTCTGTTGAAACTGTAGGAAAAGTTCCCTTAAAAGTGAGAATTTTCTTTTAGTTGAGTAAAATTTACCTTGGTAACCAACTCCTTTTCTCAATGCAAGGGAAGATATGGATGACCTTCCTTTCACTACAGCCAAGGTTTTCTTTACTATAAACTTTCTGACATCTCCCACTTCTCTGGACTCAGGGTAGTCATTTGTAGGAGGGCCTTACTTCTCATCCTGATATAATCTAAAGTTTATGTTCCTGTCAAGATCTGAACTGCTGTTTTCTTCAGGAAGGCGTGTCTGAATCTCCTAAGTAGAAATTTCTTTTGATTGGATGAAATGTGAGTATAGCTGAATAAAACTGTAAATGTGTATGTATAGTACTTTACATATAGGATTACACTATTATTTGTCAAAATGCTTATGCATATATATATATACATACATGCACATATATATATCTCTCCATCCAAAATATACATTGGAAGTTCCCATAAAATTTCATGTGCTTGCTGTATCACAAAGAGTTCACTGTCAGATAGATGTTGATATTCTCCCATTTCCTTATCTATGATTAAAGGAGAAAGAGAAAACTGGATATAATAATAAAACATTGGGCTAAACATCTGATTTCAGAAGAGAAAGCTGAGATCACTGCTTCTTAAACTGCTCAGTTTCCTTTTATGGGACAGCATTAACAGAATAGTAGAAAGTGCATATGAGAAGGTTAGAACTCAATTTAAAAAAACTGATTGTGAAACTTGGGAATTATTTTTTTTAATAATTTAATGAAATCAACCTTCAACAGACTCAATGTATAATCCTATATATTTCACAACTGCAGTTCACTGGAAAAAGAACTGTAATATTTGTGTTATTACAGTTGAGGCAGCCTTTTCTTCACCTTGCTTATATCAGGTGTGTGTCAGTTGCTCAGTCGTGTCCACTCTTTGTGACCCCATGGACCGTAGCCCTCCAGGCTCCCCTGTCCATGGGATTCTCCAGGCAAGAATACTGAAGTGGGTTGCCAATCCCTTCTCCAGGGGATCTTCCCAAACCAGGAATCAAATCTGGGTCTCCTGCGTTGCAGGCAGATTCTTTACCACTGAGCCCCAGGGAAGCCCCCATATCTTAGGTGTGCCAGTCATCAAATATAGAACAGAAGAACATAATCAAATTAGATTAATTAGTAGATTAAAAAGCACATCTCCAAACAGAATGACAGTTTGCGTAACTGCAAATAGCATTTCGTGGATTGCAAAGGTTCCAACACTGCATGAACTCTTTGGGAGAGAAAATAGAGAAAAAGGGTTAATTTCACAGTCATGCAGTAAAGTTAGGTTTCCAACAAATATTGAACCAACTTACTCTCTATTGAGAGTTCCAACACAGGGGACAGCATGCAAAAGGAAAAAAAGAAAAAAAAGAAAAACACACAAATTAGTCGCCATCAATGCCAAGTTCCTGTATGGAAGAAAAACACTTAGAAAATAAAAATGACAAATGTTTTCCAAAGTTTTATGACAAACTCAAAATAGTTTTTAACACAAGAGTTAAATGAATGGTACATGAGAAGAGTACGTGGTTTTCCTGATTTCTCTCTCATTTGCTTGCCAAGAAAATTTACAAACAAAAAAAGAGAAAAACTCCCTTCTTTTCAGACCCTACTATCCTTGAGGTTCAACTTCTGGAAAGAATCTAAGACTAACAGACACCTGCCAACATTTCTGAACAGTGGCAACATTTGCTTCCAAAGCACAGTATCTAAGAATTTTTCATTTATTTTTCCCCCTCTTGAGAAGCAATGTATTCACAAGTTAAATTATTTCTGTGAAGGACTGGAACAATTACTGTTGTATGGAGATAAAAAGATACTACAACTTTTAATTTTCCCCAGGTAAGATGCATGTTTGGTCTCTTGATTCTAAGACCTGGAGGCAGGTAGGACTACACAGACCATGACATGTCAAATCAAAGCATGTTCTTCAGGAAAGGTAGCTCTCCTCAAGTAGTTCCTTCTGAGTCAACTGTCAGAACCACAGGGGATAATCTTTCTGACACACCTTACATTTGGAGGAAAAAGTGTCTAGAGCTTGACAGATAAGAGTGCCTGATGAACTATGGACGTTGTACAGGAAGCCCATCCCCATGGAAAAGAAATGCAAACAAGCAAAATGGCTGTCTGTGGAGGCCTTACAAACAGCTGTGAAAAGAAGGAGAAAAGGAAAGATATAAGCATCTGAATGCAGAGTGCCAAAGAATAGCAAGGAGAGATAAGAAAGCCTTCCTCAGTGATCAATGCAAAGAAATAGAGGAAAACAACAGAATAGGAAAGACTAGAGATCTCTTCAAGAAAATCAGAGATACCAAGGGAACATTTCATGCAAAGATGGGCTCGACAAAGGACAGAAATGGTATGGACCTAACAGAAGCAGAAGATATTAAGAACAGGTGGCAAGAATACACAGAAGAACTATACAAAAAAGATCTTCATGACCAAGATGATCACGATGGTGTGATCACTCACCTAGAGCCAGACATCTTGGAATGTGAAGTCAAGTGGGCCTTAGAAAGCATCACTATGAACAAAGCTAGTGGAGGTGATGGAATTCCACTTGAGCTATTTCAATTCCTGAAAGATGATGCTGTGAAAGTGATGCCAGCAAATTTGGAAAACTCAGCAGTGGCCAGAGGACTGGAAAAGGTCAGTTTTCATTCCAATCCCAAAGAAAGGCAATGCCAAAGAATGCTCAAACTACCGCACAATTGCCCTCATCTCACACGCCAGTAAAGTCATGCTCAAAATTCTCCAAGCCAGGCTTCAGCAATATGTGAACCGTGACCTTCCAGATGTTCAAGCTGGTTTTAGAAAAGGCAGAGGAACCAGAGATCAAATTGCCAACATCTGCTGAATCATGGAAAAAGCAAGAGAGCTCCAGAAGAACATCTACTTCTGCTTCATTCACTATGCCAAAGCCTCTGACTGTGTGGATCACAATAAACTGGAAAATTCTTCAAGAGATGGGAATACCAGACCACCTGACCTGCCTCTTGAGAAATCTGTATGCAGGTCAGGAAGCAACAGTTAGAACTGGACATGGAACAACAGACTGGTTCCAAATTGGAAAAGGAGTACGTCAAGGCTGTATATTGTCACCCTGCTTATTTAACTTATATGCAGAGTACATCATGAGAAATGCTGGGCTGGAAGAATACATGCTGGAAACAAGATTGCTGGGAGAAATATCAATAACCTCAGATATGCAGATGACACCACCCTTATGGCAGAAGGTGAAAAGGAACTAAAAAGCCTCTTGATGAAAGTGAAAGAGGAGTGAAAAAGTTGGCTTAAAGCTCAACATTCAGAAAACTAAGATCATGGCATCCGGTTCCATCACTTCATGGGAAATAGATGGGGAAACAGTGGAAACAGTGTCAGACTTTATTTTTTGTGGCTCCAAAACCACTGCAGATGGTGATTGCAGCCACGAAATTTTAAAAGACGCTTACTCCTTGGAAGGAAAGTTATGACCAACCTAGGCAGCATACTAAAAAGCAGAGACATTACTTTGCCAACCAAGGTCCATCTAGTCAAGGCTATGGTTTTTCCAGTGGTCATGTATGGATGTGAGAGTTGGGCTGTGAAGAAAGCTGATCGCTGAAGAATTGATGCTTTTGAACTGTGGTGTTGGAGAAGACTCTTGAGAGTACCTTGGACTGCCAGGAGATCCAACCAGTCCATTCTAAAGGAGATCAGTCCTGAGTGTTCATTGGAAGGACTGATGTTAAAGCTGAAACTCCAATACTTTGGCCACCTCATGTGAAGAGTTGACTCACTGGAAAAGACTTTGATGCTGGGAGGGATTGGGGGCAGGAGGAGAAGGGGACGACAGAGGATAAAATGGCTGGATGGCATCACCGACTCGATGGACATGAGTTTGAGTGAACTGCAGGAGTTGGAGATGGACAGGGAGGCCTGGCGTGCTGTGATTCATGGGGTCGCAAAGAGTCGGACACGACTGAGCGACTGAACTGAACTGAGACCAATCAA